>NC_087551.1:98701740-99025153 GCF_036250125.1 Pseudopipra pipra
GTCTCCTGTAGATGTGTGGGTAAAATCCCAAACCTCCTTCCTCACGGTATACAAACATATTTTCTTCTAAACACTTGGAAATAAGAAATTGGACAAAATGTGTAGGGTCTTTTTTGAGCTTTTGAATTAAGCATAAACTGTGCCCTTTCAGTGTGGCATGTTTTCTCAGTCTGTGAAGGTTAGGTCACGTCACAAAAAAGTCAATAATCTGCCAGCAGCATTACCTGCTGGCCTTTTTAGCTGTTTAGCTCAAACATACGTGAAGTACCAGTGGATTCCAAGGTTAGTCTGCACCTCTAAGAGCCCCTGGGTTTAGGGGTTATCCATGAGTAATTTAAAGATTGTTGGAAATAGGAGGTAAGGACACCACTGTACAGCTTATATTCAGAAAGGTTTCTGATGCTCCTAATAATAAATGTTAGCTGCTGTACAGGCTGCTAGGTTGTTCCCACTGTACTCTCTTGGGAAATTTGAGTGCAGGCTGAAAGAGCAAGTTCCAGTCCCAGGAGAGTATTGTTGTATTAGCAGAAATGCTCAGCTGGAGTAATGTCATGGTGCAACAACACTGCTGTCGCTGTACACTGCAGCTGCTTGGCATGTTTCTGCGTAGCACTGTGCTACACTGCATTGTGTAGCATAAGTGGGCCCTGAAGGAGATAAGGGGGGATCTGTTCATTCAGGAGAGGTGAGCTCGAGTCAAATAGTACAGTATAACTGTTTGGGTTAGGAACTCAGAATATTAAGTGAATATTCATCTGCTACAATACCATCCATTGGTGATAAATAACTGGTAGTATACATGAGGAAATACAAGTGTGAATATCTCTGGTGCTATTCCAGGAATAATATTTTTGCTCATAAATTCTTCCCCAGAAGCCTGATTTGGCCTAACTGTCCTTTTAGATAAAAGTGAATATTATATTTAATACTAACATCCAGGCTTTCAAAATATACTCTGAATGTTTAATTATTTTGCATAATTAGCCATTTGTTTCCTAAACTATTTTGATTAGAGGTTCCAAGTAAATAGGTTAAATGGCATCAACACCATCCTGATACAATTATTCTCTCAAAGGAACATTGTATCATCTAAACTTGTTCAGCATTGGCACTGAAAAAACAATCTCATGCTATTGTGCTGAACTCGCATTCCTTTTTAAGGGTCTCTCTGCAGATAGTCAGCATACTGCATTGAGTGCTTTGGAGAGTAAGGGAGTTACATGGATTCTGTTCCTAATGAACATGTCCACCTCCATCTGTCTGTTTGCTTTCGTCTTGCCTGAATGAGTAGGGCAAGATTACAAGAAGAATTGGAGCATATTTGCTGACATAGGTTGGAAATGCAGGAGGTAGACTGATCTACACCACAAAAGCAACTAGCTAATATATTATTATTTCATTCCACTTTTTAGTATTGAAACTCTTGAGGAAAAGGTCTGCTGTATTCACTTTTTCTGGTGGTTCACAGCGTTATCTTTGATGCTTCCTTACAGGAGATATGGCAAAAATTTAAGATGTGACACTGAACTGTCAAATATCAGGGGAATGAAACATTCAGATATTTGTCAGTTTCCCCCTATTGATACATCCTTAGCCTGTCTGATACAATCTTCTTCACTACAGGCAAATCAAGATAGTACAGAAGAGTCAAAAGTGGCCATAAATGGAAGTGGCATTTCCTCTATTCTTAATTTTCATAGATGTGCAGTATAAGTTGAAGTAATTCAGAATAATTAAAGCAAGCTAAGTCACCACATGGTGTAAGTTGCCATATCAGCCAATGTAAATCAGTTTAACTTTGTGGCATTTATTTCCTTCAGGACTTAACCCAGAATGTCTGAAAAAAAAAGGATACATAGACGTATGTTTACATGAAAGCTTTGTTTTTATCCAAGATAACTTAAAGAGCTTTGATCTGTATTTTGTACAAAAAATAAGGAACAAGAGCCAATGCACTATGGGATGTAAATTAGATTTGAGAGAATCCTTCATAAATTTTTAAAATTAAAATTAAATATTTCCTTAGAATTATTTTCCAAATCAAAAAGAATTAATCATTCTTGGGGTTTTTATTCCTTTTGAAACTGACAATTTTTAATGCTAAATGAAGCAAGTAATTTATTTATAATACATATAATAAGAAAATGTTTGTATAACATAAATTAAAAACATGTAAATGATCTGCCACAAAGAAGGATTTTCATATTTGTGATACTGAGGGTTTAAAGTGTCATTCTTTTCTTGGGCTACTTGTGCTAAGTGTTATTGCTGTCGGAGAGCCATGTGCTCTGTAGTTCAAATACCAGATAGAACAAGACCCTTTTTCATTTTTTAACACAGTCCAAAGCACCTGTGTCTGCAACTGTGGCTCTACCTTATTTTGTTCAATTCTGTGAACTTTCAGGTGAAATCTGCACTCTGGGCAGGAGATGTGACTGGAGGCTGGATTAATTCACTGTTTCTGCCAGATGGCTTTTTTAGTACTCATGGTGTACCTTAATTAAGTACCCAGGTGTTGAAATACTCCCTGTGCTTCAGGGTATCCTCTTATCTGCCATAGACATTTTTCAGCAATCCCAAAAGCCTCTGTTTATCCCCTTTGTCTCTGATATATGATCACAGAGCATGGTCGGAAACCTAGAAATGTTTTTTTGCTAACCATAGGAGAAGATAGGATTTATAGTGATTCTGAACTCAGGATAGGTATCGACTGTCTGCAAGGGAAGAGTGATCATGAGGTACTTCAGTGCTCATGCTGCTAATGGCATCTCATTCCCAGATGCATAGAAGTAGCCTACAATTCAAGCATGGGAAAAACTCAAAGGCACTAACCCTACTGAAGGAAATATTGGTGTGAGTCGTCTATTTCTTGTCTATGTTCAGACAATGCCGATTTTTTGTTGCTACTATGAGAGAATACCAGAAACAAAATTTCCTTTCTGCTCAGACCATTCACAATTAAGAACTCAGCAGCAGATATTTCTATCAAGGCTGTGACAGGAGACGAGCCCATATGATAGCTTTGAATCACTTAAATCATGCAGGCTTGTGTAATAAAGAAGTTGCAGAGAGGTTTTAGCCTGAGGTCCTACAATTTTGAATAAGAAAGAACATGGCATGGAAGATGGTTAAAAAGAACATCTTAAAAAAAATTCTTAGAATTTTTAACACAAATCTTGTTTCTGTTCAGCGTTCAGTTATTGTATAAAGAACCCCAGAGATTCTAAGGTTTTGTAACAGTGAGTTTAATTCCTTCTCTTATTTATGGAGGAAAGCTCAAAAAAATCAAGAATGTGCTATCAGATTCACAAAACCACAGATATTTAGTGGGTTTTATTGCTTTTAAATGTCAGAAAATTTACGTATTGTCTTTCAAGTCTATGTCATTGTCTTATTGTATTCACAATTGTGAAAGTTCGAGAGTAATGATTCTTGGCTCCTCAGGCTGTGATTGTGTGATTGGGCCACACTCTGGAGTTCTGGCTGGATACTGCCAACCCTAAGCTTCCTGTTTGTGAGTTTTAACTTTTCATGCCCTGCACACTGCTAACTTCATGTCAATCATGCATGCTCTCCTGTTGTTTTCCTTGTCCTGTATTCATAAGTCCCTCACCTCTGTTTCCTTTCCTTTCTTTTCCTGTTTGCCCTCTACTTAGCAAATAAGTATCCAATAATGTTTTAAAAAGGCCAAGTCCCTCTGGTAAACCCTTTTTCTACAAAGATAAAAATCTCAGGATGTATTGCAAGATGGTAATGCAAGTCATGGTTTTGTTCATGCTATTGAAACACTATTCTTTGTCTTTTCTATTTAAACTCCAAGTCTTGAAATCATCTCACCAAATGCAGATGTCTCTAGTGTAAATAATCAGCTCTGAGCTAGTCATCACAGTTTCCCTTTAAAAAGAATGCAGAAACAGGCAAACTGTAGACTGTGATTCAAATAATTCTAACATAGACACCTAAAATAGACCAGAAATTATATTTTAAAGATGTCTGTTAATTTCAAATAACCATAAAAGGAGACAAAGATGTTTCTTGTCTGGAAATGAACCTCAAAAATTTGATAGAAGTAGCCTACCGTTATTGGGCACTCTAATGAGTACCCAACAGCATTCCAGGAGAAGTGAAGCTCTCTGCAACAGCCCAGGTATTTTTGTTTAAGTGATAGTAGCCACCTGTGAGTTCTGTGTGCATCATTACTCCTCTTTTGGTGTACTGACACTTTGGCCACGTTGCTCACTCTTTCCACGCTTGTCTATATCCAGTTGTTACCACAATCCTTATTCTGAAATTAGTTTCTTTCCTTCCCTAGTTGACTCCAGCTTTTCTGAATGCTTGTCTTGACTTACAGCCTTGATACTTCTGCTATCCTTTTCTGTGGTCTCAAACTGCTCATTATGAAGTGATAAATTCCCTTTGAGTAGAAAAGGTTTTAAGTAATAATGTTGTGATATCCTAAGCTTTCCCTGTACCTCTCTATTCAAATAATCATCTCAGAGTAATTGTACTGTCTCTTCTGGAGGTAGTGCTGTGCCCCTGGGAGGAATGCTCTCTTGTCTATATAGGTGGCAAGATAACTTTTGAGGAATCTCAAGGGACAGAGCAGAGGGTTTAACTGAGGAGAATTTACTTAAAATGGGGTTAGGACATATCTGAGGACTGGGGCAGGCAACTCCAAGCCCATCCATCTCCTGTGAATCGCCTTTTGTTTCTTCCCAGATATACTCCATGCGGTTCCTTTCACCAAGAAGTAGTTCTCATGGCATGGTACAAGGGGCAAAGAATGCAAACTGCAGGCACAGAGGAAGAATATTTGATAACTATTAGCATAATCTACACAAGGCTCATGTGTCATCTACTTGACATATCTATTCTGTATGAAGTCAGTGCAGTCTTCCCATAGGTGAAGACAACTGTGAGATACATACATGTCTTAGCAGAATTAGGGGCTGTATTTTTAATATTTCTGCATGTAATTATAAAAGGGCAATCTGGTTACTGATTGTATTGAAAAAGTACGTTTCAATGCATAGACCAATGATTATGAAAGATAATAGGCTTTGCATGTTAAACAGCTGCCCTGGATTGAAATATACAAACAAACTTAAATGCTAAAAGACTTTAGCTCCTAGTTTTACAGCTTTTAAAATCTTATTCTCCATGAAAACCACAATAGTTTGTAATTGTATTTTGTATGTGTGATTTATTTTAATTTTCTACCGACATAATTTGCCTTGGGATAGCCTTGGAAATGAACAGAATCATATTGGTGAGTTTTTCCTGATGAAAGACTTTAAAATAAATAATCTCTCTAACAGTTTTATGGTGTACCATCTGTACTAAATACATCTCTGAAAAAACACTTCAGGCCAAATGTAAAGAAGGCTTGGGAGATAGAATTCTTAGCAATCTAAGAGCCTGAGAGCCAGCCTGAGAGCTGGGTGGAATTCACGGTGCTGTTAGGCATATAAATACCTTGCACTGTGAATGTGGAGGAGCTTCCTGGGCAGCAGGATTCTTCAGACAGCTGGCAGAGAATGTGGAAGAGAGGGGTCTGTCTGAAACTGAGGTTGCAGTTCAGGCCTGCTGAGCATATCTGTCAAATGGGAATCAGAGTCTGCAAATTACTCACTGAAGTCATGCATTTAGGTGTATAAAGACAGATCAGCTTTTGTTTAAAAATAGGACAGGTTGTGGAAATTAGACATATTGAAATGGGGACCAACTTTTTTTCTAGGTGTCACTCAGACCAAGGTGTTCGTGCGCCTCTTATGTGCCACGTAATGTTTGTTCATAATAACTGATAGTACAGGAAAATAATTGTATTGGGTCTGACTGAGCTGGAGTTCATTTCCCCACAGTAGCCCTCACAGTGCTGTGTTTTTCACTGGTAGCAAGAAGGACATTGATAACACCAGTATTTTGGCTACTGCTGAGCACAGCATCAATCAGCACTGTAATATTCCTTCCTCAGTTGAGGGCAAGATCCTGGGATCTTTGGGGACCCAAGCAGGCCAGCTGACCCAAACTGACCAAGGGGATATTCCATACCTTATGATGTCAGATATAAAAGCTGAGACAAGGAGCAGGAAGACAGGAATTCACTGTCTTCAATGGCTGCCTCCTGAGAAACCGTCACGTGTACCGAAGCCCTGCTTCTCGGCAGTGGCCAACCACGGCTGCTCATGGGAAGCAGAGAATAAACCTTGCTATGTTCCACTTTGCTTTTGCGAGCACAAGCTTCCACTTTGCTTTTTGCTTTAAATAAACTGTCTTATCTCAACCCATGAGTTGTTTTTCCACCTTACTCTCTCCCCTGTACGGCTGGGAAGGGGAGTGATAGAGCGGCTGGGTGGGCACCTGGTGTACAGCCAAGATCAACCCACTATAAAAATATAGCAAAATCAAATGTTTGAAATCAGGAAATGTTTAACATGAACAAAGTTCATGTTAAAAGAGAAAACTGATTTCAGGGTATGACAAAAATGTAGCTTGATAAAGAAACTGATAGTTATTAAAACAGAAAAGAGAATCGTTGAAAGCTTTAACAGTAGGGGAGATTCTCCGTGGCAGGAGATTTTAAAATTAAGATTGTAAATTCTCCTGTGAGATATGATCTTTCAACCCTGATTACTGCATCTGTGGTGTCTAAACACTGTGTATTAGAGAAGTGATGGTGCATGGGGCAATTGTAGAGAAGATAATTCTGAGAGACCTAGGAGAGAGAAGCTAGGAAAAAGAGTAAGAAAGAAAGAATGAAAGAAGAATTGGAGAAGGGACATCTATATGTAGTAATACAATAAAAGGGAAGCATGAACATGGAAGGCAGAAAAAAAATATGAAAGAGCACAGTGAGAGTAAATGTTACTGTCTACTAGCAAGGTGGAGCACAAGGGGCTTTCCGGTTTGATTTGCTTTCTAAAGGAGCTCTAGGACTCAGTGCCTGTAATGGAGGATAGTGGCCCCTGTGCTCCAAGAAGGCTTTTCCATTTTAAGTTTCTACACTGTGTTTAAAGATAAGTGACTATAAAGCATGTAGAACACAGCTATATAATTGATGCATAAATTACTCTTCCTTACCAGCAGAGAAAAAAAAACAAACACGAATTATATAATAGCACCTGGAGGTTCTGAACATAATAAAAGCTACACTGTGCTTGATATTGCACAGACAACGAGAAGTAGCCCTTGTCCAAAGGACATTACTGGCCTGTATGTACACTCAATATGAATTCATTTGAGACTACAAATTATACTGATCCATAGAAGGGGTGTTGGCTGTAAAGCCTAATGATGTGATTCCCATCAGAGTGATTGTCTGTGTTGTGTGCAGTATTGATGCTCAGGCCCACAAATGCAAAATTTTAAATCAAAGTTTCATCTTCAGCAAGTGCAAGGTAAATACAGTGAAATGGTAAAGCAATAAAACCAGGAAAGATTAAACTCTATATCTTGCAAGCTGATTTATATACAATGTGCTAAATAACTGACATAAGAACAACTAGCATGCATTTTTCATGTGCTAAAGCTATCTGTTTAATAGCCTCTTAGAATATCAAGGACTTTTAACCAAGCAGAAATGAAATGCTGTATTCATTTGGTTATTGATACTTGGGAGAGAAGTGAGGAATTTTAAACAATTCCTGAATATTTTTCTCACTGATGTTTGAGAAAAAGCATCTTTGTGAGGCATTGAATTTCATTGCATCTGTCAGGGTTTCTTGTCTCCTACTTGGCTTTCCCAGTCTCTCTGTTTATTGAACATTAAGCTTAGAACCCAAAAGAAAAATGGAGAGACTATAGGGTTTTTTTGAAATAAAATTTCTAATAATTTTGGATGGTAAAAGAACTTTGAATATCTGCTATTTTTAGGCAAATACATTGTGGCCCAAATACTTTCCTTTAAAGACTGTACTTTTTCTTGGCACACAATATTAATCAGTATAAGAATTTATGAAATTTAAGGAAAAAGAAATTCCAACTGTCTCATACCTTTAAGATCACTTTCTGTACCTTGTAATGATCATAATGCTTTGTAAATCTTTCTTAGAACAGTTTGTGAAGCAAACATCATAAACTATTCAGCATATTAGAACTTCCAGAAATACCTGCTCCCCTACTGTCTTATTTCAGCTTCTCCACTTTCCTATAAGACCTGTCAACCTGTCTAATAATTATTTGCTTCTTTCCTCACTTAAGATGTCTTTGCTGGGATACTTCACCATCACAGGTAAGAAATGCCACAACATAAATGGTAGATGTGAATTTATATAGGCTTAAATACTTGTAAGTCTAAGGAATTTAGAATCTTCTGAGAAGCTTCTAAAGAAATCTCGGTGATATAATATTGACAAAATATTTTCAGAAGCAGAAAGGGCCTGATAGTTCACTGCTCCTTGGTTTGTAATCAAAGAAAATTCTGCTGTACTCTAGATTACTTTTAGTCTAGTTCTTTCCCAAGCTTACCTTTGCCTTTGTCTCTTCCAGAGCTGTTATAAAGAAATTGAATAAGTAGTATACTTTTAAATTATATGGTCTAAAGGATTTCTTCCTAGGTCATTCGAGACTAACTGAGGAAGTCTCATGAAAATCAGAAGTTATGTTAGATTTGTATAAGACAGCTAAGGTACTGGAAAGCTAGGAAATAGCAAATGTATCATCAAAAGGAAAGAAGGAAATTAATAAATCAACTACTATAACTTCAACTGTCATACATAACCAAAGTTTCTGTAAACACCTAGAGAGAAATGAAGAAAATTAAGAGCAGCAAGAATTTGTGTAAGGCAAATTAAGCTTTAATTTGTGTATTAAGACAATAACCTTTCCTTTCACAGCAGTATAGCACTTATTGCACTAAAAGAGCAAGGAACAGATTTTATAACTCACCTTCTGTAAGGCTCGTGATACTTGTGCATGTGGCTGCTATATGAATTTTAAAAAAAGATCTAATTACAATATTTTTACATCTATTCTTAGTTTTGGTTAAACCTCAATTCATTTATACTTATTTCTCTACTTATTTCTGTATTTTCTCACAGCATTGGGATAGATGTGTGTATACATATCTGCTTAAGATTCTTCATGGCAGAAGAGCACAAATTTACAAATATACTATTGTGAAAGACACACTCCACCCTCTAAACACACACTCAACAAATTTACATACCACAAGACTGTTTTGTCTTTAACAGAACTGACAGAACAAAAGTCATCTCTTGCCTCAGAAATGAACCATTCCTGCCTCCACTTCCTGTAAGTTGTCTGTTCAAGACCAGAATCTCCTCCTGGGCCCAATTCTCTCCTATCCGTGTCACCAGCATTGTCAGTCAAGAGCTGTCCATTGGTTCACCTTCCAGAGGTGGAAGAGATTAGGAATAGAGGGCTTAAACTGAAGCAAGAAAATTTTAAATCAGACATGAGGAATAGTCTTTTAACAGCAGACTTAGGTAAGTGCTGCAATATATTGCTTGGAAGAAACTATGGAATCTTCATCTTTGGAGGTCTCTAGGAAACAAATAAATGCAAAAGTCTCCCAGACATGAGACAGATGTAGATTATTTCATCTTGGGACAGGCCATTCAAATATCTGTCGGGATTTTTTTTAGATGTTATTTCTGATGTTTTCATTTCTGAGTGATTTCCTTCTTTTTCTGCTTGTTTTTCCTGGTTACAGTATTTGTATGCAACCAAACATGTATTGCATACATCAGTCAGAGTTGACTATGACAGTCTCTAAATATTATAGAAACTGGAATCTGTATTTGCAGGAAAACTTCCTCACACCAATCCAGTGTAGCTGTCTGCCTAAATTAGCAAAATTCTGCCAATCATTACAGCAGTGCAACTTCATCCAAAGGCAGTAGGGATACATGGCCATAACTCATGCCTAAAATTTGCTCTATTTGCCTTTGAAATCTAGTTTCTACTGGTGGATGGCAAGGAAAGAAAAGAATTAGTACTAGTATAATGCCATATCCCATGTGACAAAATCGATTTATTGAAAACTAAATGCTCTATGTGGTGTGCTTCTGAAAACACACTTTCCATGTACTAAGTTTTAAACCTTTGAAAATGGAATATATTGTTCCAAAGAGTCAGGTAAATTAAAAGCTATTTATGTCAAAATTTCAGAGAAACAAATTGTGTGTATTTGCAGACTGGATAGAATGTCCCCAACTTTGCACAGAAAAATACAGTTTTCAACATCGGTCTACTGGAACTGAGGTTCTTAAGCCTTTCCAAGACAAATCTGTTTGTAACATAATTGTTTCTTTTGCCATATATTCACATATTTTGATTAGACATCCCCTCCCAAGAAACATTTAGCTCCTGCAAAATAGATCCTGAATTTGGGTAATACCAAATCCTAAATTTACACAGGGTTACTTCAGAATCCAGAGTAGGCACAGGAAAGATGAAAACCATTGGTGAAAGAGTAATGTGACTGTAAAAGGTCAAATTAAAATGCATTTACAATCCACAATCTTGTAACAGTCAGCACAGTAAAGTAGCTTAGGACATTGCTATCTAAAGTCACTTTGAATTTCTCACAGGCATTGATCATATATTTGATACCATTGGCATGAAAGCTGCTGCTGTGGTCAATTTATAATCCAGGATATGAAAAAAAAATTAAGTCTGGATGCTGATGAATTTGTTCAGCTGTTTATTAAAATATTAATCTCTGATCAACTGCTTATCAGCTGAAAGTTCATATAGCATACAATCTACTTTATGTAATGCTGATTATATAGATATTTCTAATAGTTATACAATATTGAAATGCTGACATAAATAGCTTTCAATTTACCTGACTCTCCTTGTCAGCCTGTGAAGGTGAATGCTCTTTTACCCAAACTAGTTCTGATCAAAACCAGACTGAGGTCAACTGTGGGCCAGGAGATTGAGTGGGTTATCACTAATGTCGATTGAGAGTGATTTGGTTCAGCTGCTGCTGCATTTCAAAGGAGCAGTTGGTGATTCTGAAACATCAAAGAGCAGGAAGAAGTTTTAAATGAAGCTGTAGGTCTTATAACCTTGCTAATGTGAACATACTCCAAGGTTTATAAACAGAAGTTGCGTATGTGTTAAAATATTTATTAATGGTATCTTTTTAAAAGTTCATTTTAGTATGACATGACTTGATGTTACTAGTGTTTGCTCAAGGAACCATTGAATATGAGCAAAATGTTAATATTTGACCCCTGATATTGCTGGTGACATGCTTATCATTTCAATAATGAATAATGTAGAAACCCTCAGTTACCATATCACTGTGCAATAGATGGATATAGAAATAAGATACTTAAGTTTGTAGTTAGGCATAGGAACCATATACTGAAAATACTGAGCATAGTATAACATGAAATACTGAATATATTTTCACTTCGTTATATTCAATTTCTTATCTCACTGTATAGATATAGTAGTTAGTGATTTATGGGCTTGAAATATCTGTATTCAGAGGAAGTTTTGATATCTCCTATTTTATAATGCAGGTAGGAATATATTGAGAAAAATGTTATATGGAATTGAGCATCACTTCTAATAACACTACAAGAGAAAGGATGGTTTATTATTGATATTAGAGGCATTTTAATTGATCAGAATAGAATTTTTCAAGTACCTTTGAAGTACAATTTTTCAAGAAAAAATTGAACCTAGTGTTAGGAGTTTCAATTATGATGCATGTATTTTCCATTTTGCTTGAATTTCTTTTTCATAAATATTATGTTGAAGTCGAGATAGATACAGGTCTTATTAATAAACACTCTATTCCTTTGAACTTATGGGCAATACTTTTGATCTCAAACTTTTACTTCTGCTTTTTCTCCCCATCACCAACCGTTCTGCTACCACCAGTTAATGCTGTGCTTTGCATTAATATCTTAAATAAATTAGACTTAAATTTTGATCTATACTTGCCTTATTTGTTAAAACACTAGTCATAAGAGTCATCAGTCTTTCCTGCATCACATGTGAAAAACTATGTTTAGGTTGTAGTCCTTTTGTTTTGATGATAGCATTTTTCACCCTTCCTTCTACTGCTTCTTCCAATACAATCTTCCTGAAACTGACTGCATCCTCTAAATGAAATAAATCTCATTTCAGCTGGTTAAGCCTTTCCTCACCTAAGCCAAGATGTAATGACTGACTGCTTTCCAAATGAAGTACATGGAAGTAAAAGTAACTACTATACAAATAAAGAGCACTCTGGTGCTCAACTCATTACCATTTTTTTTGGCAAATTTGATTATTGGTGGCAGTACAGTTGAGACTGCCAGATTCTATCAGTTCTGACGCCATGTATTAAAATGGGAGAATAAAGAAGTCTTGGCTCTGTTGTTTTCTACTAGGTGAAGCAGAGCCCTTCCCACAGCACTGTGAGGCTAACCTCCATGAGCCTGAGTGGATTCAGGAAGAAAGACATTCATCATGTATCCTTGTTTAGCTTCTCACTTGATAGCAAGAGAAGGACTCGTGGTCTCAATTCCTTGCTCTGAACCACATAATTTGTCTCCAAAATTAGAACTGTTTTGCTCTTTTGCTTTTTTTTTTCCTCAGAAGCGAACCCTCCAATTATGGATATCTGAAATCCTAGGCTGTCTGCAGTTTCTCTGTTATATGCTGAGACTAAGGTGCCCCAGACTGATACAAACCACGTAGCCCACATCTCACAATCCTTGGTTACCATCTCTGTGTATTGTGAAAAAAAAAAAAAAGAAAGAACTCCAGCTTCCAAACTCGTGAGTTAATAATGTAATAATGAACACCTCTATCTTAATTCCCTTATAACATTTTCTTATATTTTTTGATATGGCCTCTTATTCTCTATTTCTTAAGATTATTTCTCTTTGTAACAGTTCTTATATTAAATCATCTTATTTAGTTTCTTATGTTGTCTCTTTATCTTTTAAAGACAAGGGAATTGGGTTCCTCTTTAATGTCCTTTGAAGCTATTGAACTTTTATAAATATAATTTAAAGGTTCACCAGTTTCCTAGCAAACATCTGATAATGTTTATTGATGCATATTATGTGGTCTTGTAGCTTTGTCTACTTTAAGTACATCTCATACTTCTACAGCCAGTTCTTTTCTATGTATACTTCTGCTCTAATGACCTCAAAAGTATCGATTCCCTATTGGTTCATGACCACCCTCTTCTTCTGTAAAGACATGGACAAAGCAGTTATCTAACAGTACTGTGCAATTCAGCACCAATACAAGCTCTACATTGCTTCGTAGTCACACAGAACATTTGTTGCTGTCCTTTACCCAGATGCTTCTGCCGCCAAACCCCATTTTTGTATCTGTTTCTCTCACACTATTTGGAAGGCTGCAGGGATTGCAAAGCAAATTGGCAAAGGCAGCTCTCTGTGTTTGAACTACAGATCATGAGCATCTATCTTGGCCTGACTTTTCACTTTTCTTTAATGTTTCCCTCCATCTTAGGAAAATTTTTGCTTATTATTTCTTCCAGCTTTTCATAGAATATATAGTCACCATTGCTTTTATTATGAAATAGATAACATGCAAAAGCAGTGACTAAAACTAGAGTGGTAAATATTTGAGAAACTATTTGAAAGCTGAATTTTTTCATTATGGAAGTTGATTGAAGAAAGACAAAACAGAGAAAAATATTTGTTGCTGTCAGCAACATATTCATTCAACTGGAAAGATAGTGAAGTGATATATCATTGAAAACAATGGTTTTCATTGATGAGTCCCTTCCACAAGCTAAGCTAACATACTGGGGTGAGGTATTGCTACCAGACAGTGCATTTCCACTGAGAGATATTTTTCTTTCATTCTCCTGTTTGAAAGCTACAAGGAGAATATGGATTTTTGTTGCTGAGCATTAGCTGGGTTTCTCTGCTCCTTTATTTAGTTTAACAATATGGTCATCTGTTCCATCTCTCATTTAACTGTTTAAATATGGACAAAACCTTCAGTTGACATAAATCAAAGAAGCTTATAAAATAAGACTTCAGAGTCTTCCCTGCTGCTTTTATCCATGAGACAAACTTCAGAGGTTTCAACTTTATTGAAATGCTATAAATGGCTCAACATAGTGGTTCAGTTTTGTGCTATTTGCTGTATGAATTTAGGGGCTAAATTTGTTCCGGAAATGTTTCCTGAAAGTGGGAGATAGAAATAAGTACATATGAGTGCATGCTGATGAAATCCCCAGGACAGTAGCAATGGTTAATTATTAAATCCAGAAGATCCTATTGAGCTGGAACCCCCCTTGGCATGCTAAAGCCTAGGGAGACAAATTTTCCCCAACTTCTGTGTTGGAATCTAGAGAAAAACCTAAGTGTTTCTATTACTCTTTGAAAATGACAGGACATAAACTGAGGAAGAATTCTCAGCTACCTTAAGCCAGAGAGAAAGACATCGTTTCTTATCAGGAAGGATAGACATTTCAGAAGTTTCAGGAAAGATAATATTGGATGTTGAGAAGAGGGAGAAAAATTCAAAACTTTCAGAACAGAAACTGTATGCTGCATTTTATTCAGAGGATTCTGAACTTTGTTTTATAATGTGCTCACAAGAGAGAGAAAGCTGGGACAAGGAAATGCATATGTGGTTTCATGCTGAGGCAATTGGGCTTAAGTTTAGGAACATATATGAAGATTTGACATGTTGCTGAGGCATAAACTGAAATCTCTTGTACAGGGTGGAATATTCTGAAATAATGTTCTTGAGATATTTGTGACTTTGGGTGACTGTATAAGGCTCAATCAGACCTACGGCAGCCATGCTGTTTTCAGAAGCTATGACTTAGAAATCTTCCAGCATGGCTAAAGTATTTAAATCTATTCAGGTATCTGCATTTTTAAAAGCACAGTGGCTTATTGGTACAGTAGCAACAATAAAAATGTAAAAGTTGAAATGTGTTTTTAAAATATCCAGAAAACCAAACTCATTACCGACTGTTCTAACAATGTGTTTTCCTGCAAAATTTGTACAACTTACAGTATGGAAGTTAACAGTTGCACTTCTGTTGCCAGATAAACACACACATTAGTTTGTTTTGAAATTAAATTTTCACACCAATGAAGAATAATTTTCATCTGCTCAGAAATTGATAGGGGCACCAGTGTTGTCTGTTGTCTTCAGAAATTAAGTAGCTGATAAAGGATGTTGTCACTTAGCAGTCTTAATTTTTTAAAACTCTAGTTTTAGTCCTGCATATTAATATCCTCACATCATAGGAGAGAGACACTAAACTATTCAGCCTAAATGTCTGTGAATTTATTCTTAAGGCAGTTCAGCTTATGCTAACTGATATGAACATTGCCTACTTTGCAGCATGTTGCTTGTCAACTCCGGTATCTTAACGTGGTCTCGGTTATATGCAAGGGTTTTTGAAACTCTCCCTGCTGAGTTTCATAGTATTCGTGATATTAAATTGAATTTATTTCTCTTTTAAAAAGTCTGATTCATTGCAAGTTTTGTCTTAATTTTGTCTGGACCTTTGAATGTATAGTTTTGTAAGTTGAGTGATGCCTTTTTTCTCATTCAGCATTGTTAAGAATCAGACCTTGCTGCTGTCTAGGGGCCAAGACTTTAAAACTGCAGTTCACTTTTCTCAAAGGTGGTTTGGCTGCAGTGAAACCATGTATAAAGTCCTCCTAATGACCCTTCTGAGTGCATTCTTTTAAAAAATGTCATGTTCAGAGGCCTCTGATTCTGTAACCTTGGTCACCATAACAACAATAATAAAATCTGCCTTAATTACATGAGACAAATACTAAATCAACCTGGAAGTAAAAACTGTTAAAATATTCTCTTCAAACCTAAGGATAGCTATTGCAAGTTGCATAGACATCAGTTTAGCTTGCACAATATAGAAAAAAATAGAGAAAGCTTTGCACCTTGGTATGTTCAAGCTATAATAATGCTTAATTCAAACTATGCTACTCGGGAGAAAAGCTGTATTGAAATGTCTGTACATTTTTGATCCAATTCCTTATTCATGACATAATGTTGTTCTCTTTCTTCACAGCAACAACAAAATTAGCATGACTGTGAAATTATATGCAATGTGTCTACTGTGACTCACACAGAGCTAACATCTGTGGACACTTTTGCTTTTGGGTTGGTGAGAGGACCCACAGAGATGCAAACTAAGTTCTCTTGGTCAGCATGGAGGCTCTTACTGATTTATTAATTTTCTTAGTAATTACTGATTGCAATGTTTGAATGGCTAATATGCTTTTGTAAAATTTCTTTTTAGTGTTAAATTTTCATAATTCTCATGATCTTTTACCAACAAAGTCTTTGGGGTGCAGTTGATTGCTGTATTAATATGGACTCTTTAAGATGCTCCTGAGGAAGGATGGGTTTGACAGACTTTTGCTCCTGTGAGGCTACAGGTTAAATATCAGAAAAAGATTTAACTAGTGTTACAGGAAGTCAACATGTATCACCTTTTAAAATATTTAATTGATGGTCCCTCTAACAACACATTCAACCTAACAAATAGCTATTTCTTTTAGAGGTATGCCACAGGTGTTGAAGGAGAAGAGACTGGTCCATGATAACCGTTTGCCTGCCTTATGCTCCTCTGCTCCAGGACAGCCCTTTTCTACCATTCCACAATTTTTGAGAAGGCAGCTGCAGCTTTCATTCGCATCATAACAAAACCGAGAGACCTTATCTTCTTCATATTTGTGGCATACAGCATTTGATTTCCTTATCAAAGGGTCAAACTTATACATGGTTCTATCTGTGAAAGTCCTGAGTAATCTTCTAAAAGATTTTGACTGTGACTAAGAACAGTAGTTAAGAAAATGTTCTTTTTTAAAAAAAAAATTCTCTATTTTAGATTACAGTTTTTCCATCTTCCTGTAACATATATAAGGAGCTTGTTCATCCTATACATTCTATGCTCTCAATTTTTGGAGACCTAAAAAGTTAAACATTAGGGAAACTCATTGTTTATACAATACTTACTTAAATATTCCCTAAAAAAATTAATTTAAACAGGCATTTTAAGTTAGAGATTCTCTTGCTATTGGTCATGATTCAACTTTTAGAAAAAAATGTTATGTAAGGTTACTAATTCTGCAACAATGATGAGATAATGAGGAACGCTAAAAAAAAATTCAAAAATGCTACTGTTTAGAATGAAAATCATATGTAATAAGAAATCCATACAAGGTCACTTTTGGTTCCTGAATGTCATTAACAGAGAAAGTGCCAAATCCAACCAGTAAGTTATTGGCAGCAAAGAGGTTCATTAGCTCTAATGATAATTTACGTAATGTATTGAAAAGATAGCGCTTAAGCAGGGAGATCTGGGAGAATGTATAATCTGTATGTGCTGCAAATGGCCCAATTCAATCTGAGAAAAAACTGTGGGGAATGGGGAAGCCTGTAAGAAAAGGACAGATTTCTGCAGTTTATCAGTTATCTTACCAGTTTGTTAGTGCTTTCACAGTTGTTTTTCATTTATTTCAACATGAAGACAGCAGAATTGACTTAGTGATACACAGGATTGAACACCACCTCTTGTGTTAACCCCAGTGTGATAGAGATGAAACTCTTGAATAGAAGGTTGTGCAGGAGTACAAGATTATCCCAAGGGATTCATGATACGGAATTGTTGATATCACCTAGGTCTTTAATATAAGAAATCAATAAGTGTGTTTTATGTGGATATAGGTTAGTGAATAAACTGTATATTAGAGTGGAAGTTGTCACTTGCTGCAGAAGTGCATTTCCATCTTCGTATGCAAGACACTAAACAGCAATGAAAAAGAGAAAGGTATATATGAAATAAATCAATGAACTGGTCTCAAATTCCACTCAGTAGGTTCCTTTGCACTGTGCCTATGATTTTTCTTTTGTTTTTTTGCTTACAGAGATTGCATGTAGAAGTACATACAATCATTTTCTGTTTTTCCTTCACACAAGTTGATATTAAGAAAATATTTGTATTCTTCAGAGATCCTTCAAGATAGTACTCCTGTACAAAAACCAGAATGCCTGTTTTTACGTTTGCTTTATTTTGTGGTGTGAATTTTTTATTTGGAAAAAAAAAAAGACTGCTACATCTCTGGGTCTCTTGTGATGGTTGGATTGTTAATGTAATCAATCTCTTCTGAAATGAATGGTAGACTAATGACTAGAGATGTGTTCAGTCACCCACACATAATTCCTGTACCCAGTCATTACTTAAAAAGAAGAGGGCAGCTACTTCTGTGGGTGACCCAGCAGTAATTATAAGACGACAAATTAATGTAAATAACAAGGCAAAAGTAAATGCTGTCCTTGAACAGATCTAAACTCAGTACCAGACATTTTGGAAAAAGGGAATATGCTTTTATATCTGTACCCAGGTCATTTGTACATAAAGCAAGGAAAATGGCTATGAAATAATCTCTTTGGGCCATGGAATGCATTTTCTTCCCTCACTGGTTGAAAATTATTATATATTGTTAAACAGGTAGTGTGAATGTTAGGTAGATTGCAGACTGGTGAGCACACTGCCCCAGGTTGTTAGCGTGACAAGACAGTGCTAACCTGGAAGGGATATGACTGGGGAAACACAGTGCTGAAGTGTAGGATGTGATAGAGAGCACCCAGTGCCATGGGAAAGTGACTGTCCTGCCTTTGAGTCCCACCAGCTTTGTCCTCCACAGCCTCAGAGGGTATGCCAGCTGCCCATACTTTGCTGCCATGTGTAATCTTCCCCAGTTCCTGTGGAGAGGAGGGGTCATGGGGGTCTTTTGGGTTTCTCATTATTAATACACATGGTAGGTGCTTTGCCAGACAACATGAAATGTCCTTAAATACATATATTTGGGCTACCGTCCACATTCAGATGAATCCTGGGCAGGTGAGTGAGACATCCTTCTTTAGTGCAAGCCACTTTTTTGTCCAAGTGTCCCGGGAGTTTGATCCAATAAAAGTTAGCTGAACTTAGCTGTCCAACAAGTGCTGACAAACATGAATAAATTCAGAATATGTGGTAGCTATCACTGCCAAGTAATCACAGCATTGGAATCATGCTGGAAAAGGAAAACTTTACCTCTAAGTCTGAAGAGATTTGAACCCAGTAATCCTGTTTCCTGTTAGAACACCCTAATCACCACTTCTGGGAAGAATGCTCCAATTCTTCTAGTGCGTAAAAACAGGTAGAGCTACACTTGGCTCCTGGCTGGATAGAGTATTAATTTTCTGAAATACTTGAGGGACCAGAACTCATATTTCCTCTCTTTCATGCTATGCAGATATCACCTACTTGTGTTCTCTCTTGTATCCTCTTGTATTCCTGATTTCAGTTTGACATCATTTCAATAGAGGACAAGAGGAACGTTCTTATCAAGGATAGAACCTGAAATTCAAAGGAGCTTTCCTTAAGTGTGTGCTTATGGGATTGGGAGGATGAGTTCTAAACCATCTGACTTTTATTTGTCACTTTAGGTAAATGCTTTTACCATTAAACTCTCTGATAGTGTGCACATGTAATTTTTCACCTGCATGAAGTGTGAGCATGGCTCAATGAAGTACTCAGAAATGCTCAGAAAGCACTAGGTTTCAGGAGAGCTGAACTAGGAGAGCTAAAGAGACAAGAGACATATAGGTGCTTCGGAATAATGCTAAGGCTATGTTTTTCTGTTTTCTGAAGACAATTATATTTCTTTGCTTAGAATAGTCAACTTTTCTTTTTCCCACTGAGGCTAAGGGTGCCAGTTTAGATGGTTTAGAACTGAAAAATATCCATTGAGTCTGTAGAAACATGTAGAATGTTTGGTCCTCGCTGTGCTACAGTTTTAGGATTATTTCTGATAAAAAGTTCATGGTGTGCTTTGACATTTACTCTGTTTTGTATCAGCTACTAAGAATTGTCCAGGCTTCTGTCAGGGTTTCTAAATTCCATGGTGTCAGCTTTATGTGCAGCCACTGTCCTGTGGACTACCTAAAGTAGAATTTCTGTGGCAGTAAGGAGGAACTGAATAGAACTGGTGAGTAAGCCAGAGCTGGAGGACTGGTGAGAGAACAAACAGGAGCAGCAGAATGGTGGAAGAGATAAAGGAGAAAGGAATTTATGACTTGCTTCCCAACACACTAATTTTCTGATGAAAGAAGAATTACTTAAATTGGCTGGCAGTCTCCTCAAAAGTCTTCGTCAGAAACCATCCCCTGGACTCAATTTCCTGTGGCATCAGGGAGTAGTTATACCTGGCCAGTTCACAGAGATGCTACAAAGAGAACAACTTACAGCTGGTTTTAATTTCACCACTTTAATGGTGATGTAGATGCAGCTGGTCAGATCTTAAGCTCCATTTCATCTATGCAGAGGGGTGCAAGACATGTTGGTGTCCTCATACTGAAAGTGCTAGTACTCAACTGCAGGGACAGGGTACCTGTCCCACAGGGGCCATGGTTTTACTGGTCATAAACAGCATGTTTCCTTTTTGCATCTTAATTATATCAGCATTTTTTGCTACTCTGAATATGTCTGCATGGGAAATAAAAATAATCTAACAGACCAGAAAACATTAATTCTGGCCATCGGTATATTAGATGTTAAATTCAACAGAAAAATTTTTTTCTGTTAAAATATTTTTTTTAATTCATAAATTTGGCAAAAAGCTGCATTCTGAAATAAATTTACAGAATGTGCACATCTGGCAGTACTTATTGTGTATCTAATGATAACAGGTCCTTCTATGCTTTTACGTGTTTCTTTTGTTGGCAGGTGCCCAGCTCCATATTGGTGGGAGTGTAGTTGTTCATGAGCAGAAGTCAAGGTAAACATGCAACCGATGTGACTGTAGAAGAAGCAGATTCTCAGCTATAACTTTTTAGATTTTTGTTTTAAACATTAACTCATTTTGAATAACCTTTACTGATAATTTATCCTGAATGTTTTGCTCTGGCACTCAAAAGATAGTAAACTACAGAAATAAATATTGTTGCCCTAATCAGCTTATCTGATCAGGACTTGGCATTTCAGTTTGGAGAGAAATTCTGGCATTCTAAAAATTAATTGCATTATGAATCAAAGGGAAGCAGGAATCTTCACTCTCCTCTCTGCTTGGTCATCACACAGCATGTTCTTTGACAGTGTTGCTTTCTGAATTAAATTGGTTAAAAGATGTTTTAAACATATAGTTTTGATTCCTTTTGACTTTTATGGTAATGACTATACAACTTTTATATTAAGGTTAATATAAAGATTGAATTGAACCATTTAGCCTCAAAAAAGAATGACAGTCATATTTTATTTCTCAGTTATTCTTTGAAAATTTTTTCAAGTCCGTGTGTTCTTCCAAAAAGTAAAAATCAATTAAAACTTCATGAGGTGATGCTTTTGTAGGAAACTGTACTACTGAGGGATTTTCAGGAAGCAACAATTACACATCTACATACCCTTTGTTAATTTAGATTACATATTTTTTAATAAATAAAAAAGTAAACAATTTTAAAAAAAGATATGCAAAATATATAAAGAATTAAGACAATTTGTTGTCTAACAAAGAAACATCCACAGTTAGAACATGAACAAATTATTAAACAAGCTCTTTGTACTGGGCTACTGAAATGGACTGAAATCTACTGTGAACTTGCTTGGAGCTTTTGATTTACATCCTTGCAGAGAAACAAATATCTCCTCTCTGTAGGTCACCCAGAAGTGAGCGTAAATAACTATGAACTGCAGAACTATTTCCTCCACACTCCAGACTGCAGTGATTAATGGCGAGACGGGATAGGAAGCAGCATACGGACCCTTTCCGAACTGGAGAAGTGCTCCAGCTGTCTGTTCATCTGCGTGGCCTCCTCTGGACCCACTCTAACTGATCCATGTCCTTCTTATCTTGGGGGCTCCAGACCTGGACCAAGTATTCCAGGTGGCATCTCATGAGGGCAAAGTAGAGGGGGAAAATCACCTGCCTCGGTCTGCTGACCGCACTTTTTTTGATGCAGCCCAGGGTGAAGTTGGCTTTCTGGGCTGCAAGTGCACACTGTTGAGCTTCGCTGCCTCAGAGAACTCAGCCAGGGCTTTAGTTGACCTGATCTAGTGTTAGCATTAGTTCTGCTTCCAGCAAAAATACAATTTTTGGGATTTGGAAATATTCTTGGACTAGATGTTGCACTATTCATGGGGGAAAAGTAATAAATATGCCCTCCACCTGCCTTAACCTTCTTCCAGTTCAGGTATTCCCTTTAGTGTCAGCAAAACCGTGGGGAATATTTAACTTTAATTTGACCAGGCCTTAAAATTTTAGTAATTTTTATTCATTAGTTAAAAAAGGTAGTTTGTGCTCCTGTGAACCTTAAGCTATGAACCATGTGAATGATGAGAATTTCTCAGAGGCCTAGCTTAAGCAAGCAGGAAAAGAGAAGAAAGAAGAATCTCTTGCTGAGCCTGTCCCAGGTGATATGTCTTCTCTGACTAGTCAAATATGCATCTAGGAACCAGTTGTGATTTTAATAACTGGGTTTATGGAGACATTTCAACCTGTCTCATCCAAGGTCATGGTCCTGCACAGCCCATATTGGAGCAGTAGCCATGCACCATTCACTCCAGTGCTTTCAGTATGAGCTAACAATTGTTAATTAAATAAATTGTTATTTAACAATTGTTAAATAATTCTTTTATGATTGTAGAGGGAGTCTGATAGTACTTGATCCAAAGCACACTGAGGTCAGTGTGATTTTTCCCTCTGACTTCTTTTGGATTTAGTACATCATGTGTAGAGAGTCGCTTGATTTCTCTCTCAGTGAAGCATATTTTTACTCTAGACTTTTGATGCTCTTTTTTTCAGTATCTGTTAATAAAATGTGGATGCTTGATTTCACTAATCTGTTTTTCTAATGGGTTAGGTTCAAATTCTGATCAGAGTTTGAATGTTGCCCTGGTCATTTTGAAACACCGGTGGGAAATCTTTCAGCTTATCTTATTGTTTTCCTGATGATTATTGAAGTTTAGTCAAATTATGATTTCAGTTTATGACTGAATTGCATGTCTTGAAATAATTCTTTCATGTTTGAATCAACATCACCATACATAGTCTCTAGGTCATTATCACAAAATGTGGAGCATTTTCTTGACCAATTGGGATTTTTGCTTTTCTTTAAAGAGGGCTACTTTTAGTACAAAATTATTTGCTTTTCCTTGTATCCTATTCCAGATACAATTAGAATTCTGCATTATCTTCATTATTACTGCTATCTACTAGACATAGTAATGGACTATAAATTTGATGTATGAGTATGTGTCTGTGAAGAACAAACACACACAAAGTATTTCTGCATTAATTTGCATTTAATGGTAGCTTAAATGTTTCATATCTTTATTTGCAATATTTGAAAAACGTATTGAACAACCCCATAATAAAAGTTTACCTTTTGCAGGATTGATTTTTAAATCCATTTAGATCCTGTGTGGTATCTGAATGCAAAATCTAATTACATAATTAGACATCTGCATTATTAACTTATCTGCGGTGACATAACAAATACATCCCTTGAATTCCGTTGTCTTTGTACATTTGATCTACAAGTTATTTGGTGTACAGTTGATATAAGAACATACATTTCAACATCTTTATTATACCAAATTTATGAAGTTGAGATAAAAATGTATTATTTGACATATGGTTAACTAAGCAGATATAAGTTAGCTACAGATGATTTGTTACATATTTCTTAAGATCACTGAAATGCAATAAATTACATTTTGTATTAAAACATTAAATGTGTCTTCCAAAATTAAATTATTATAGACTGTAAAAAACATGATATTGATGGGGAAGCTAAAAAATATAGGTGAGGCTGAAAACGCATTTAATTGACATTTAAGAATCAGCAGAGAGTTGATGAAATGCAAAGAGATATTAGTCACCTACTTCTTAGATCAAAGCAGTGATGACAACACATGACGACAGAGAAAGAAATGCTATGACAATTGTGGTGTCAATGTGGAGAAAAGAGTAATTACATCAATGAGATGAAGGGACTCGAGCACAAGTCCTATGAGGAGAGGCTGAGGGAGCTGGGGCTGTTCAGCCTGGAGAAGAGGAGGCTCAGGGGAGACCTCATCACTCTCTACAACTCCCTGACAGGAGGTTGTAGCCAGGTGGGGATTGGTCTCTTTTCCCAGGCAACGATCAGCAAGACAAGAGGGCACGATCTTAAGCTCTGCCAGGGGAGGTTTAGGTTGGATATTAGAAAGAATTTCTTTACAGAGAGGGTAATCAGACATTGGAATGGGCTGCCCAGGGAAGTAGTGGATTCTCCGATCCTGGAGGTTTTTAAGATAAGACTGAATGTGGCACTTAGTGCCATGGTCTAGCAACCGCAGCGGTAGTGGATCAAGGATTGGACTTGATATCTTGGAGGTTCCTTCCAACCCAGCTGATTCTATGATTCTATGAATTATAGGAGGGTTTTTTTAGTAGCTTTGTAATAATACTTTATAAAATTGGAAATCTCTGAGCTGTGAGAAAAAATTGTCACCCCTTGTTTTTTTTTCCCCACAAATGTCCTGTACATTTAAGTGTGCAGACATGTTTAATTTGAAACAAAAATCAGAAATTAAGTTTGTTTTTTAGGGCCACATAAATTTCCAATAGCTTCACTATTTAGCACACTAATAAGAAATGGATTTCTCTTTATGCGATGAAATATATTTCTTTTTTCATAAATTTGTGTTTAAAAACTATGACATTTTATGATGTAGGGCCTTCAGAAATCTGGAATTAGGACATCATGTAACTATGTTGGACTCTATCTACCTGGAAGGGGAAGATATGTTAGTGCACAGAGTGAAGATTAAGAGTTTATGTTCTTTGTTGGGGTCCTTTTTTCACTAGTGAGGCTGGTCTGCCTAAAGAAACATTTGAACCATCATGTTTCTCTTAGACAATGGCATTGGAGCACCAGTTCCCTTATGTGGGATTTGTAGGGATTCTGTGACATATGGATTCATAGTCTAAGTCTTTGATTAAAGTTGAATTTAACATACTTTTCAACATTCCTATGCACTCTTTTGTCTTTTTTGTTACATAGATTCATTTAATATCACAATATCCCTATAATTATGGGGTTTTATTACTGGATAAGACAGACACCCAACTGGCCTTGAAGTAATCAGTTTGGTTTAATTTCCTAGGTTTTTATGTTAACTTGACCAAATTACGTAGCTTCCTGTGCCCTGGGAAATTCCCCCCCCCCCCCCCCATTTTTACTACTCTATTAGTTAATATTATGATCAATTTAGAACAGGGGTTGTCTATTTGTGCATTTCTGTCCTTTACCGGGAAAATTCTTATTTGACCCTGCAAGAACTAAAAATGAAAAGAAAATTGCAGAAAATTTACAGAGCAATAAGAAGAACACAAAAATACTATTTTATAAAGATTTATTTTCTCAGAAAATTCACAGCAGTAACAGAACTGAAATGGAGATTTTCTAGCATTTTGCTCATATTTTTAATGGTTATACTACATGTCCCCTGAGGAAAAGCTGAACTTACAGCGCCTGTGTGCTGAGGATGCTGGCTAAGGCCTTGTGATTGTGAAGGTGTGTCAGCAAATTAAATGAAAAAGAACAAAAGGAGAGTCTTTCTAAGAGGGAAATAATTTCACCTAATGAAATGTTTCATGTTTGACATATACAAGTTCAATAAATGTCAAACAGTAAAGCCATTTTGCATGTTTATTTTTACTTTCATTAACTTGGATATCCTTCCTCTAAAATTCATACTTCCTGTTGCAGCCAGTTTCTGATTCCGCCCCAGAAAAGCATGATTTTGAAGCAGTAGCCATTTTCAAGCGTCTCCCTCCTCCTGTTCAGTCAGAGCAGATGTGTCGTTGCATACCAACCACATGCTGGAAATCTGGCAAAGCTACAGCATCTATCTTAAGTCAGCCTACACAGAGACAAAAATCTTTGCCTATGCCCATGAATACTCTGTGTCTTTCGCTTCTTGGGCCCAATGCAGATCAGCTGTGCAAAAAAGCTTCAAGCTACAAAATCAACCTGAAAGTTGGCTCACCTCCAATACCATCTGTGCTTTTAGATCTTAAACATCTATTCAGATGCAATAACGTGTGCAAATCCGTTGTTTTACTTGAAGTAGTAAAAGACAATGAAAAATAAAAGGGGAGAAAAACCACCTGCGGCTCGGAAAACCCTAACATTGTTTTTCACTGAAGAGGGTGTGGGGACAGAATACCACTTCTGCTCTTGGCTGTACGTCTTGTATTTCCTAGGTGAATGATGTGAAGACTAATACTATGTGATGTATAGTGACTCGAAGTGGAATTTTGCATGTGAAAGATGTTATTCTGAAGTCATAAAATAGTTACTTGGCATAAAGTCAGGTAGTTGATTTTAGGCCAAGTGTCTGCATTTTATCTAGTCATCATTATGGAAAATTAATTTTTATGCTCTTTTACTTGGTAAATTCTGAGGTCTCTCTTATGTTCACAGACAAAATTCTAGCTGGTACAGAGTACTACTACTGCTGGAGGAGTACTTTTTAAAATATTTTTTCATGAAAAGGGTTCATCTATAAGAGAATACGGATAGCAGATATGTGCCTATGTGCAACATTGTATATATGTAATAGATAAAAATCCTTCTGGAATTCAAGAAAAGGATCCCATTTCATTTAGAATTTCAAATTAGTCTCTATATTTTATATAAAGACTCTGTCACATGTATTATGAGTAGTTGAACATTGTGCCTTTTTTCACCGTTTTTATAATATGTATTAAAATCACTTGTAAGAAGTCAGCAGCTAAACCACCCATGTTTGCTTGAAGTCTTGGCACTGTGGCTCCCATGGGCTTTAGTAGTGACTGTATCTTTACTTTCTGTTCATCTAATTGCACGTTGCTTTACAAACACCTGCAGCATGTCAAGTCAAGTGTGAAAGAAGATATAATAGTTACATATGTTTTAATTCTGCAAGTTGTCATTAGGTGGAATGCTACAGCTCGTGCCGTCTGGGCGATCAGAGAAGATCATGAGAACAGTCCATTTAGGCCTTAAAATCTCTGAGTCTAGGATCTGTAAATGATGCCCATTTTGGAAGCCGCTAAAACTACTGACTGTGCCTCAGATTCTGGGATGCAGTTTTTCAATACTGGAGTCTTCCTTTATGCCTGTTATACTATTCTGCCACAATTATTCCAGAGATATTCATGCCAGTCACTTGTCAATCCCATGTCCACTTCTCTGAGAGTAATAGATTGGTTAACTGTACATATTTCACTGTCAGAAAAGTTGCCGGTGATTTCTCTCTTGTGATTTTCGGTTGCTATTTCCCACTTGGGCATTCTACAAGGAGGAAAATACAAATACTTATCAATATTTTGCACTTTACCCATAATTTTTTTAATTTCTTGTTGATGATATGATGACTACTTCCCACTCCTACCTGCTGGATTGATAGGCATTACGCATGCTTGTGGACCCTTTGCAACCAGCTAACGATTTGATGCTGCTGAATCCTTCCTATGTTGGATTGAGACAACAGAGATAGTTTCAAATCAGCAGCTTCTTAATCTGGTGGTGCAAATAATCTGAGATAATGTTAATGCTGCTGTTATTTATATGCTGCTACCCTCTAGGGACTGTTGCTCTCTTGGCTCTTCAAAACAATTCTTTCCTTCTAGCTGTCCAAATTTTCCTTGAAATGATATCCAGTTAAATGGCTTTTATCAGGTTGATAACTGCTTCCTCCTTTGCCTCACAGCTGTTCCCTGGTCATCTGCAATGCAATGAGATATTCCTCCATGTTGAGGTGGAAGCTGGAGTTAAAAGGTTGCATAGAGTGTACACGTGTGTAGAAGGGAATCTTCATTATATGGGTTACCATCATTAACCCACTATTTTTTAGAGACTGGATGTGTAATTAGCAACAGCGAATTATCATAAGTTATTTTCTATCCATTTTACATTCCTTTTCTTCCTCTTCTTTTCAAAAACTTCTTTTGACAGAACAAGAAATTAGTATGACTTCAGCTTCATGAATTCTACTTAACCCGGGAAGTCAAATGTTATTTATTTGCTCTTAATTGACAGATGATGAGCCTGAAAGAGTAAACTCTGATGGAGATTTAAGAAGTCAGGCCTTCGCCTAGAAGCACTGTACTGTGACCACAAAAAGCTTTCCATATTTTAACATTTAGATCTATGGTCTGTACTTGCATGTTCTATTTACTTATGAAAGAGACTAATTTTTTCATTTGTACTTAGTATCCATTAGACAGGGGCAATGTCCTTCAAAGAGTGAAGAATTGTCAACTAAGTATGCCAAAGGCTTTTCCTGAACAAAAAGTCTTCTTTAGCAAATAGTGTAGCCCACAAAGGAAGCCAAGAACATCTGGAAGGCTGGCAAAGTACAAGTGCATTTTTGTTTGTGATATATATGTATTAAGCAGTTCCAGTGGAAAAAAATTAGTTCTGAAGTGTGCATTTCTGCACCATGCATCTAGGGTCTTTTATATTTCTGTGCCTGGTTATTCCCAGGATGCATTGAATGCGTTACCAAGTAAAGCAATGATTTAATTGAAACAATCTAGTAGTACTGGAGCTACTTTCCCAATATTTGGTATTTTAATTTTAAAAGATCTGCTTCATTTTAGCTAAATATACTTCTAGTCTTTGAGGTCCTCATACTGAGGAGCCTAGTTCCCCCTGATTTCAATAGGAGTTAGTTACACCGAGATTCACAACGCCTTGAGGAAACTTTTCTGCCATAGCATAGAATTCATATCCTGATATCAGTCACCTGTGCACCTACCCTAAGGTAGTTGTCTCTTATAGGCAGTGGGCACAGATCCTGTATGTCTAAGGCAATTAGACATCTGGGTTGAATGGTTTGGTGGATGTTCTTGTCTCTCCCTCCTGATTATATGCAAGACCTAGAAAACCAGAACAGAATAATTTCTTTGTAGTCTCTCTGCTTCTAGGTGAGATAAATCCCACCCCTGTGTTTAATCCCTTTTTGAGCTGAGGACCACAGACCTGGGTGTATCCAAGTGGAGTCTCACCAGAGCTGAGTAGTGGGAGAGAATTACTTCCCTTGACCTACTGGCCACACTTCCTTTGATGCAGCCCAAGACGCATTTGGCTTTCTGGGCTGTGAGTGCATATGGCCAGCTCATGGCCAGCCTCTCATCCACCAGCAACCACAAGTCCTTCTCAGCAGGGCTGCTCTCCATCTGTTCATCCCCCAGAGTGTATTGATTATGGGGATTGCCCTAACCCAGGTGCAGCACCCTGTACTTGGTCTTGTTGAACCTCATGAGATTCCCATGAGCCCATTTCTTGAGCTTGCCTGTGTCTCTCTGGATGGCATCCCATCCTTCAGGTGTGTCAACTGCACCACTCAGTTTGGTGTCACCTGTAAATTTGCTGAGGGTGCACTCAATCCTTTTGTCCATGTCAGTAATGAAGATATTAAACAGCACCAGTTCCAACACAGACCCCTGAGGGACACCACTTGTCACTGATGTCCATTAAGACACTGAGCCATTGACCACAACCCTCTGGATGCAATTGTCCAATCAATTCCTCATCCACCGAACAGTCCACTTATAAAATCCATCTCTTTCCAATTTAGAGAGAAGGGTGTTGTGGGGACCTGTCAAAGGCCTTACAGAAGTCCAGATGAAAGACATCTGTAGCCTTTCCCTTGTCCCTGATGCAGTCACTCCATCATATTTATCTACTGATATGCACAGTGTTGGCTAGTAGTGCATGCTGAAAAATGTTTTTGCTGTAGTAGGTGGGGCAGGCTAGAGGAAATGTGTTGTTGAGACTTTATGAGATGGGTGTAGACCTATTAAATAATAAAGAGAAATATGGGGTGGTCATGGTACTGGGTAGCTTTTTGTAGATTTTGCAAAGTACAATGGTGGGACAATGTTGGAGATATATGGCATTTGTAGGTTGCAGAATGCATCTGTGAGATGAGAATGAGGGAGCTGAACTATGGGAGTGGAGAACATTGTCAGTCGTATTTCTGGCTTATTTTCATACTTGTATTATGGATTTAAGTAAACAATTTTTGCTCATAAAAATGCCTTTTATTAAACATATAGGCCCCAAACATAAAGATGGTACAGTAATGTGGGTAGGGGGGCATGTCATTTAAGTGATAATACAGGCTGTGGGTATTTACAAAAGGAGGAATGTTACATATTCTGTTTGTTATTTAATTGGATGCTATTTCTCCTGGTGTCCTCTGCAGCTTGTCAGAAATCAGTCTGGCTCCAGAAATAATGCACCAGGAAGTGCTATCAATTTTAGAAATGGAGGTTGATGTAGGTATGTTTATTTTAGGAGGTCTGCACCTGAGCTAGACTCTTTTATGTATTCGGTTCCTTTCTCTTCCTGCCCCCTCCCCCCTTTTTTTTTGTCTGTAGCTCGCCAGGGTTCCAAAATAATTTATCCATTAATAAACTAGGTTTGAATTTTTGAGGTGATAGATACTTAGGTTCTGATTTGCAGAATAACCATAGCTGGAAAATGTATAAGTATCCTTAGAGATGCTTATATGTACTAATACAAGTTATTTCTAGAGCATCTTGTATGAGATGGGAAACTGTGTGATAAACAGTTGCTTGTAAAAAGTACAAAACTTACAGGCTATGAAGTGACTCTGTATTTACTTAGAGGTACAAAAATTCACTTGTAAGCATTGGAGGCAAATGTTATAAATGTATATTTTTACATCAATCGCTTCAAAGCTACATTTACAGCATTTAAAAACATAACATTTAAAATATATATTACCTGATGATTTTTCAGATTTGTTTTAACCTTCTAGTTCTTGTTACTTTTACTTGAAAACACATATGGCTTTGAAAATTGTGGCATTAAGCATTGAAACCATCAAAACATTTTGCAACTTCTTGGAATTTTTATGTTATACAGTAAAGGCTAAATTTAAAGAACACAGCTCTCACCAGATCTTACAATAAAAGCATCCTTGCACCTGTGTCTCACATCAGTGTGACATGACATGACATGACATGACATGAAATGACATGACGTGACATGACATTCTCCTGGGGGAATACATCAGCTTGCAGAGACCTTTGCCCACATATAGGTCAGTTCTCTTTTGAACAGATGTGAGATAATTGCAAGAGGTGTGCGAGCCTACATAGCCAGGTCAGAGGGTGAGTTCTGCTCTCATAGCAATGCAAAATCTCACTCAGAGTAATATTTACATATGTGTGAAAACAGAATTTGGCCTCATGGTTTTACATGTGAACAAAGGAGCTAGATTTGGTCTGCTATCTTTGCTCCTCAACTGTCTATGAACCTAATTGAATATTAGCATAATTAAACACTGTGTATTGACGACTGCATGTCACACTGGCTTCCATACTGAGACAAGGAAAGGGAATTTGCTTCAAGTGCTACTGCCTTTTCCCAATGGCCTGAATAAATGGAAACAGAAGGGGGAGCTGTGGGAACAGAAAAAAGAAAGGGAATTATTACAAGGAAAAACTTCAATTTATTTTAACCATACTTGTGCTCACCTGAAAGACAACATTGTTTGACCTAACAGAGTGAGGACTAAGAAAGCATAGGGTGGCCAAGTATAAATATGTTGTGCAGTGAATGAGACACTATTGACATGTGAAAAACCTAGTGTAAATAACAGACAGTAGTAAACACAGGCTGGAAATCTGGAAGTCTCTAGCTCATTAGAGTGACAAAGTTCTGCCTCCCACTATCAGGAAGTAAAATTTTAAGCACTGTTAAGGTAGAAATTGTCAGGCTGCTAAATGGTTTGATGACTGAACTAGGGAACTGGATTCAGAACTCCAGAGTTCTCCCAGACTTTTGTGGGTTTGAGGAAAGAGAAGTAAATCTAGCCTGGTGTTTTAAACAGTCCTCTGAGAGACTTTGGTTTCTATAAGGAAGAACAGGTTCACAAGAGGAACCTGAAAATAACCCAAGGTATTAATGCAGTATTTGTGGAGGGTGACTTCTGCTTTAAATATATGTTCTGCATCTGGCAGAGGAGAAGGTGGGGGATGGTGCCTTGCACATGAGCTGTAATTCCTCTGCCTGCTGGCCTCTGGGGAGGGAGGAGGGCAGCATTGCTGTAGCAAATGCCTGAAATATCCTTGTTCAGTTGTCAGCCAGTAAAGGCGTATGCATAGCTGTGAGTCCTCAGAGTAGTTAGGTGCTTCTTTCTGCCACAGATAGCTACCTAAGTGTGCTAGGAGAGCAGTCTAAGAACTTTCCCAAGTATCCTTGCTGTCTCTACTGCCCAGATTATATGGTTCCCTTGGTTTTTGCTCTGCATGCAATACGACCAGGTTTAAAGCTTTAACTGTGATTTTCTACGGTCTCCGTGGAAAAAGCTTCAGCTACCTAAGCAAGCACACCTGTCTTGAGTGTGATCATCTTCAACACCTATCATCCCCTGGAGAAGGGGAATTACTAGCCCTAGTGGGTACTACCCAGAATATGGAGACAGTGGTGGATTCCAGTGTTGAATTAATTTCCACACATCATCAGAGAAGCAAAAACTTCAATACAGCAAAGAAAATCTGCTTCAGTCACACATAAATAAAAGAAAAAAGCCAAGTAATTTCCTACTTGGTGAGAAACAGAAAGAAAATATGAGTTTCCTGTAAAATTATTAAAGTATCATATCCTACTGTGATAAGAGTTATATTAAACCTTCCCCCCAGTAGAATACATGGAAAGTGAGTATGGTGTTCTTTGCATTCGCTTAATGACACGAATGAATAAATTTCAGTAAATAGAACATGCACTACAGACATTAATTGTTCTGTTTTTGTGAGATGTTTCTTTCCTTATAGTTCTTCATTAGATGTTCAGTCACAGTTATTTTGCTGCTATTTAGTGAACATTTCCCAGTTTATTTTCTGGTCACATATATCGTTAATCAAATTTAGAGAGGGTTAGGGTGAAATGATATAGTAGATATATTAAGCAATAAAAAACTGCACATGCCATTAAAACTATAGTTCTAATACTAAAAGTAGTTCAGTAATCAGTGTTGAAAACATTTTTTCAATGGTGTTAAAGTTGTCACAATGAGAAAAATCTATTTTAATAACAAACTGAAATTCCTTTGTCTTTTTTATTTAGATCTGTCTTGCAATGCTATTATTGTGTATGGTAGTATTTTATTCTAAACAATTTAGACAAAAAAAGTGTACCTATGAAAGATGGAATTGTATAGAATAGTAGTGCAATAGTAAGTGAAAATGTTATTTCTACTGCCTCATAAAATCTGATCTGCTTTTGTTGAATTCACACCATAGTAAAATAATTTCCTCTTACTAATAAAAACATTACAAAATATTCTTATTTGAGTTGCGCTATGTAATTTGTCAATAATTTTGTAGCTTCCTTGAGTGAGATTTTCAGCTAAGAATCCTGTTGTCACTAATAAATTAGGTCATTTTAATCATTATTTGTGGTTGAAATGAATAACTTTAATGCTTAAATGGGAGCTTTAAAGCAGCCACACAGTTAACCTGGGCTTTATCTAAATTAGAGTCAAAAAGACTGTTAACTGAAAACCAAAACAAAACCTACCACAAAACCTACAACTGCCACTTTCTGAACTAAGGCTGTAAGTCTACATGTTTCACTTGACTACAGGAATCAAACCCACCTATCTCTTTCACAAAGGCTCAAACCTGTCTTTTCTTCAGTGACCAGTGATTATGCTGACAAGGACAAACCCATGCTGTCCTACACTTGTCTACCTTGTCCTGAACTGTGATTGAATCCCAGAGCCTGAAAGGCTACATAAAACCTGCACACACATGGGATGGGTGTGATGAGGTGGAAGACATCGATGCAGGTGTTGTACTTCCACAGCAGTGGAAATCCAGGCTTCAGGCCAAAGACACGCTCACAAGTAAGTTCGTTGTAACTTTTCTGGGTTCTCACAGTTATTGTTGCCAGTGTACCCCAATGACTGAGTCTGGTAGCTTTTCTGAAATCTTTGAGTAACAGAGACATGACCCCTGCATGACAATACCTGTAACAACAAATGTTCAACCTCTTAGGTGGTTTTTATACAGTATGACCTTCTTAAGAAAAGCAATTTTTTTGTGTTTTTAGTTTTAAAGCATGGGACAGAAGCAGTGACAGTTTTGCCAGACTACAGGGCTTCTCTGGATGCGGAAAGTTTATGAAAGGACTGGAATGTGCCTTCTCTCTGGCTGAGTGGGATACTTGGGTTCTACTAAAACTGGAGTGGGAAGAGAGTGAGGTGGCAACCCAACAGCTATTTCACCAGTTCATTGAAAGACTGGAGGGGCCTCTGTGCTATTACACATTTGTATACTTTAAACAGAATCTTCTACAATAGACTTGGGAATGTTTCCTCTTCATGAAAACGAAGTATTTGGGACTTATGCAGGATGGCTTTTGAGAGGTAGATCATGAACATCTTCATCTAATGATGAAAGAATTCTGTTAGAATAAAACCATCAAGGATTAAAAGATGCTGAGTAACTAGGATGCTAACTACTATTTCTAAGGAGAAATATAAGTACATAGATAAGAAAGAACTAAAAAAAATTCTTGCAGAAAAGGGGAGTTTTATCCTGGATTAATGACTTATGGTGAACTTTTGTTACAGCCCATTTTGCTAATTTAATGCTTAGATCTTATGAATTTATTTTGGTGTTGGCCATTAATCCTAATGCTAAACACTGGATATAAAAGGCAATTGGACAATGAATCAGCTTGTATCCATTATAATTTTCAAATTAACAGTGACAGGACCCATCTGAAGATGAAATGAAGCCCTGGTGAAAAAAAAGGTATAATGAAAATCTTCAAATGTGTTCAATATCTGCTTTTAGTACTACTATAGAAAATGCCTACTTGCAAAATTACCAGCATTATTCCTTGATACTGAATGCTCTGATAAAGAATCAAGTTCCATGGAAGTAATTTCTGACTTTAATTCTTTAAGAATTGTTTATCAAGTTTCTTGTCACATGAGTTTTCTTGTGACCAAAGTTTCCATGAGATAAACTTACAAATGAGCCCATCCAGCAAGAGTAAAAGATTGTTCAAGACTCTAATGGGCCACAAATTGGATTGCTGAACAATCCTTTAATCTGTTGTCTCTGTTCTTCTTTCACTATAACTAAGAGGAGGGGGAAAAAAGCTATGAGCTCCTGTCAGTTGTAATTATGCCCAACTCAGATAAAATGTTCTGACCTGTGAGAGGTAGGTCAAATGTCAGAGAAGGCTTATGGGAAATAGTAGAAGGTTGAAGGATTCTAAATAAGCTTTGCAAGTATTTACCCCTTTCGTAGAAAATACCTGTGAATTTCTAAACCGGAAAAAATTATGGAAAATGTCATAGCATGTCTACAGTGACCCTGTTCTATACTAATTTCTTGTCAGTCATATTGATGATTTAAGTGGCTTAATAATTATTTTGCCATCAGAGATGACACACATTGGTGCCTCTTCAGCAGACACCTTTTATATATCTGGTTTATGTCTGGTTTAGAACAGCTTAGTCACGATGTTTAATGTTGTCTATGTATATACACGTTCATGATAAAACTTGAACCAACGTGTTTTAATTTTCATTGGAATAAATTTGCTAATCCATTCTGGTCTACTCAGTAATCCATTGTACAGGCACCAAGTTAATAGAAGCCTGAATTTTACAAGAAAATACAATACAATACAAACATTTACAATACAAACATTTAAGGTCTCACAGGACTACATTGATACTATGTTTATAGATTGTGATGGTAGTTATAATACTCTGTAACTTATCTTTTGTTAGCTGGGGAAGTGACTTGAAAAGGGTAGTTGCTTGTGAAACAAGATGGTCAGACAAAGTTGTGAGAATCAATTGAGAACTGAAACATCAAACCCACGGTTTTGTGAATAAAGCCTGAAAATTTTTGTTTGTGCTGGACTAGTCACTTTCATGCATGATACCATCATTTTTCACTATAAACCCCTCTACATTTATTATGTAAATACAGCTGGAACTATGTGCCTAGGTTGGAGTGAAGCGGGTTAAATGTGGAGAACAGGGAGCATGATCAGCACTTACAAATGCTCCAGATTGAAGTAATTATCTTTTATGTATCATTAAATGGGATGCAAAGTCAGGGATATGTGTCAAGGAGTGAGAACCAGGATATTCAGTCCAATCTCTACCACCTTTTATCTTGTACGTTAATATTATTACTCTGCTTATTTATGAAGCATTAAATGCATACTGAATGGCTTTAAAGGTGAATAAATTGCTGGGTTGCAAGCGCAGGAGAATCTTGTTGACTTACACAATGAATTACTACTCTCCCAGTTCTTGACTGCTTCTGTAGCTAACACAAAATATCCTCTACCTCTTCTCCACTCCTTTCTTTCTTCTGTACACCTATGGCGTGATTCCAGTTTGACAGAAGTGGCTGTTAGCTCCTACCTTGAGTCACCAAAGGATGTAGAGTTGTTACTTGATCAATTCATATTAGTCTGACTCCACTAAAGTTTTCAGAGCAAAATATATGATATTTTGAAATTCTGAGGAGAACAGAATAATGCATAATAAATGGAATCACTTCCATTCTTTTAAAAAAGCACGCAAAAAGAATTTTTAATTTTACATGACCATAGTCTATGTAGACATTATTTTATCTAAATGGCAATACTTCCCGTAGGATTTTTCCACTAGCTCTAACCACCGAGACATCTACGTGTCAGGTCCTTCCGTATTATTATTGCTTCATCAGCTTCTTATCTTTAATGTTGTTGGTGACATGTTTTGGATTAAAATAGCATATTAATTCTTCAAATGCAAAAGTCAGATTGAAGTAGAAATTTTGTAGACTTTTTTTGTACTCTGTTGTCATGGTTTGAGATAGCCCCAAAATCCAATCCCCTAGTCCTAGCCCCCTTCCCCATCTCAACCTAATGTGGGATGGGCTTTTTCCAGACAAAACACACCAGACTCCAAATGGGGGAAAGGGAATATATTACAATATATTACAATGACTGTACAAATAAATATTATAATACATTATACACATGATCACAACTATCTCTACCATGACATATAGTATTTACAATGGATCAGATCTCTTCTCCCCTCCAAATAAAAGTCCAGGAGGGAAAGAAGGACAGATCCCTTCCATATTTAGGGCAGCAGCTCCTCTTCTGTCTTCCATGCAGCAGTTGCAACTGGATTGTTATAGCTGGATCTCTTTTCAATACACACAAGGGGGTCTCCAAGCCCCTCAGCTCTCCTTCGGTCCAAGCGAAGGCCTCACCTGTGGACTGCCAGCAGGGACCAGACTCGCGTCACCACAGGTGTGTCACGAAATGCAGGGGCATCTTCGTGAAAGTCCCTTCCTCAGGAGATTCACCCCTGAGTCAGAACATCTTGGGCAACATTCAGTTGCAAGCCTTTGCCTCAAGAGTTCTACCAGAGCTCCTGTGCTCTGTCTCAGGTTGCTAGGCTTGTCAGCAGCAGGGGGCGGGGCAAGGTCAACTCCCCCCGCATTCCATCTGGCCGTCCCGGTCCAGCTCCGGGATGTCTTTTGAGTTTCTTACCTCCTCTCTCTCTCCGGTGCTGCATGTCCAAAACTACTCTCCAAAATAGGAGTCCATGTACTCCTCCTCTCTCTAGGAGGGGTCTCCAAGGGAGTTTGGGGGGGGGGTCTGGTACAGTTCTTACCCCCAAGAACTCTGTCTCTCAGCTGCTGGCTCTCTTTTTCCCGGCTCTCCTTCCAGGAGTCCTCTCTGCGGTACTGCATGTTGTTTCTGCTGCTTCTCCGGTTCAGGTCTTATCTGTCCTGGCTCTCTGCCACCGTTTCTGGACGCTGCTTCTGCCGCTGCTGTCTCTGATCACTCACAGTGGCTCAGCTCTCTCCTACAGGCACTTAGCTCAGCTTTATGCTGTTCCAGGTCCCCCTTGTGGGGCTCTGAACCCCTTCCTCGTGGCTCTACAATATGGCCACCTCTCCCACAACAACAACCAAAACTACAACTCGTCTCTTCCAGTGAGCTTGTGGAATGTTTGCATTTTGCAGGAGCGCCCATTGGACAAAACTTCAAAACTTCCAGGGGTTTCCACCCCTTGGGGGTTTTACCACTTTTCTTAGCCTCTGGGGGAAAACAAGATTCAAACCATTACATCTGTAAAGATTTTCTTGGAAACACATAATTCATATGCCACAGTTAGGTGTCTGTTCAGAAGAGAAAAAACATGATAATGTGTTTCAGTAGAGTTTGTTTTATTCAATGTAACAATCTTCAGTAGATTGTTGCATTGCAGTTTTGCTTTACTGTTAGGATTATACCTATTCTGGGGTATGAACAGGTGAACTCTGGCTCTATCTCAGTCATACAGAACGTTTCAGAAATAAGTGGTTTCATAAGGCATATTGATCAGGTCAGTGGGACAGCCTGTTACGACCCACCCCAGAAAAAAGGGGAGGGGGGTAACCCAGGTTCTTATCAATAACTCCCTTGGGGTGGATTAGAGTGAAACAACACTGAATAATTGGTGTCTGAAAACATATATAGGTAGGGTTTATTTTAACAATTTTTTTTTAACAGGTATGTTAGCATTTTGGCTGTTGTCATCTATATCATCTATCATAGGGATAACCCCTGGGGGGAAAATGCATAAGGGAGAGAAAGGAAAGACAGGATAAGGGTAAGGGAGACTAAGGGAAAGAAAAGGTGAGAGTGGAAAGATATATATATAGTCACCACCCATGGGGTCCAGTGATGAAACTTGGTAGGTTCCATGTCTGTCAGTTGAAGTGGTGGCCTTGATCTGTTGGGGGTGAAGGGGGGAAGCCCCCCCACTCAAAGAAGTTATGAGTTACTATATCCATGGTTAGTGTCACAGGCCATGCCACGAGCCTCCAACATCTCCTGGGTCTGTGCTGAGTTCCTGTGAGGGGCCTGATTCCCGCCTTTCAAGATTGGCAGAGGGGGGGATGGGCTTTGATGGGCCATCAGAGGTATAATGCAAAAGTCCTGCAGAAGCCTGCAAAAGTCCCTTGGCAATCCTAGAATGTATAAATCATTAACCGTTTCAGTCTCTGACACAGCCTTCCCAGTTGAGATAACAGGATTTGAACAATGCTGTTTGTATGAAAAAAGTTTCAATATAGAAACACTGTTTTAGTATTTGTCCACCTTTAACACTGAATATTAACATCACTCCAAATGGTTCATTATCTTGTTTGCAAAATTTATTCCAATATTTTCCTGCTGTAGCTATTCCAGTCACAGAAAGAAGCTTGTCATCAATAAACAGCTTTCATTTTAGACATGGATCCTTTATTCATACATATCCAGATTACCAACCTTCTATTACTTATGCTCAGAATTATTATTTTTTTTTAATGCGTGGCAGAAATATGTTGAAGTCACTTTGCCAGACCTTGACGCACCATAAAAGTAGCTGGTAGACAATACTGTGTATCACAAGAAAGTGTAATGCTTGATGCCTTTTTAGAGATCCTCCAAGTACTACATGGGCAGCAAGAAGGGCAGGGTCTGTCTCCTGCTGCTGTTTAGAGTCAGTAATACTCTAATCTCTGCCCTTGAGCAAAGGACCTGTGTACAAACTATCACTACTTATAAGAAATAATTAATTTAATAGGAGATGGCTTGCCGTATTGAAGTGGATAATAGACAATGTAACTTTTGCATGATGTCAATTGGCACACATTTATGCAGAAGCTATTAACTACAATATGACAAAATAAACTGCCAACCTTGGGTGCCTTTCAATTTTCCAAAATGGGCTCTTCACACTTGAAGTGACCAGTTGGGGAAAGAAATTTATAGTTTTAAAACCACTGCTCCTGACATATAAGGGAAAGAAATACAATTGGATAATTGAAATTTGATGACAAAAATTGTGGCTTTTCAATACAGAGCTTCAAGTTGTTATTTTCTTTGTTTAGCGCACAGGAACAAGAGTATAAGAAACTTTAAGATTCTGTTATGTTCTCTGCATCTGCACCAGCAGTTAGATGGTTTGCTCTGAATATCTGTTATAATGATTTCAAATAATGGTATGAAAACGTTTCATTACTGGTTTGCATGTGCCCTTATTATTATTTATATGGTATGCCTCAGTAACTGTAGTGTTTCCTTGAAACACTCTGTACAGGGGTATAATCTGTTCTACCACTGTTGTCTGTATCAGTGCTCATTTCTCACTCTAAAAAAGATAACTTGTATGTCCTTGAAATTAAAATTTGATGTTATATGAAGTACACATATATTGTTTTCACTAAAAAACTTTTTATCATATAGAACGCTCAAATATCTTTTCTCAGAAGGAAGAAAAAAAGAAACCCAAACCAAAACCCAAAAGACGTCGAAGAATGTTTAAAGGTTTAGATAAGCTCAATGGATTTTAGGAGCTATTTGGAAAAAAAAAATCTTCCAAGTATTATTTCCTTTCAATTTGTGAAATCACTTTTAGTCTTGACTGCTGTACTTGGTTATTTCTGATCTGTCATTTTTCTTGGTGACGAGTAAAAGTTCTAATGACCTGAAAGTTCTCCAGAGATACAACATGAGCCTCTTACTGATACATAATGGCTTTCACCTGCTACCAAAACAGGCCTCAGACCTTTTTGCTACATGGTTCAACATATCCTGTCTTATTTAATAAATAGTACCCTTTCTGAATTAAAAAAAAATATTCCAAACTATAAATGGAAAAAGAATATAATATAAATATATATAATAAGTATCTAAAATACTGTGTAGTAAATACTTTAAATAATACATGATTTTGCAAAAGATATTCTGACTGATCTTGTGACCAATTTAAAATTCTCTTTGTGGTTAGGAGATTTGACAGGATCAAATACGTATTAGGCAGGACCAAAATATGTAGTCATGGTCTAGTTAGTCAGTGATAGCATTCTGTTTTTGTCAAAGTTCTGAAAGACCTAGGTAAGCTAACAATTTAGCTGTAATATCAAATTAAAAAAAGAAATAAATTTTATAGTTAGACTTTCTTCAAAACAATACATCAAAATTTGGTTATCACTTTTTAAGAAGGACTTGCTGCTAAGGTGGTCCTATGATTGCAATTCTTGTTCCATGTCTCCTGCTTTTCTCCATCCTATTTTTCCTCTGCATGCTAAAAATTTACTACAAGTGTACAAATTGAATAACACGTTAACTGATGATTATCTCTTGGCTTTCAGAATGGTTAGAGGTGGATTGCTCAGAGCACACAGTAATAGCTGGCACCAGTAAGGGCAGCTCTGTGCGATTATAGTGCAGAACATGTGTTTTTGTCAACAACATGATGGCCAGGCTAAGTAAAAGAACAGAGGAGGCCAAAAAAAACCCCAGACCCTCACCTCCCCCTTCCAGAAACTAGAAGAAAATTGCACTGATCGGTTCCCACCCCCCTTCAAAATGCAACCCAGAGCCACTCCGTACTTTGTCACAGGGTCATTACTTGCATGACAATATAATCTCTTTGTTTTTAGAATCTGTCATCCCCTGGCTGAAGGGCTTGACTCCAAGGGTGAGTACTGATAAGGATGTGGAAGCTGCTGGGAAATTCCATGCAGAATGAGGGGATCTGTTTTAAGCTTGAAGCAGCTGCATAATCTCACTTACACCTGCCTGCCAAAAAAGGGATTTGGTGAGGCACCTCACCACAAAAGCTTCCTTACTCTCACATTATCATCTAGATTGACAATTCTGATGGAAGATGCAAGTTCTCGTGTACTCCATACCAAAAACCGAACAGAAGATAACCTGACCTTTCTTTAGTATACAGAATGATGGATTAAATGAAGGGAAATAGTATTTTACTTCTAAATGAAAAAAGCACAATAACCCCCCACAAAACAACCCTGCCCAGTTTTTGTGTCTGATTTCCTAGTCACCTTTTATTTATTTTTCTGTCATTAAGAAAAAAAACCAAATTAGAACTGTGATGACAGCCACAGGTGACATTACTGGATGTTTTCTGTGTTGCAGTGGGCTGTAGTTCTGATTCTTATACTTAATATTATATTACTGGGTTGCAAAAAGCTCCCCCTGCTTTAGATCCTTGTGTTTTTAGGTTCTCCATTTAGATTTTCTGTTTCATACAGAAAGATGAAACCAAAGGAAGGGGAAGGGAGAAAACTGGTTCCTTTTCAGGCTTTGAGAGATATTAAGAAAATATCTTTAATGAGTGATTTTTTTTCTTAATAAAATTGTATATTTTAACTTTAGTATTAAAATTGCTGATCATTGTATGCTAATATTTGAATGGGAAGAAGTCCACAACATGATATACTTTTGTGTTCCCCCACTGAGGTTTATTTGATTTGAAATACGCCTACACATAACTCACAATTTTTACAGTTTTTATTAATTTGATTGCAATACTGTGTAATTTGTGTGCTTTAATTAAATCAGTTACACACTGAATTCCTTAGTCTCCTGAATTATTTCAGTATGGCACAAATCAATTGAAATTTCTAATTGTTTGTTTCAAGGAAATACAAAGAAGAGTGAAGGGATCTTCTCCAATGGGTAATATTCATTTACAGAGGCAGACAATTCTTAAAGGCCCAGGAGCCAGGAACTGCCTTTTTTTTCCATACTCTATTTCTTTACAATTTTATATCTTAATGAATTAAATATCATAATTTGATGTGAAGTGAAAAATGAAACTAAAATATATCCATTACAATGAGAGGAGAAAACTACTTTTTCAGATAGAGAGAGCAAGACAAATTCTTTTGTGTTTCATAGAACTATTATGGTAAATTATATTAATTAAGATCATGGCTAGAAATTCCAGAGAATAAGACCCTTGTATATTAGTTTGTGTAAGCACAGAGTGCACAGTAGTGCTTATAATTAGGCAGGACAGACTTTAGGTGAAAAAAAATTGTTAAAAAGTACCTGCAGGACTGACCATTCTGACAGAAGTAAATATCATGGTAATTTTTTTTTAATTGATTGGGAAATAGTATTTTTTTTCCTTACAACACCATGGGTTAAAATTTTGGACATGAAATCTGGTACACACTATTCTGTAAAATCCAGATCAAGGTATCCAGATTAAGATCCTGTGACCACAAGGTTCTGCTTCTTTTTACCAGATGCTGTAAACTAAACCAGAGATTACTTTCTCTGATTAACTGTTACAGATTTTAAACCTATACTTTTCCAGCCACAGCAGGTCTGAGAAAATATTTTTCAGCAAGCTATTTGTTTGTACAAAGTTCAGGTTGAGATTGAGCAAAAGTATACTTTCAGGTCACATTTAGTATACAGTACTTTTTAGTCTTCCTGAAATGAAACACTCACATGTACATATCCACACATTTTGAAAATATGCATAAGAAAAGGCTGATTTTTTTTCTTAGAACATAAAGAAGATAAGCCTTCCATGTTTTTTTTCCCCCAAAACACCCAACGGATAGAGTGGCTAGATGATCGAAATTCTTTTGAAAAAGCTTTTCTGTCCCAAATAAATGAGAGTGCATTTAAGTCAGTGTATTTCAATCTGTCCTGTTGAAGCTCTTCTACTTTCTAGTTTCTCTATAGAGAACTTGAAATAACAGTAGGATTAAGAAACAAATTCTAAATTTCTCTTTTGATTGCCCTTAACCTCCAACCTGTAGGGTCATGCCCAGGCTTTTGTTCAGTGAATAAAGTTGGTTGTGTAGAATCCTATTTAATGTGCAGTTGTACTCTGGGATGGATCCTGGAAAAAACAGAGTCAGTGGTCAAGTGAATAAAAGCTCTGTTATAAAGCCTCAGAAAAGTCAGATGGTTAGTTAAGCCCAATCCTTATTTTTAGTATCTTTTGGAGTACTTCACTCTGCAATATTAACAAAGTTGTTCTAATTCTTGTATTTTTTGTGTAACCAGTACATAAAGCCTTGTTTTTATTGGATACAATTCCCATCTTCATTCCAATAAAAGTTTAAGGCATGGTAAAACTGTGTAACGTAAACACCCATGTTGCTTTAGTATTAAAAATATAAGGCTGATGAAGCTTAAGTTCCGCACAGATTTTTTTCTGAGCTTCATTTCTGCTTGGGTTTTTACTTATAGCCTGTTGTTCCTAAATCCTCCTTGTAAGTGTACTCATGCCACAGCATCACTTTTGTCAGTCTTGCATCTGGATGCAACAATTAACAAATTGTTGCAAATTTTGTGAGGAAATTAAAATTAGAAAAAATGTGGAAGATAACCAAAGTTAATATAATCTATGCAAGTTGAGAAAGAGTGTAGAACAGGAATAACACGGGTTATAACTGACATGAAAGTCTGTTCTCTTCATAAAGGTCCATGGGATAGGTCCTGTCCCCTCCTTCATCCTGGGCTAATGATGGGCAATATGATGGTTCTACATCATGTAAGCAATTTAATCTGACTTCTGCTATGCAGAACAAAACTGCCAAACACAGAGTTTTCCAGGTATTTTGATTGGTATTGGAAAGGAGAGAAACAGGGAAAAGACTAAAGCAGAGGTGCAAAGAAGGAAGAGAAGCAAGGGAGAGGAAGAAGAGTATTGATTGGCCAACCTTTTTCCTTCATACAGATGCAAAAGGTGCTGATAAAATGGATTTCATTTTGATAAATATTGCTGCAAACAGGATGATAACGTACTCATACAAGCACTTTTCTAACATAACAGTATCTTCCTAAGGGGAAACAGAGGAGGAATAGCAGAGGAGAGAGCAAGCAGACAACAATCCACCAAAAAGAGGGAAGTAAAGGAGTGAGGAGAAGGAGGATGAAAGGGAAGTCAGTGTGACAACAGTTTGTAAGAGTTGGAAAGCTCTCTTCTGTGTTTTGTCATCAAAAACTTTGGAGTGGAGGTTGCCTACAGTAGAAAGGAAGGGGACACGATTGAGAAATAACGTGGGCAGGGAACAGTGAATTTTGCACTCTTTTACTTCACACAACCAGCTGAATTACCTACAAACAACACATCTGGATTCTGGATTAATTGTGTCGGCTTCAGAAACACGACAGCCGCCATCAGTACACTGCAGCAGTGGTTTGGCCACCTTTCAGCTGTGGTACAGTGTCATGTGAGCACAGTTTTCACTTTCAGGACCTGAGCTGGCTCTGTACAGCACCACTGGGAACCTGGAAAGTGTTCCCCAGTAGTCCTAGTTTTGTGAGGTTTCTTAGATGGTGTGCACTGGCTAGCTTCGTTGGATACTCTGAATATGAAATTCCTTTTAGAGCTTAGCTATATGTTAAAATGCAGTGGCTTGGATAAAACATAGCCTGTTTCTTCTGCCACAGGACCTTACCTTAGCCAGTAGGCACAGAAAGTTATCATTTTCTTTACTGTTACTACCCTAATAATTCCGAACCCAATCCATTCACTATAAAATAAACAGATTTAAAGTTTAGTAGGTCCAGATATACAGGTTTACAGTTGTTCACAGCCATATATGATTGCAAGATACTTGGCTGTGTACAGTCGCTGCTGTAGAGCTGAACATTCCTTGTGCACTGGAGGTTATAGCTACTAATGACCTAGTGTCACAAGCCATTTCAGCTTTAATGAGCAAATGTTTTACGTGAATGTTGTTAAGAATTTCAAGGAAGTGAGTTAGTTTTTTAACTTAGACTTTTTTTGTACCATATTTACTTTTGTTCAGCCCTTACTAGCACTCTTTGTTCATAACTGTTGTCCCATTATAAATCATGAGTCATGATAACAAAGGAAGGAGAAAGAGATCATGTGAATCAAGGCAAAGATTCATAAGTTGATGCTGTAATGATTAATTTGCAATGATTAATTCTAATGATACCTACAGTTTATATATGTTTGAGAACTTCACACACTCTTTTCAAATTGACTTGCAGAGCTAATTTCTAACATTTCAAATAGGCAGTCTTTATGAAACAACCTCTGCAAAAATCTGACTTTTCATTACTTATTCCTTACCATTTTCTCTCAATGATATTTAAAAGACAGGTAGATGTGGTCCTTAGGGACATGGTTTAGTGGTGGACTTGGCAATGCTGGGTTAGCAGTTAGACTTTAAGATGGTGATCTTAAAGGTCTTTTCCAACCTCAACAATTCTATTATTCTATGGTTTTCTAATCAGGAATTAGCTAAATATATTAGTTTCTGCTATTTACTTCAACAAATACCTTAAGACGTGAGTTAAAACCTGTCTTTTTGTTTTCAGTGACAGACTACTCTTCAAAACAACCTCCTGACTATTAGCTTCTCTTTGTTTCTTTGATGCAATCAACAACAATGAGTATCAGAGGATTAATTTTTAATAATACACATAAGCAGACACAACTGAACTCTCCTGCTATAGGACTCTTCACCTATTTGTACAAACAGACCGACAGCTTGCTAACAAATCTCCCTGGATTGTAGAGCTTTCCCTTGCAATTTTATAACCATGTAGATATGATTGATTTGTTTTGAAAAGACTTGGCATTAGTGACTTTCAAGATGTTATAGCAGTGTAAAGTTTTACAAATATTAGACATAACATTTTTTCGTCATCTTTTTGAAGATGACCGTAGGGATGCTTGTACCCTTATCACCTTCATGATCTCTCTATATATTCTTTTGATTATCTGTTTTTGATCCTTATCCAAGTTTAGAAACACTTTTTCTTTTTCTGTGAGTTTGTTTTTCTTTGAATAGTGTTAATTTATGTTTCAGATTTGAACACTGACACCTATCGTTCCAGTTTCTAGGAGACTAAGAACAAGCGTATGCTGATTAAGGAGCATTATAAACATATTCTATTTTTTTTTAAGAACTAAAACCCTTATAAAAAAGAGATTTGTAAAGTAACATGTAAAAAAGTAATATGAATGTAATAAAGTAATATGAATTCATGTCTCTCTTACCTGATGCCTTTCCATACTCTCCTGTGAAACCTGGCAAATTTACATTTTTTTCACTTTTTCAGCCCTTTTTTGTAGAACAAGTATTTTAGGTAGACAGCTGAGGTGACTAAATGAATACATATAACATAAGTCCTGAAACTTTCAGCAAACAGAAATTGTTATGTTGTACTTCTAGTGAATTTTTTTTTTTCTGTTTCAGCAACGTTTCCATACAAAATCAGACTTTGGCATTTATACTGTTAAAAGTCAATAGCCTAACTCATAAGCAAAACTGTCCTGGATGTCATCTCTATTTCTGTCACAGCCTTTGAATACAAGTTGTCTTCTCATTCTGGTTTTCTGTGGAAACAAGGGCCAGGCAATCCAGCTGCTGACTTCTCCTATTCTACACCAGTCCTTCTTAGTAAATTTACAGCTAATTTACACAGACATGGCCAGGAGAAGATCATTAAGATTCTGAACATTTGTGAAAATAGGCATAAGAGGCGAGTCTTTTCTGGACTATGGGAAAAATAAATTAATGTGTTATTAACAAGAGTTCCCACTACTCTCCTGGCTATGAGTGGGGCTTGAACATTCTTAAATTTCAAAGTCAGCTAATCATAACAAAACAGTCCATCAGGAACTAGGATGCACTAGTTTCTTGAATCCACAGAATACTCAACTCATTTTTGTGAATAATAATGGGTCAGAATGCTGGTCTGGGCCTCTGAATACATGTGTACTATGGATGTAAATACCCACAAACCCAGAAAAAATTTATATTTATATATGTTCGAAGCAAAATACTCAACCTTTAGAGAGGCTAGAACGAGAGATTTTGGCAACGGCCTGCTACAAATGAAACTGATGACAAATGGAGAATGTTACATACAAATGGTATTTAATTTGGGGCCCATGGTCAACTGCTACATTTTGAATATGAAAGCAGTTAATTTTTGGGAGACAAAGATGCCATTGTAAGCAGGTCACACAGGTGTACCTCAGACTCTTAAGAGACTGTGACTCCAGAAAGTTACGTTCATAATTCCTCCCACTTCCAGAAAGGATGCTGCTTGCATAAGAAGATTTTGAAACCTATAATTTCCACTGCAGTTGCACATTGGGAATCCCGGTAAGAGCTAGTGTTGGTATTGCAAAGATGATAAGGTATGAAGATCTGTATCTTTTAAGTACCCAGTCTTGGGAGAAAATTGTTTCTGGTTCCTTGTAGAAGCCCCTGTTTTTTAACAAAAAGGCAGGAAGAACTTGTCATCTGTGATTCTCACTCTTTTCCTAGAAAGAGCCCCAAACATCCCACACCTCCTACTCTTACAAACCTGTTCTGCCATTTCCTTCCCAGCTCCTGTCCTGATGCTAAGACCCAGAATAGTCCTGCTCCCAGCCTGTCTGGTTAGTCCTTTCCAGGATCATTGTCTGCAAGCCTCTTTATTCTGTGTTTATTTTGTTTGCACTATCACAGGTTTTCCTCTTTTTGTCTCTGAGCCCTCATCTCAATTCACTTTCCCAGTTTTCTTCCCCTACTCCCAGTGCTGGTCATGTGTCCCATACTCTGGCCCATTTTGAAGCTTACTGATAGTTGTTTTTACCCCTACTGCTTTTCCTTTATGCCTCTGGTTTCTGATTTCTCTCTTCCTTAGCCAGCTTTCTTTTTCTAATGCTCTCCATCCGTCTTCAAGGCTGACTGATTTCCTTTCCATATTTCCAGTCAGAAAGGGTCTTGCTCAAGGTCATGTTTAGACCTCTGGAAGTGATAATACCATTTATAGGAATATGGGTTTCCTTACCTATTATGTTGGTCTTCTTTTGTTTTGGTATTTTTTTTTGCAGAGATAGTTAAATGTACACCACATCCGACCATACTGAAATTTGAATCCCTGCCTCAAACTGTGTGGTGGGCAAATCTCTAGAAAGAAAAAGATTTAGGAATAAACATGGCATTTAAGATTAATTTTTCTTTACCTTCAGAGTTGGATGAATTAAATTAAACTGTTTCGTTGTTTTTTTGTTGTTTTTTTTTTTTTTCCCCCCCGAAGATTTCAATGGGACTAACAGAAATAAGTTCTTCATGCTTTGGACTCTTGAGTAACTGTGACTATAGACTTTGTTACTTCTCATGGTAACAATATATATGGTTCTTTTCACCCCACTTCTTTTCTTCTACTATCAAACAGCCATGGTAAGTTTCTTTGATTTTGTAAGGCCTTATGAAACACTGCAGCCATGCTTTTGAATAAGGAGCTCACTTTTGGATGCCCTAAAGTGGAGGGACTGTCTGTCTGTGACATAAAAGACTACAATGTTTTTTATCCTTTATGTATTATTATACCATAAATTAAACTTTGACTGTGGTCATAGTAACAACAGGTACAGGTTAGGTCAAGACATAAATAACAGCCAGCTTCTGCTGGGGATTAAGTTAATTACTAAGGAAACAAGTGTGGAGCATCCAGGAGTACAAAAGGAAGAATGACTTTCCTGGAAACAGATGTACAAATGCAAGATCTCATCCAGCTAAGATCACCTCATCTCATCTGAGCAGTACAGAATGCCTATAAGTTGCCTGAAATTAGCAATATTTTTTTTTCACTGAATTTGAATTTGGGGTCTCTTAGGTTTAAATTATCCTTACAATGAAAAGATATTCACTAATATACGTGTAATTACTTTGAATAAAATATCATATCTTCTCGTCTTTTTACTTGGAATAAAATAGAAATCTTGACTTTAGTATAACAATAGCTTTCTTAATGCTGTTAATAGTTTCTTGATAACACTAATTACACTCAACTGCAGATAACTCTTAATTATACTTTCAGTAACATGCAAAATAATCTATTCTAACAGTCAGTTTATTAATATATTTTATGTGTTGATAACAAACTATAACATACAGTTACTGAATATACTGTTACATGAATGCTTCATTTCATTTGTAAGTCAGTTGACTTTAATAGAACAATGAAATTCTTTATAAATAGTGGCCAAATTCTTTGTAGAACCATGACCTAGTTAATTGGTTAATTATAATTGCAGATACTTTATTTATAATATTTGAAGACAAAAATAATGATTATCTTTTTATTGTCCACAATTTTTATTGTGGATATTCCATCCTTGGAAGCTTTCAAGGCCAGGCTGTATGAGACCCTGAGCAGCCTGAGCTGGTGAGTAGCATTCCTGCCCATGGCAGAGGTGTTGGAACTGAATGATCTTTAAGGTCTCTTCCAATCCAAACCTTTCTATGATTCCATGATATGAGGCCTATGGTATACTTAAAATACATCTATTCTCAAACAGTGGTTTATTGTTAAGATAATCTATATTCCATTTTTTTTTGATTTATCTAATTGTGCTTTATTGCCAGTTATACTGGAAGTTAAATAGATGTTATTGTCTCATGAGAATCTCTGCTGCCTTCTAGTCAATAGCCTATTTAAGAGATTGCAAAAGCAATCTTTAATTACAGTTTTTCTGTATTTTTGTTTTTGATAAAGTCAAACCCAGAAAACAAGGTAGTTACTGAAAATTGGAAGCAAACACACCAGAGAACTGGCATTGCTTGAAGCACAAAATATTCAGTGCAAATGGAAGAAAAGTTTCAGGGTTATTTTCTTGCTGATTGGACTGTTGTTTTTGGTTTCGATATTTGTCATGAAAAGTACCAATACCTTGGCATCTGCTATTTCTACAGCTGCTCCTAGATTTAATTTTTCACAGAAGAGGTACAATGCTGAATGCTGTCAAGATGTGTAGGTAAGACTTGTCAAGGGGCAGATGCAGTTTTGGAGGTCATGCAGAACCTCCTGGAAGGTTTCCCACTGCATTATTGCCTTTGCCACATTTAGGGAAAAATAAATAAGTTAACAGGCTGGAACTTGGGATAGAAAAAAAGATTCCTGGCAATCTTGTCTAAGAACCACTTCTTCGTAGTAAGCTCAGCACCCTTACAATAGCCTAGAGATCCTAAGAAAAATTATGTTTTTTTCCTTAAGAACTAAGTTTGAAAACATCATTCAGATGTTTATTTTGGGGCTTATAGGTTCTGGTTGTTGATTTGTACAGAGTGGGTTAGATGCTTTATCAAGTCTGTACTATCGTGGTAACTCATGAAATCCAGCATCATCTTTGCAGTTATATATATGTACTCAAACCAACTTGGCAAGTATCAGGTTTCTTTCCATTTTTTTTAGATTTTGATGCTTAAATAATTTTGATCTTTCTAATTCCATGAGGTAAAGAAAGATGGCCACCATACGAAATGTGAATCACACCTAATTAATCATGTATATAATTGAAGCTATAGCTTTGTCCACTTCAAGTTATTAGTTATCATATTCTTAACATAGGGAAACACAATTTAATCAAAGACAGTGTAAGAATCATAGTTTGTTTGGCTTTCATTTACTGTCTTACTTTTAAGCAATATGAACTATAGCTTATGATTGAAATCTTTGGCAGAGGGAGCACTGAATACAGAGCAGAATTACCCCAAGGCAGAAACACCATTTGGCTCTCTTTGCAAGGTAGAACTTGTTTCCCCAACAGAGGAACTATAAGAAAATATAAATTAGTAGCTACTTGGGCAGTTCAAGTGTGGGCTCCCCAGTAATGTAAGGATCACAGACGTGAAGTTTTTTAATTCATACGTGCACAACTATGAGATTATTTTTCAAATAATGAAATAATAATTAGTGTGAGATGCTCTCTGATCCTTTCTTTCACGAAGTCTTGTAAATAATCACTTTACTTTTTTCCCCAGAAAATTTCAAGCGACTTTTTAAAACATGATGTCAAAACCAAAGCTTGCTTTTAGAGATAATTCCCAGTGGAATGACTTGCAGCTGAATAATGTTTTGTCTTTTTATTGACAGGTCTTAGCTTCTTTATGTCTTTCTGTTTGCTCACATCAACCTTGTTATTTTTTACTTTACAAGAAAGCAAACAGCCTGCAAATCTTTTCTGCAGACAAGTCAATACGTTTTTATACTTTCTGGTGTTTTATTTTCAGGGAAGTTCACATGGAGAGGTTGGGCATGAAGCCAGATGTCCTGGAGGTAATTCCTAGAGCTGCAGCAAGCTGTGCATTTACTATCAACTGCTTTGAACAAATCCTTCCAAGTGGCAAGCTCACTGATGCTTATCTGTTGACCTGGGTTCGAGAAAGAGATGGCTCATGATCTGTTGTTGCCCTGGACCATTGATTCATGCTCTGATCTGACAATGGAAGAAAGTTTTGAGGATGGTGAGCATGGGGGAAGATCCTGGTATTTTGAAATTATTTGTAGATTATATTTAACAGGGATGAGCAATTTGAGTGATACAGTGATATGCTGTAATCCAAATTTGGAAAAGGCAACAGTGATTAATTTTCAATATGGAAATAATTCCACTTCCTATTTAAAAAATGTTGGTATCTGTATTAATCATCTTGGAATCAGGCTGCATTGGTGAGGTGAACAAAGGCCTTGTTCTGAAAATACTTCTGCATAAATCTTTGCCACATTATGGAATGAGCCAGAGATTTCAGCCAGCAGGGGGAACTGCAGAAACAGCCAAAGCAGGAATTGCTATGCTGAAAGGACTAGGAATAAAATTGCTCCCAATCTTTCAATAACCTGTTCAAAGTCACCTTCACCCAGAGCTCTGCAAAAAGCATCCTCATAAGGCTACTAGTGTCCTTCTTGCAATGTCACCTGGCAGCAGAAGGACTTGGGGAGCATTCAAAGAGCAGACACTGTGAGTTGTTTTCTCATACTCTGTAAATTTGAATATCTTACTTAAAAACTTGTTTTTTCCTTTTTTTTTTTTTCCTCTACAGTACTGGTTTCTTTAAATTAGTTTTGCTAAGTATGTAATTGTACCCATATTTTTGGATGGTTTTTAATCTCCATGGTTTTTCAACCAAAGCATTAAAATACAAGATATTTTTAAGGTCAAGGTTAAAAACTTAGAAATCAGAGCAGCAGTTGATTTTGATACAAATGTTCAGTGCTGCTGGGGGAAATTTGCAGCGAGTGGGAGAAATAAGTGTTATTTCAAGCTTGAAGAAGGATATGGGGAACCCCAGGCTTTTCAGTCTTACCTTGATCCTTGAGAAGGTGATGGAGCAAAAATATTGGGAACTTTCCAAACACATGTAGGTCAAGATAATGACTGGAAATAGTCAGCAGGGGTTTAAGAGGGAGAAGTGATGCCTGATGACCTCATAGCCTTCCATGACCAGTTCATTGGAACAGGGAGAAACACAGGATATTGTTTATCTTGACTGCAACAAGACTTTGAACACTGTCCTCCACAACACCATAGACACACTGATGAAGTGTTGACTTGATAAGAGGACAGCAAGGCAGGCTGGAAGCTGTTTGAACTGCTGGGCTCAAAGGATTATGATCACTGAGAAAAAGGCCAGATGGATGTTGGTCACCAGAGGTAGACCCCAGGGCTATAACCATTTGAAATTTTCATTATTAACCTGGATGGTAGGACAGAATACACCCACCTTCAGTAAGTCTGCAAACAATACAAAATATGGAGGGGTGGTTGGCACCAGATGCCATTCAGAGGGTCCTTGAAAGGCTGAAGAAATGAGCAGAGTGAAACCTCATGGAGTTCAACAAAGGGAAGTCCAAGTCTTGCTCCTGTGGAAGAGTGATCCCAGGCACCAGTTTTGGCAACTGGGTGTAAAACAACCAGAAAGAAACTTTGCAGAAAAAACTCTGGTGGTCCTGGTGCATCATAACTTGAACATGAGCCAGTAACATGACCTTGCAGCAAGGAAGGACAAGACCATCCTGGTTTGCATTAGAAGGAGTGACAGAAAGTTGAGGGAGGTGATCCTTCCCCTCTAATCAGCTCTGGTGAGACAGATCAGAGTGATGTCTTCAGGATGAGAAAGACAATTGCCAATCTTTGTAGTAATATTTGATCTTTATTAGGAATGAAAAGGCTGGCAGTAGTTTATCATTTTACCTAAATTTGGTTTATTTTCTTGTGCATAGTGGTTATTGGCTTATTAGGTTATTATCTTGCCCTCTGACTCATGTATCTTATCTGAAGCCTCATTTGCCTGCTAGTTATCAGTATCTCTATCTCTTTCTCATTAAAGTAGCCAATATGCTTTTCTTTCCACTCTAGCTGAAGCTTGAATGGGTATTAATAAATTACTAAGTGAGAACCTGAGGACTGTTCCTTTTCTTAGAAGGGCTTTCTTCTCTTTTTACGGGAGGTGTGATCCAGACTATTCAATTGAGTTCCCTTTTTTATGACAGTGTGTGTCAGTGCACTTCACCTAAAAAAACCCTGCTTAAATTTCCAGTCAGTGCACTTGTGAAGCTGGCAAAAGGAGATTCAGGACATTTCATGGAAGCACTGCCTTTTCTCCTTTGACTGGCTTGGAAAATTTTCAAAGGATATCCAGTCCACCCGAATCCATTTCTATCCATGTGGTCTGTATGTCCTGTAAGGTACCTTCTACCTCTTCTGGGGATGGCTGTGACTGCCAGTTACTCACTTAAGATAGGTTACATACTCCAAAAAGGGTGAGGAGACTGAAAGTCCCAAAGTAGTGTCTTAAAAATTAATACAAAGGTAAATTACTCTTTTTTCTTAAAGGGTGACCAGAGAACACATTGTACATGGAAGTACAAAACCCAAAATTACCAGTCCTAGGAAACGTCACTGCAATACAGCAAAAAAAGCTTAAATTTCGCTTCAATCAGCTTGAAAGGGAACATTTCAATTCTATTTGACACACTGAATAAAAATCAATTTATGAAAGGTTTGTTTCGATCAAAACTAAGACAATCCTAGATTATTCTATCATGTCTAAATTTAAATATTAAAATAACCTTAATTCCATTACAAATGCTGATATTTTAACTTTTGTTTTTTTGTCCAACCTAGAAGAAAAACTGAACTTTAATATTGCATTTCGTTAAAATGATATTTTTGATTTTTCACCAAGATGCAAAGCAATTTTTACTCGTATACTTGTTTATATAAGAGACCATAAATCACATAGCAGTTGATCTTCTCCTGTATTTTCATTTTTGATGAATAGTAGCATTTAAACAGCTTTAATCCTGGGAAATCACATAAAAGAAATCTCTGGTATTTTTCTGCCAGATAAAGCACTATTTCCAGACTTTATTAAATACAGTATGGCAGTGGGGACCCTTTCTGGGAGCTTAAACCAAAAAGTGAGTGAGAGCTGGATATTTGTTGATAGTTGGGCTGAGTGGCTATTACACAAGCATAGTAGTTCATCACTGCACTTGTCAATGAAAATCTGGGTCTTCCAAAGCAGGAGTCACGCTGTGGATTCCTCTGTGGCAGGAATATGCAGGGAATGGGGCTTTGTGTGATTACTATGGCTGCTTCAAAGCCCTGGTCTTTTTGTTGCTTAGGCTATAGTTCTATCAATAAACATGCAATGGTTTAGCACTTCAGTAGTATATGGACCTAAATATGAAAAGTGTGTTTGATTTTGAGGTGAAATCAGGCCTAAAATTCATATTTGGTACAGAATTTGTTACCTGGATTTTTGGTATCTTAATGGTAAAATTCTTTGGATGTAATTTCCTTCTTGTTGGACTGGAACCAGAAAGCAGTGACTTAAGTAGTTTTGAATCTGATAAGGAAATGGCATGGTTTCAGGTGTAGGTACATTGTTTTGACCTATGTCTACCCTGTAACAAAGGTACGTCTTGAAAGGATCTCCAGAGATACAGAGTAATGGAAAAGACTCCTTACTATGCCATCAGCATCACAGAACTCTACCTCCTATCTTCAAATTTTGTCATACTTGAACAACGCCACTGATAAAGCAGTGTGAATTTGATAATTTTTAACAGAAAAAGTCAAATGAAATAAATGACACCACAGTAAATTGTTGCACTGGCTACTGAAGCTGTATTTCAGTTTTCTCTTCTATATCTGATGATGAAATGTGCAAAAGAAGAAGAAGTTTTACAAACACTGTAAATCCCACTGTGAGTTCATTAGTCAAATGAGAAAGCAGTTGTAGTTTTAATAGGAATTTTTATATACTATCATAGGCCTGGAGCTGTAAACTTTAAATCCTTAATTTAAGTATAAGACTTCTGTAGCCATTAGCCTGGTGTATAATCTCATATAAATACTAAGGTAATTTGTTTGCCTCATGGCATTTCTGAAGTAAAGAATGTATAGTATCACAGCAAAATCGAGCAGTATCCTGCAAAGGAAACAGTTATTACTGTTTTACAATGATTCTTTCAGTTCAGTTTCTTACTAAGATTAAATGGTTTCTCTGAAAAACAGAAAGTTAAATTATCACATATGTGAAAGTCTTTTCATATGCAGATAAAACAAAAATGAAGACATGTGGCAGTCATGATTTTCTTATACGTGCTGCATGTATGAAGTAGGTTCTGCAGCCTGTATTTTTTTTAAAGTAAGAGCAGGTAATAAGAACTGCTTCTTCTGGTCTTCTGATGAGTAAGGGCATTTATGCATGTATGTTTAGTGGAAAAAAATTAAGACAGATACAATAGATAGTATTTATTTACTTCTCTATTAACTCACATTTAGAATAGTTATAAAACAAACAGGTTTAAAACACATTTGCAGTTAATACATTTCCATTGCTGTATTGCTACACTGTGACTGGATGAATTTGTTTTTCCTCACTCAGATTTGATATCACACCATCTTCCTGATTTCCCATTTTTGCAAAGTTGTATTTCTTTACATCTTGACATTTTTATGTTGATTGCTAAAGTCCTACAATGACAGCAATTTCACTTGTTTTGCTTTCTTTGTGAATTTTCCTTTTAGTAATATTATCTTCCATCATTTTCTGATATGCAGTCTCATATGTTTGTGACAGCTAAATTGAATACAGTTTCCTCGCAAAATGTCAGTGATGCTCTGGAGCTTATTTTAAAACAAAACTGAATACTTGTGAATTTTTTGATTGTTCTATGAGGGGACAGGTGCATGCATTTTAGGCAATTAAATATCCTGCATTTCACTTGAATGACACTAGATGGCCTTCCAAATATTTTTATTCTGGCTGTTCTATGCCATGATATATGGAGTAGTATGGTACACCTATACTTCAGACCCAAAGTATTATTTGATGACCTGCATTCTGCTCCTTACTAGTAATGCTTGGGTATATAACTCTTCTGAACTAGTCTTCAGTATACCATAGAACTACAGTGCATCATCATTTTGGTTGTCTTCTGTGGTAATCATCTATTGGTGTAGACAGCAGGGTTTTTTTTCTTTTAATCTTAACACAAGACAAATGAACAAATATTAGTTATTCATCTGTTGTGGCTAGATAGAGCAGATTTTTTATAAAATTAATCTATTTAAAAATATACAGTTTTGATATTGTTAATTTTATTGACCAAAAATGTAAATAAAATGAGATTTTGTCATCATTTTTCTGAGCATGAATTATTCATTGCCAAAGTAAGACTTGAGAACTAAAGGTACATGAAAATTAATCTTCCACTTCCAGCCAAAATTGTTGTTACTGTGAATTGTTTTAGTGATGAAAAGCCCCTATAGCTCCAATTTAGCTCAACCCAAAGTGCAACCCACTCCCTTCTATTTGGGCAAGCTCAATTTCAGTATTAAAACTGCTATGTGAGTAAAAATCCCTCTGAAACTACCTGATTGATAAGGGGAAGATACTATTAAGCTGGATCAGGCAATGTTCATCTAACCTGAAGGATTAAATTTGCCCACAGAGTTATTATTTTTTCAGTGCAAGTAACAAGTTTTATTTTGTAAATTTGAATCCCTATATCTCCAAACTACCAAATGAGCCTTGCAGTTTATCAGATTGCTCATTTCTTGTTGTGATTGTCTTGTCAGCATGCTTGAAGGAGATCTTATGCCCATTTTTTTCCTTGTAGATTCCAATCCTTTAATACTTTTTCTTATGGAGAATAACTATTGCTCAGTGCAGTATGCTTCTTATTGAGGATATGGGCCAACTGCCGTTAAAGGAAGTGGAAAAATTCCCACTGACTTGAGTTGAAACTGGATCAAGCTCATGGGAAGCTAATCTGGATCCAGATTCTCTCATTCTTTTAATTAACAGCTGGTGTAAATTCTTATATGATACTTTAAAAAACTGTAATTTAAGTTGGCTGTTTCTGTCAGCATATTTTCAACAGCTTGCACATGACAAATAAGTAAAAGCTATCTAGAGACATCTGGTTATTGTCTCATGGTCTTGAAGAAAATTTCAGATGGCTACAAGACAATCTAAATTAAGATGATCCTGGAAGTACCTTTCATCTCATAACAGAGAAGCAAAGTATTGCAAAGGGTATGCAATGTTATATTTATACAATTAAATTATTTTTTTTATTAAAATAAAGTGAACTAAAGTGCTTTCTGATGTTAAAAATACATATAATGTGGCATAAAGTGGTGGCTATTTCCCAGGAATGACTCCTGGTCAGAGTTTAAGACTAATCAAGTTAATTTATAACCCCTTCTCTCCTTCAGAACCCTAATTAATAGGTAATTTGTGGCAGCACTGGTTGCAAATGATTGCATATAAACTTTTCTATACCATATTTCAGTTCCAAGAGGAAAAGGCTAAGGTCCTCTTGATTACACTACCCCTTTCAGAACAAACTCCTAGTTCAAACATGAGTGTTTTTCGAAGGAAAAGAGTTTTGATTTTGAAGCATCCCGCACTATAGACTATGACATGTTGAAAAAAAGATTGAATAAAATATCCAACATTATAAGTGATGCTCAAAATAGCACTCAGATAAAAATAGATCATAGGTTTCAATTCCTGCACTTAAGAGAATAAGGACTGTGTGGACACAAGGACATTTGAACAAGGATATTGTATTGGATCCAAACGACTTCTCAGCCACCATCTGTGGGGCTTTGTGACCCTTCTGAATCAGTGTCACTACTAGTCCATATATTATGACTTATTTAATGTTTAAACTGCAAGTGTTTTGGAACAGCATTTTTGTTAATGTTTTGATAGTGTTCAGTGTAAATGGCTTGTGATCTATGACAAGGAGATGAACTAAATGACAATTAAAATAATAATACATCATCTAGACCATAAGTCTCATCGAATTTGTTGCTTTCCTTGCTCAAATACAGAATCGGTGGTGAATTCTTATAATGGCTATTCAGTATTCGTGTCATATTTCTTATATTCATGGCTGTGAGCAGTAATATTTTTTAAATTCAGTATTTCCTCAGCAGCATAACCAAAAGATTGTGAAATCCTGGTCGAAGTCTCTATTTTATGCATAAAGGCTTTTCTTTCTTCACAAGTAGTTTTAATCACAAGTATGGCCTTTCCTTTGAACAAACCAACCTTCTTGGTAGAGGTCTGGCAGAAGTATAGATGGAAAATAATAAAGATGGAGTTTTATTCAAAAGATGAAAAGTAGGTTTTAAGCAAAACCCTTCTCTTATGTCCTACAATAACTTACAGGCATATTCTTTAGCTCTCAAGTCATCCTAGTCTTTTTGGGAAACAACGCTCTCCACTTGTCGTTTTCCTTTCTCCTTCTTCCTCACTCCTCTTTCAAGGGAACAACTCTTTTCCACAGATTGAATTAATTTGCTGAAGAATGTTCCTCCTCATTCCTCTTGGATTGAACTGGGAAGTCCAAATCAGGATCCCAAGTCCTGGCCCTGACTCTGAATTTTTATTTTCTTCGTCTTCCCAAAAATGTCATTTGAGCCCTGTGCTAGAGCTTGAGACATCACCACAGTGTTTGCAACAAACATCCATGGAGAAAGAACTGATTTTCGCATGGGCTCTGAAAATTCACCTGCAGGATGAACCGTGTCCCTAAACTCAGAAATCAGAATCAGAATAAAATATATGAAGAGTGACAAGGAAGGAGTGGGACAAAACAGCGATTCTTGTGAGTTTTGCCAGTCAGCACGTCATCAGTAGGACAGTAAAGTTCTGACTGCCAAAGGACAATACAGATACTGTACTGCAGATGAGAGATACTGTATTTCAAGGTAATTATAGGTTGTTTGCAAAGACAGAACAGCACCCTTCCAGTGGCTAATAATGTAATCTCTATACGGGTTTTCAAGCTAAAGTCAGGTTTCTTACTGACTTCTATCACACTAAGTACAGAACTCATACATTTGATTTGATGAGCTGTTGCACACTATAGACTTGAGAGATAGTTGCACTTTATCTTCCTTTTTAATGGTTGAAATTATGGGTAAATATTTTGAGGAAACTTTCATACATCAATGTTTTAAATCTTCAAGTAGAATATTATATTTAAAAATTCTCTTTTTAAAAAGTCCGTTTAGATATTTACCGTGTAACTGTTCTTTACGGTGACTAAAATTTCACATGTCATAGCAAAACAGCAACAGCACTTTAAATTCCTTGTGGTTGAAGTCGCCTTTTTCGGGGCAGGTTTTGCTGTCTTCTACCTCCTTTGAGCCAAAGCTTGTGGCCAGCTCACTCCTGAGGTACATCAATGTGCTATTCCGCAGGTAGGTACCAGCTTGTTTTGCTCAGGGTTCACACCACCAACAGACTAACTGGGTTTGTCTAGTGTCACAGCTGATATTAAGATCGAGAATAAGCTGGAGCTTAGGCCTGCATGAGAGCAGCTACACAGCTCGAGGCATGGACAGTGAGAGCCTGTATCTGCTCAGCGTATGTGCACAGTGACATCTTGTTTGCCTACAAAATACATGTAGCTTTGCTCTTGCAGCCTGTCCCATCTGTTACCCTGCTAGGTCTGGATGCCTTGTGCACTTGCAAGTCCTTTTCTTCTAGAATACCACAACAGCACTTGATTAAAGAAATTCCAAGCTAAACTGTTCAAAACAAAATATTAATTATTCATCCAAGATATTCTGTAACAGAGAGCACAAGGATAAAAGCAGAAAAATTTGCATTGGGCTTACCTTTATGAAAATCTCTTTAGTTTTCCTCTTTCTTTTTTGTTTTTTAACCTCCCTGGAAGATCTTGTTAATTTAAGTCAGTGCTGTCAACCGTGTCCTTGGCTGGGGAAGTCCTTGTGCAGTTCATGAAGGACTGTAGCCTTTGGGAAGGACTCATGTTAGAGAAGTTCGTGGAGGACTGTCTCCCATGGGAGGGACCTCGCACTGAAGCAGGGGGAGGACTCCTCTCCCTGAGGAGGAAGCAGCAGCAGAAGCAATATGTGATGAGCTGACTGTAACCTCATTCCGCATCTCCCTGCACCACTGAGGGGCAGAAGGTAGAGAATTGGGAATAAAATTAAGCCCAGGAAGGAGAGGGGTGAAAGGGGGGAGGTGTTCTTAAGATTTCTTTTATTTCTTATTATCCTTCTCTGATTTGATTGGTAATAAATTCAATTAATTTCTTCAATTTGGACTGTTTTACCCTGACAGTAATCAGTGAGTAACCCCTCCTTGTCCTTATCTCAATTCATGAACCTTTGTTATATTTTCTCTTCCCTGCAAAGTTGAGGAGGGAAGTGATAGAGTGGCTTTGGTGGGTACCTGGCCTCCATCCAGGATCAACCCACCAAAGGAAGACAGCCTTCTTATTAATATTTGCGTCTCTCTGTCGCAGACTCATCTCCAGTTACTGCTGAAGCTGTATGTTAAGTGCTTTCTTGAGACTTTCTTTACAGATTTTAGGGTTTGTTGCTGTTGTTTTTTCTCGATACTTTTGTTACTGGCCTCAGAGATGAGAATGGTCTACTTTGTTGGTCAGTGAAGCAATAGCATCCACTTGTCCTGCACTGTTAACAACCTCCTTCCTTTGAACTTTTGCAGTTAAGTGGGTAAAGGGGAAGTTACTAAATTCCAGAGTTGAAGAACAACTGCAGAGGACAGATGCTAACACTGTAATGCTTAAATAACTATACATATATTGCCCAGATCTTGGTACTGAATCTCCTGTTCACTCCATCAGCTATGTCAGAACTCATCCATGGCCTGGTTCTGTCTTCTGCAGCGAGAAATGGGGGAACCTAAAAGTGAGTTCTCTCTCTGTTTGCTTTTTCAATAGAGATTTTTACAACAAAGGTGTCTTGGCATGTGTGACTTTACCTGCTCTCCTTAGCAGCCTTGGATGGTTAAATGCTTTTACATAAAGGAATGCAGCAACTGCCAGCATAAGCATTATTTTGGATATATTTGATGCAATATGATGATTATCATAATGCTGCATCCAACTAGACCATGCAGAGGAACATTATCTAAAACAGGGGTCTGAAGCAATGAAAGCACCTGTTCTCTCCTGTCATATTGCACCTATATATAAATTTATAGCCATTAGCCATCTGGTTACTTTCTTCTTATGCTGCTGGTGTATCCTTGTGAACAATGGTTATGCCTGGATTGGCAACCAGAGACCTTGGCACCAGGAAGGACAGCAACAAACTGGTGAATGGAGCTGTATGTATCAGCCATAAACATGCATAAAGCCTTTCCTTTTTACAGTGGGGCTACTTCTTTCCTCCTGTTGGACCGCTACAGCTAAAAGCAGTAGGACTACATGTAAGCTAGTGGACAGCATGTGGCAGAGATTATTCTCTGCCCCTAAGATTAAGCATTGTGGTGAGGCTTACACTTACATGGTTAAAATCTTTTCCTTCCCAGAATAGGGTGAATTAATCTATTCCATCTCTTGTGAATGCTTCTCTAATGAGCCCTTTCCCCTACTATTTCACAAGCTATTCCTCAGTGCCTGGCATGTCATGTGCCACAGCTATATGAGGAAGCCTGCTAACAACTGAACAGTACGGATGATGGCAAAATAAGGCTCAAATCTATGATTTAGCACTTTTCACTACACTGCAGATGTCCTAGAGATTTTCAACATCCAACTCTTTTGAATCAGAGAGACAGAGCTGCTGGTAGAGCTCTGCCAGGAAGGGGCCCTGCTAACCCCTGTGCTGTGCATTATCCCATCACCCTGCCCAGTAAGGGGCTTCCAGCTGAGCCGGGCAGCTGACACAGCAATGTAGTTTGCAGGGCTAAAAAACCTGCAAGATTGCTGTGTTCTGCTGGCTGTGCAATTGAATGGGGAGCAGAGTCTTAGCAACAATGTTTTGTCTCCTCCAGCCCAAACACTAAACTCTATCATTGGAAAGTCTCCGTACCTTGAATAAAAAATGTGGTGAATGATAGAATGCGCAACAATTGAAAAAGAATTAAGATATTGTCACTGATACAGTGTAGCTTTAATAGAGGAATTATTTCTGTAAAGTGATTAACTTCTAATTAGAACATCTGAACATATTTAAAAAGAATCAAACTTGAATTTCTGTGTATTTTTTTAATAACTAAAAGAACAGTCACATAGGGAAGAAAATCAACAGATGGAACCTAAGCCATAGCATCAAAAAGTTCACTAAATCTGTTGCTCCGTTCAGTACATCCCTTTGAGTGTTCAAGATGTTGATTCAGGTATTAAGCACATTGAGTATTTAACATCCTCCTAGCATAAGTGAAGTGTAATTTATAGTTTGAAAATCTTTTATTTCTATGCCATTTCACATAAATGTACATGTCTCCTACATACCCTAGATCAATGTAGTGCGTTTCTGTCGCTGGGTTTTGGTCGTGGGCAGGGGAGGCTACAGGGTTGGCTTCTGTTAGAAGCTGCTAGAAGCTTCCCTTGTCCCATGGAGCCAATGCCAGCTGGCTCCAGGACGGACTTCTTGCCTCTGGCCAAGGCCAAGCCAAGCAGGAGTAATAGTAATGTTTCTGTGATAACATATTTAAGAACAGAAGGTTGTGGCACAGAAAGAATTGCAGCTGGGGAAGAGTGGAGTGAGAACATGGGAACAAGGTAGACACCAAGGTCAGTGCAGAAGGAGGGGCAGGAGATGCTCCAGGCACCGGAGCTGAGGCCCCTGCAGCCCGTGGTGCAGACCATGGTGGAGCAGCTGTGTCCCTGCAGCCCATGGAGGACCATCGGGGTGCAGAGACCCACCTGCACCCCATGGAGGAGCCCTTGCTGGAGCAGGTGGATGCATGAAGGAGGCTGTGAACCCATGGGAGGCCCAAGATGAAGCAGGGTCCTGCTGGAGGCCTGCAGCCCATGAAGAGGGAAACCCAAGGTGGAGCAGGTTTTTTTCCCAGGTAGGACTTGTGGCCCCTGTGGGGGACTCACGCTGGTACAGCTCATTTGTGAAACACTGCACCCCATGGAGGAGTGACACATGGGACAGCAGTTTGAGAAGAACTGTTGCCCTTGGGATGGACTCACACTGGTGAGAGGTCTGTGAAGGACTGTCTCCCATGGGAGGGACCCCATCGGAGCAGGGTAAGGACTCCTCTCTCTGAGCAGCAGCAGAAACAACAGTGGACCATAAACACCATTCCCCGTCCGCCTGCACCACTGGGGGGGGGGCAGGAGGGAGAACATGGAAGGAAGGAGGGAGGGAGGAAAGGTGTTTTTAAGATTGTTTTATTTCTCATTCTTTGGCACCTATCCTGGTAGTAATAAATTTAAATAATATCCCCACTTTGAGTCTGTTTTGCCCGTGAAGGTAATCAGTAACTGATGTCGCCCAGCTCTTATCTCAACTCATGAATCCTTAGCTGTTTTTTTTTCTCTCCTCTGTTCAGTTGCAGAGGGAGAGTGAGAGTGGCTTTAGTGGGCATCTGGCCAGGGTCAATCCACTACAGTCTTGCATCCTCACCAGTATTTCTTCCAGATATTTCATTTATATTTGATTATTTTGCATAAAAATGTAGCAATTTCTTGTTGAGTCTGCCTTTTGAGTTCTCCTCACTTGTCTATAGATTTATTTTTCTTTTTGCTTTAAAGAAGATCTATTTCTGGGCAGTTCAGATGTTATTCTGAACTGTTCCCTTTGTGTTTTAAAGATGTGTTTTCAAGATGTTTTAAAGATGTTTTAAAGACTGACACTGACTCAGTCCTATTTATTATCTTTTAGCAGAAAATTAATTAGAAACAATGAAGAAAAGCTTCTAGTTTTCTGCAGTGAAAGTAAGGTGTCCCTTTACCACTAAAGGAAAAAATGCTTTTACAAGCTGGGAAATAGGAAAGTCTGTGTCCACACTGTCAAATTCTCTGTTGGTCCAAAGCAGGTTACCTGCACTGAGACTATCTTTGGAGAATGGTCTCTGGCTGGGAATAGTAGCTGGCCCACACGATCAAACTGTGTCCAAGAACTCTTTGGGTGTGCATGTCAACCTGGGCCAAAAATCTGGTAGCAGCAGTTTAACTGTAAAGAAAATCAAATTGCAGTGACTGGGATGGCTCTTCAGTACTGTTTAATTTGGATGTAACCAAAAGTTACCATTCCTTTCCACATGGTCATGCAACCACAGTAAACAGGGTCAGTAGTTTTATCACCTTAAAAAGTGGTTAAAGTTCTGACAAGTGCTCTTTTGTCTTCTTAAGCAACAGAAAAGGTGTGCCATCTTACATGCACACAGGTAATCATGTGGGCTGACGTGTCCATAGATGGGATTCTTTTTCCATCACATCTCTGTGCTCTGCTGAACCTCTCTCACGTTTACAACACAGTGATCTAAAATGTCATTCTTCTTGACAGACATTGCCAATACATACTGTGATTTTTAATGCCTTTTTAAAAACTGTATCTATTTTCTGATACGTGTAGGACCTATATTTCATAAATGTCTGAGTTTTCATTTCCTTCATGCTCTCTGAAGCTTTATTTCAAGAACATTGAATTTTTATAATATTTTTCTGAAATACCTATACTTTACTAGATTCCTTTGTTTCTGAAACACTCAGCTGAGATTGCATTTCTTTGTTTTATTTTCTTCAATTCGTATTGGCAACCTCTGATCTTTCAGCCTTTTGTAGATTTAATAAGTCTGTAATGGGTAATTAATGAAAGAGAAGTGCTGCTGTACCATAAGTTTATCTAGAGAAGTTTAGGGAGAAATGCTACTATGCTACCTAGACTGAAAATCCTTCTACCTTGATTTTGTTGAACAATTTTCTTCTGTATAATGTGCAAAATATTCAGGTAGGTACATCTCTTGGACAGTACTAATCACTGTAGTTCTTCTTGCTGGCTCTCCAAATGTGCAATAGAATTCACTAGTCCTCACACAAGCAGCATCCTAACATGATTAGAGACTCTAAATCATTTTAGCATGCTGCTACACCCAGTATTGCTGTGCTCTGCCATACTAAGAGGGTTCTGATTTGACGACATTAGGAGACAGAAAATTCATTGCCTCTCTTGACGTTTTGTTCCATTCCTTAACCACCTTCATTTCTAAAAGATGTATGTTTCTAATTTAAATTAATCTGCTCTGACTTTCAGTCACTACCATTTTTTCTTTGCTTAAGTATTTCAATATCTGAAATTTTTCTTGTACTTCAATGCTACAATCACATCTCCTTTCACTTTCTTTTGTTGTTGTTGTTGTTGTTTGTTTTTTTAATAATGCACAGTATTAATAATTATTAATTTAATAATTCTGGTTTTGTGAGACATATTCTTAAACCTCAAATAATTTTGAAGCCATTTGAAAAACATTTCTAAATCTTTTATGCATGAGAACTTGAAAACTTTAGAGATGTATTTGGACATAAAATGACTTATTCTGTTATCCTTTTTCTTGTTTATAACTCGATTAAATCTATTGTAGAGGAAATATGCTTATTTTGGAGATAGTACAGTACTCACCATCAAAAGTCAATGTCAGATTATCAGAAGAAAGATCTATTTTACATACTAGATTTAGAGTCATACTTCTGTGTCTAGGACTAGATGGTTTCTAGACTAGAGCATTGAAGAAGGTTGCATGTAAAACTGCTTATTTGCTATCAAGAATATCTATTGTACTATCTGTAGAATTGGAAGTGGTCTGTATGACTGGAAAATAAGAAATGTAGCATGTATATGTGTATACATTTAATAAAACAAAAAAAATTATTTACTAGCTACAGACTTGTTAATATAACCTTAGTAATACAGAACATTTTGGAACAGTTACAGAAATGAAGAAGAGCTTGAGATGAGGAAGCAAATAAAAATGAGGTAAGATACAACATAGTTTTAACAAATGCAGAATGAGTGAGGCTAATGTCACACTTTACTAAGAGAAGATAACTGATTTTCCAGACAAGTGAACTGCAGCAGATCTCATCTATCTAGAATACAATGCAGCCTTTGAATATAGTGCTCATGAAAGGTTATTAGTTCAACAGCAGTTCAATGTGTGTAAAGATCTGGATAAAAAAAAGACTATGCTGGATGAAGTCGAAAGGGGAACTGTTGGGTTGAAAGGAAGTCATTACACAGAAATCTCTCAAAGATCCATCTTCAGAGCATTTTGTTTAATATTGTCATAAATAAAATGAGCAGAAGTAGACACATGCTAGAAAAATTACTAAGGTCACAAAATAACCTTAACAAAAAAGCAGGAAGAGAATATAACTTGTTAGGGAAACTGAATGACCATGAGAACTGAGAGCAGTAGTATTACTATAAGAGTATTAATAGACAGAGAATGTAGTCATGAGTTAGAGACTGAAAGTTGCCAAGGTAATGGCTCTTTATCTGTACAAGACAGAGAATAAAAAATCTGGACATATGTGAACATGAAAAGAGCAAATGCTACCTGAGCACATTTTGAGCAAAGTATTTCTAGTGAAGGTGGAGAGTTACGTGTCTCATAAGACCTCTGAGCCTTAGTGTTCAGGACTGAGAAAGATATATTTATAAAATTAGGAACAGGTGGAAAGAAAGATTGTCAAATGCCAGGAAGATATTCTTTGAGGAGAGGCTGGAAAGGAGGCTTTCTTGCTTAGTCTTACAAAATGGAGATTGAAAAAGGTGTGATGAATCACCAGTGGGGGGAATAGAGAAGATGTATTTGAGTTAAATTAGTGTTGGCACAAGGACATAAATTAATTTAAATGGGAAATTAGGAGAAACCTGGGGTTTTCATGAACTGTGAATGGTGTAAAAATTTGAAACAGCCTTCTAGAAGAAAGAAGGCAAAATCTTGATCTCTTTCAGTGTAACTGTAGCAATTTATAAAAAAGACTGTGTTGTAAGTTGTCTTCACGAACAGAGGAGTAGGGTTGATAATTCAGGTGATATCTTGAGCATGGTGTCATGATCACCACCTTCCATTTTGTTGCTTATTGACCTCATTTTCAGAAGAGCATAACATCCGACAGGCTTTGCAGTGTGTTCTCTGAAAATGTTGCAGCTCTCATAATGACTCCAGTGGTCTCAATAAAATTAAGCTCAAAGTTAGTGGCTCAGGCTCACACAGGAGGCATGCAGCAGAGCTAGGTTTTAAACGTAAACTTTCAGAGTCCTAGATACATGTCTTAAGTATACAACTATCCTTTGGCTTACATCTTTGCATTTATATTTTAGTCATAATTTATCTATCATACAACTTTTCTGGTAATAATCTAAGTGGAAGATCAAGAGAGCTTGTTTTTTGTCTGCTGTTGTGCTTTAATGAAATCTGCAGTACAGAAATTACACAAAATTCATACCTGGTTATTGAAACACAAGTGGATGTTTGTTTACAGCATGTTCCGGAATTGTCTGTTGTTGCAATGGGTGTTTGATTTTCAATGCTTTTAATGGAGGTAAACTCGCATCCCATTTGTGTGAACCTATATTCTGCTTGAAGAATAATTGGTTATCTCAGGGGTATGAAAATGACTCGAGATTTCTTATTAAGTATGTTGAAACTTCACAATACCTTTAGGAAGGGTGACTTCATTAATTTCAAACTTCTTATCTCCTTGGCTCTTAGGACATTTGGAGAAACACTTTGCATATTGTTATTAGTAGTAGTACTCAATAGTTTTTCTATGATATATGCATATATTGTCTTTTTTATTTTGTTGAAAAGTAGAGAATATTTCTAGTAGGAACAGTACTGCTTCAGCAAGCAGGTTTGAGGGAAAACTCTGCTTTTTTGTGGAAATTTCTTTTGGAGAAATGTTTTTCCACTTTGTGCCATGCAAATCTATTCTGGTGTAAAGCAGGGAGATGAAAAATTAATATATTTCTGAAAATCTTTTACAGTAGTATACTGATTACCTAGAAGGCTTGCAGAGTGAAATCTGACACTTCAAGCAATGATAGAATTAATTAATGTACTCATAGAGAGCATTAGGAGCATAATTTCTATCCTTTTAAATATTTCACAAATTTTTTGTGCAAGCAGGCAGTCCTAAAAATTAATTTGTAAGAATTTTCATTAATTTAGGGGACTGATACGTTTTAAAAAGGATATTGGATTCTTTTAGCCAAATGATAAAAACGGCTGTCTCTCAAAAAGAAATGGTGTAAAATTGATTTATTTTTCTTATAGGGTGGAGAGCAAAAATATTTAAGGTCCAATTGGTTTGAAAGATGAAAGTGAAAAAAAGGCTGTAGATTATTGATTTGAATCTAGAAAGAAATTAAATGCCTACTCCTTATGTCGACTTTGATTTGCAAATTGTAAACTGTTATAAAATGATATTAAAGGATTTTAATTTATTTTTGAGGTAATTTTGAATAACTGCTTCTCAGTTGCCCTTTAATATTTTTTAAATTTTATTTATTACTTTCGTGCATTTGACTTTTCTAGACTACAAAGATTCATTCATAATGATGAGGAAAAGTCCCTCTAAGTTGCATCTAGTTACCAATTTAATATGATTTTTTTATACATTAAAGTCCAGTGGCTTGAGAGTACACAAAGTGTAACTTTCCCTGACGGACAAGTCTTCAAGATAGATATGTAAGGTAGATTAGACTGCTCATGCAATTTAGATTTCATAGACTTCTGCAAAAGGCTGACAGATGTACAGCACATTTTTAATGTGATAGCTGAAGGTCGGGAAGCATAGCCTGAGGACCTTAAATTTTTTTATGAACATAACTGATGCCAAAACTTTGCATGTGAGAAGAACATGTTTCTGAAATTTACTTTATAATCTCAAATTTATAAATTAGTAAATTTTTGCATTTACCAATCAATACATTACCAAAGCCTCTCAGGTGTATTATATTTAAATAAAACTGAAAATTTATTTTTTACTTGAATATGCCTTTAAGTTTTTTAAGACACTGCCGTGTTTAGGAAACAATGTCTTTGATCTCTCAAGGAAAAGAACAAAAAAATTTTTAAGCATATATTTTCCATAGCTATTTTTACTCTGAGAAATAGTGAACAAATTTCATTTATAGTTTTCACATAAACACAAAAAATTGACCAGGTCTATGATTTATATTAATTTATATTCAATCATATGTATCTAAATGCTCACATTCTGAGCCCTATAACATTCTGACTTTTTTTGAAGCACATTGATATTGAAAAGAAGCACAGGTGTCTACTAATGCACTGTCTATTAAAATTTTACAATTTATTCTTGTAAATGAATACAATGCATTTTATTTGCATACATATTGCCCACACAGAAACCATTTATATCTCATAACACTATATTGTTAGCTGAAATGAAATTTTCTTGCAAATCTGGCAGAATTTATCTTCTCAGAGACATCTAGAATTATCTTCAAATGCTTACATTACAGGGAAATTCCTGTCTTTCTGTAAGACTCAAAGGATGAAACTTCAAGGCCTCATATGCAAGTCTCTGAGCCCCACAAAATCAGTTTACTCCCGATGAAGAGCAAGGCAGAAGGTGGGCTGCTGTATGCAAGTGAGTTGTGTCTGTACTCTTTTCAGACATATGTTCCTGGGACAGCATCCATTAGCTCCCACTGTAAGCCCTTCCTAAAGGAGCTAAGAAATTGTAAGATTTATGCCCTCATTGCTAGCAAAAATATATAATGAAAAACTCAACAGATTCAAACCATTTCTCATAAGGCTGCAGTCCAGTCTTATGTTGTAGCCTGAAATGTCACTTAGCATTAACAAAATAAACACAATTAAAACCTGACAGATGCTTATCTGTGCTGGAAAGGAAAACAAGGCCAGGACCTGTTTTCTGGCCATGAGTCTGATGGGCACAGCTTACCTTGTGTCTATACAGCTAAATCCTACTCCTATTCCTCCTTTCCAAACCAGTAGCCCCCTAAATCAGCAGCTGTGGGAATAGTCACTGGCCTATGCAGCCCTAAACTTGCTCTTAAACTCTGTGTGGCTTCTGACTGGGCCACACCAATGCCATTTGGCCTGTGCCAAAATCATGCCCAGGAGTGGCTCTGGCAATTTAGCAGCAAAGACAGCTGTGAGCCTTGTTCACAGTTGAGTCCTGACTATGTTTATTTTGTTTTTAAAGACAACTGGGGTAAGGACAGAGAAGGGTAGCTTATCCTGGAAGCACCTGGGGTTTCCTCTTTCACCTGTGAGCTGTGTTCAGGTCAGACCCTCATCCTTGATCTTCACCTATGCTACAGTGCCCCTAGACCACGTCTTCGCCCACAGTCCTTGCCGGTGTAGATGTCTGTGCCTGTACCCGTGGACCTCACCGATCCTGGCCGTGAGTTGACTCATTGACTGGACCTTGGACTTTCCTCATCACCATGAACTTATCTGGAGATCACTGGGCTCTTGGTTGACTGGGGTGACCATTGCTGACGTACTCTGCTCCCCTCATTTTGGGGCTGTGGAACAGGGCCTGATGAGTGTTGCAGGCTTTCAAATGCAGGAGACCACATCGGTAAAAGGGAAAACTGTAGTCATATTCCCGCTGATGTCACCACTTGCAAAGTAGTTGCTGGAGCCATTGGAACTCTACAGACCATCCCAATTTTTGTGCTACAAGTGTAATACTGCAGCCTGTCAGAAGAACATTTCAAATCACAGCTTAGGTCATTTGTGTGCAATTGTGCACAAGTAGTCAAAAAAGAAGTATTTCCTAAGCCTGAATCTTATAATTTTTGTCTGCTAATAACAATATATAATAATAAATATATAATATATAATAAAGTTATAATATAAATACAATAATAATAATATATAATTAAAAATATTTTTATTGTTACATTATAACACTTAGGCCTACGTGACCTAAAAACATTAATTGAAACTCTGATCTCGTATATATATATATATATATATATATATGCTCATTTGCCAGCCTCCCACAGTTTACAAGCTTGTAATTTCTGCATCCATTTAGAGCATATACATGCTCTTCAGTGTAACATCCTCTAACTTTTACTCTATCCCCTTTTTATGTACCCCAGGGAAAATAATGCTGTACATCTCCATCTCTACAAACTGAGAATACCATTTCTCTTTCCTCACAAAATATAGGAACAACCATCCTACCTTTGGGGTGGTATTCTCAGGAAGTGCTTTCTTATCTTCAGCTCTGAATCGTGGCTTGAACAGTTTCATCAGTTGTATAAGAAAGTAATAATGGCTGTAATGGATCATCATTTTCATTACAGAGCAAGATGAGAATCCTTCAGATAAGGAGTGGTCAATTTATAGGGTTTCTTAAAGACAAAGCCCATAATTATAAACTATTCTCGAATATGTACAGATAGTTACTTCAGTGAACAGGTTGTAGGAATGATGCTGAAGTGTTATAACTTTTAATGTATTTGTAGCAAACATGTAAACATAGTACTGTCATATGGGACATGGACTTTCAGCCCAACCTGCTCTCTTAAGAGCATTTTGGCAGCACCCAATTACTTACTACAATAATATCTCTTTTAAATTAATGTTTTAAGTTTAGGGATAAACCATGAAATTCTGCTTGAATATAATAAATTGTTGTACATGTATACTTGAAAAGGAAAACTTATGTTTGTCATATGCCTTGCTGTGCTTAAATTTAGTTCGTTAGCACCAAGTTTCCACAAAAAACAAAACAAAACAAAACAAACCAACGACAAAAAAACCACAACACATTGTTTGTAGTCTTAAAACATCGTTTTTCCAAGTGTATTATTTGAAAATCAGTACAAGTACGTATTTCATACAATTGTGTTTTCAGGAAAAATATAAAGAGAGGGGACAGAAAGAAAGCTTTACTGTGACTCCATCCAGTAACTCTTTAGGCAATCAATGGCAAAAGTCAGAGATTGTTTTATTGGCCTTTAAAGTCAATTGAGTAACGAAACTGCTGTAAAAGTATCCAGAGTTGAGAAGTCAAATATTTATTAACACTGAAGGAAAGACTGAACTGATTACTTGGCTTTCAATAGGATTTTAGATTCTTCTTTCAAATAAAATACGATCAATATAATCTGTCAGAGCAGTCCTCAGTTTATTAGATTCTTCTGCTTAGGAGATCTTTTCAGAGTTTAATTTGTCCTATTGGTTTGTGTTGCAATACTAAGGGTAGAATCTTCTAGAACTGTATTTAAGGAGTGATTACTACTCTTCTTCCACCTCAAATAGTAATCCCTAGTGAAATAAATAGGTGGTATTACGTTATTTTCATATCAGACTCCCATAGTTCAATTCTGGACTTCTAAAAATGATTATTAGTCTTGGCCAAACTCTATTTATAATACTGAAATTAATGTGCGCTTGGTGATACAACACCGAGAGGGAAGGCTAAGGTAGGAAACTTTAAACTCTGTTTATAGGGGTTTTTTTCATATTTTTTTCCTGCAGGTTCATGGAGACTTTTAGGATGACATTAAACATAATTGCATTAACACCATAACTACATTTTCTAATAAAGTATTGCAATTATGTAAATATATGTGCTCTAATTATGTGATTAGACCAACAGTAATTATGTATATGCATTGCCAATTATAAGTTAAAATTACATTAAAACCGATGTCACTCAATGCAAAGAACACAAAGAAATTTAGAGATGCGGAAATGTAAAATATGGAAATGCAGGTCAAAGGTTATTGCAAGCCACTTTCTCATATAAATGAACACTGCTCCACCTTATCCACATCTTTCTTATGTTTCCCAACCGTTGCAGTACCTAGGACTACTTTTGTTGTACTCTTTTTTCACCCGTTCAAAGATACTGACAGGGAAGTAATGCAAGGTGAGACGATACAACCATGTTTCTCCCAACAACTCTCTGTTAGTTACAAATTCCTCTTTAAAGAAAACCAAAACCCCTTATGGGTTGTTTTGCAATATGATTTAAAAGTATGTTGTTGGTAATTAATGGGCTAGAAGTGCTCTCAAGGCTAAAGCTGCCTTAGGTACTGAGGGCTGGGAAATTCAGATCTTGCTGGCTAGCACTGAGAGTAGAAAATTGCAGGGATTGACTTGTTGCCATCAACATTGAACACGGCCTAAACACATTTTTTCACCTGTTCACAAAGTTGATTTGTTTTTTACTGACAAATTTCTGTGATACCAAATATTTTTCAAGCAAAATACATAGGAGTTTGACTGTTTCCTGTGACATGCCTGTTTTAAGTACCATGAACTTACGAACTCTGATTGTAAAGCTATATATGCCTTGCCAACTTGTCTGCTGAAAGCATGAGAGGACTCTTGATTTATATAGATACTCACTTTATTTAAGTAAATGAGATAGTGTTATTTATTTTTTGATCTATAACAACACAAAAATCTTTGAAGTAATATATCTTGCTTTTCAAGGAGTCATGACATGTAGACAGAGGTGGCTTAAGCGGTTCATTCAGATTTAGAAGCTGTAATTTATCAAATGCAACATACATAGAGAAATTAGCTTGGTGCAGCTAATGCAGTGAACTGAATGTTATCCTCTCCCATTCGGGCTCCTTTTAACTAAGGGCATATACAGCTGCAGATTTACAATATTTGGGAGCATCAGCAATTTTTTCATCTTTAGTTTGTCACTTTTAGATGAAAAGAGAAACTAGCATATGCACAGAGGATTTTTCCATTTAAGACACTGCAGTAGGCACAGCAGAGGGGAAAAGTTTATTTTCTTCATAAACCTAATCCTACTTTACAGAGCTGTAATGCCAGGTTGAGGGTGAAGAAATACTAGTCACATGTAAAAGCCTTTTTCACAGTTTATTAAACCTTATAATAAAGCGTTATTTTTATTTTCTGTAAGAAATCAATTGTATCAAATGCAATTCATTATGCTTTGTTCTGCATAACCTTTGTGTAACACATCTGTTCGTAGAAGATTATTTTAGTGTGGAAATCGTGCGTATATAACCAAATTTATTGTTTTAGATCTTCTTTCATTCTGGATGGGATTCAGAAGGCTGCAGAGGAGAATTAGCATAAATTTGGTAGAACAATGATTATTCTGGGCAGAGGAGATATTCCACAGATAGAAGAATATGCCTTGTTGATTATCCGTGGTGCAGAAAGAAGTAATGGCAACGTGGTGTGGAAAGAAGTTTGGTATTACCTAAGGTTTACATAACCAGGTTTTTTAGTGGATGAAATTCTGGTTAAAGCTATTTGGCTGCATGTGATGATATGAAGAAGCCCATTTTTGGTCATGCAGAGAAACACTGCGTTTAGAGGTATCAGAATTGTGCAAAACAAATGAATATGGTCCAGATAGACACTGAAATGTTAGGCTGAAAAAGACCAGCTTAGGGCGAAGTAACAGATGTTTTAAAATGTAGTAATAGTCAGAGTGAAGTAAAAAAAAAAAAAAGTTTCTTTAAAAATATCTTGAAAAGCTTGTGAAAATTTCACAAATAATGACATATTTTATTCATTCTCAGGAAAACCTTGTAGAACCAACAATAGTTTGCCATGTTAAATGGAAGTGTTGATTATAAGAATATTCAAACTGCATTTATAAAAATTTTCTAGCTAATTTATATAATTTTAAATTTGTCATTGTATAAGAATGCTTACTAAGTCTGTTTATATATAAGGAGTGCCTAGATATATTTTATGGATTCATATGAAGTAGAATTTTGATATATGAAAGCTACAGCTTCTATTAGAAGAAAGCATCATCTTATTTGTATGGTGCTTGAGGGGTCAGAAACATGAGGCTACATTTCATGTGTCTTTTAACTAGGCTGCTTAGCAGCCAACATTATTGTTTGATAAATTACCTATATCCATCATTATCAAGCTCTGCCTTAAATTTGGAGGTCAGTGGCCTTTTGCATCATGATTCACAAGACCTGACATTCCCTCATTGCTTGAGGAAATTTCCCTTCTGTTATGTTGCTGACCCAATCCATGCTTCCATTTTTGCTTGCAGTTCTGCCTCACACTATTGTTTTTACTGATCGATCTCCATCTCTCCTTGGTATGTCCCTGAAATATTTCAGCTTGCTCTCCTTGGTGTTCTGGGAGCAGTAAATGGTTCTTTCTGCACTGCTGCAATATATGCTCATTTGTCTTCTCTGCTGCTCTGATGTCTTCAATGTATATCAGCCACACAGAATCTCAAAGGACTCTGATAACTTCACGTTTGCTGCCTGGAGGATCCAGCTTTCACAGTTATACCTAGCAATAGATCAAGTTGTCAGTGATTACACCAGCTTGACCTTTATGAACAGGTCTCCAACCTGCCCTTTTCTCTCAGAATACCTTTTAATTTAACATCTGCTGAATATGGCACAGCCAATCTTATCCAGATGTCACCTTGTTCAGATGTTGTTATCTTTAGGCATAATGAAGACTATGTGGTTCCTATATTTTTCAACTTCTCTCATATTTCTTTTTAATTTAAATTACCTAATGTCTTCCTTTCTTATCCTTTATGTCTGTGCTTCAGTGAAAGAGTCAGACTTGTATTTTTTAATATGGATCAGCTCATTTCTATGGCAGTACTCTAGAATTATTGTAAATTTAACTTGAATTTTAAATAGAGTAAAATTTTGTACCTAGATTAAAAAGTCTTCTCTGACAACCTTTTTTTTCCCCAAGTATACTTCTGAAGTCTCTAGTTTAGAGAGATCAGAAGATTAAACTCATTCTTCCCTATTTGGGAATTTCCAATTTTTTTGTAAATTACTTATATTTTCTTTCAGAAACATTTTTTTTCCATAAAAATTAATGAAATAATTTCAAAACATTATTTCAGTAAAGTCTATTGATTAATGGATCACACTTTTTCAGAAGACTGATGAAAAAGAAGGCTCCATAGTGATATATGGCAGGAACTTGTTTATGTCATATCTCTATCCATGACTTGGAGGAACTGATGGAGTGCTTGCTCATCCAGTTTGGAGATGATCTCAACTAGCAGTGGGATAACTGATGTACTGAAGTCTGCCTGCCAATCAGAGAGAAGTGGAGAGGCTGGAGGAATGGGCTGATAGGAACCTCACACAATTCAGTAAGCACAAAGGCCAAGTTGTACATGTTGGAAAGAAGAGCCCTTGGCAATGATACAGGTGGAGCCTGCCTGCACAAGGCACAGCTCTGTTGAAGAAGAACTGGGGGTCCTGGTGGGCAGTGAACTGAACCTGAGACAGCACTGAGACCTGGCAACAGAGAAGCCAAAAGTGCCCTGCACCGCTTTAGCAGGAACACAGCCAGGAGATCAGGACCAAGTGATTAGCTCCCTCTGCTCAGCACTTGTTAAACCATATCTAGAGAACCACATGCAATATTGGATACCCACTTTAATAAAGGCCTTGAAAAACCAGAGTGAGTTCAGTGAAGGGCTACTGAGATGGTCAGGGGGTCTGCAGCACTTTCCTCTGAGAAGAGACTGAGGTAGCTGTGCTTAGGCAGAGGGGAGCAGAGAGGGCTTTGGGGGAGCCTGGCAGCCCCCTCAGTGCCTGGGGGGATGTGACTGAGCAGATGGAGGCAGGCTGTTCACACAGCAGTACCTGGCAGTAGACGAGAGCCATCAGGCCTAAGATGAAACAAGAGAGGTTCAGGCTGGAGAAAAGCAGAAACTTTTTCATCATGAGGACAGCCAAACAGAGGGCATGTTGCCCACAGTGGTTGTGCTGTTTCCATCCTTGGAGATTTTCCAAGACAAACTTGGATAAAGCTCTGAGCAATCACATCTGATCACAAAGCTAACTTTGGTATGAGGCTGGGCTAGAGACCTTCTTAGATCCCTTCCAGACAGAATTATTCTGCAATTCAGTGATGTCTATAATTTGAAGCCACTGCAAAGATTCACTTGCTAATACTGCAGCAGAGTATCAAAAGGAAACAATTGAAAAGACTAAAAACTATATGAGCAGAGCTCTGAGGCACCCATTATCTGTCTGGAAATGTTAACACTGTGTATCAGCACATAGAGCTGCAATTTGTAGATCACTTCTTAATGTATGTAAGGTATTACTCATGATCTCTCTCTTCAGTTTTGGCATCTACCCCCTAAGGGATACTGTCCTCTGAGAGTGCTTTTTCTATTAACAGACACTTTTGATAACCCTTTTCTTTATCTGAAGTGCAAGATTTAAAGATTGCAATCACACATTCACAGAGCACAATTTTGAATTATTTGAAAAGAATTGGCATGGAGGTTTTTTCCATTTTTGTACTTTCTCAGAAATATTTGCTTGTGTTCCTTATTTCTTGAAACTTACTGTCTCCTGTAGTATTCTTTTCCACTCTTTTCTTGTGTTAACCTGCATTCTACATCCTGACTGCTTGAAGAAGATAGTGTCTAGACTCAAGGAGCCAAGCTCTTTTAGCCCATCTTTAATGACAGACAATACATTCTGTGTTTATCTCAAAAGCCCTTTTTCTATAACTTTTAATTGTACAAATGGTTCTTCAACATTAGTGATCAAATGTGTACAATAACACTTGCTAGACTACTTTTTATCCACTCATTGTACACTAGTAATAGTGTTGGTATGACTAAAAATACCTCTCCTGATGCAGCATAGCAAAAACTGTCTTTTTTAATGGGTGCTTTCAGCAATTAATTTATGCACTCAGATCTGCTTTCCTTTCTTCCTTTGCATCTGACTGAATTCCCTACTTAACACAGAAGTTTTATTTCTGTTCCCTAATGCACAACAGTGCATTTCTCATGTTTTTATTATATTAGTTCTCAGCATCAGTTTTATCTCAGAATGATATTTAACTGTCTTCTCTAGTTGCATTGTAGGTTATCAATGCATTTCATAAATACCACAAAGATAAATACTGATAAAAATAAGTATGCTAAGTCCTTTAAGACTTTAACTGACAACTGTTTCATTTCAGTTCTTACAAATAGTTTTCCTGTATCCTACTCTTCACTCACTACATTTCTTTCACAGAATTTATGTTCAGTTTGTGTTCAATTCAATTTGTGTTTCTTGCACTTCCATGTTTATCTAATGATTTTAGGTCCCATATGATGTTTTATGAAAATCCAAACAGGTGAGATCTACCTTTTTGACATCTAAATTTGTACAAAGGTCAATTATATTCTGAAAAAAAGATATGCATCTGCTCAAAGATACTTTGCTGCTTTTTTTGGAAGTTAGCTCTTTTGGAATTGTTAATATTGATTAACTTCATGTGTGAACTATAGAATGCCTGGCTTTAGTAACTGAACTAGACAGTGTATAGATGTGCAAGGGCACATGCACTAACGCTGGACAACCATCAGGTAAAAATTTTCAATGGGCTTTTTAGACTTTTGTCTAAAATTTAACATCTATTTTACCTTGGCTGTAGTAGACTCTTGGAAAATATGGGTTAGCAAGTACTAGCTTCAGTATTTATTAGCTTAATTTTCTGATCTTGAAAGTCACAAGGGCTAGTTTGTTCTTGGCCTTTTATTGCTGAGCATGCCAGAAAAGAGTAAAAAAGCAATACAATATCAGGGAAAATTGTAATACCTGTACATTTTGAACAAAAATATTCTTTTCTGTATTTCATCTAGGCACGAAGGTGCTAGGCATGAAGTTGGTGCAGGTGGAAATGTTGAAGTATTTTTTACTAGGATCTGGATTTTTCCCAAGTACTCCTGGAGGCACAAATCTTGTCGGACCCGTGCTGGCTTAGAAATAGGATTCAGAGCCTAGTCTGATTTTGGTCAAAGCAACGTTATCTTCTGGCGATGGATGTAATATCTCAAATGCAAAAATGCTCACTGTTTAAGGTAAGTTTTAATGTGGGAAAGCTTTTTCCAGGCCTCATAAGCTAAATTAATCTATTAAGGGATTTTGCAAATTCTCCGTGAAATGAGTATAAAAGACCTACAGGATAAAAAGATTTGCAGAGAATCAGATCTATAATAGAGGAAATTAAGGAGTTAACAGATGCCACATTCCTTCTGAGAGCAACTGTGCAAACTTACTGTTTGCACTCAGTGTCTACTCAACACTTAACTCATCATTCATCTCTCTGACTCACTTTTTTCCAGCTATTTACTTTGATACAGCAATAATGGAGCCCTTTGTGGTATTGATGTGCACTCACCCAGACATGCCAAATTAACAGAGGATCTTTCTTCTTAGGAGTGAGGTTCAATTAGCCCACTTAGAATCTTGGAATGAGTGTCCTTCCTGACCTTCAGGCCAAGTTGTTTCTAGAAAATGATTTAACTAGATTGGACATTAGACAGAGATGGCAGAGTCTTGTTTACTGTCCAGCTGGTAGACTAAGCCTATGATAATTAAAAAAAAAAAAAAAAGTGGTACTAATTGGTGACTCAGAGCCCATTGTACCATCAATTATATACTATACTTGAAGCCTTTTTTCTTTTTTTCCAAAGGCAATTTAGCCCCAATTTTCTCTAATACTATCAAAACAAAGTGTTTCATGCAACATAAATGAATTTATGAATAGAACATATTATTGTGAAAATTCAGCTGGTTTTGTATTATTTGTTTCTTCATTAATTATATTTATTATTATATTTATATTGTTAAACTATTATATTTTGAATATATTATTATTTATATTTATTATTTTCAGGATAAAAAAGGAAAAAACAAAAAGAGAAATTTTGATAGATGTATTCTGACTGTTCAAATTAAGAAAATATAAGCAAAATCAATCTTAATGTTTTAAACTTGAAACAATTTTTTTCAAGAATGTGCTCTGATGACTGCTCAAATTCCTATTTATGAAACTTAACAACAATATTTATGTTATTTTAACACATTTATCTACAGTTGTTAAAAAAAAGCAGCTCAGAAGTAAAAACAACAGAATATACTTTGTTGAACTGCAGATATTCTGCACAGAATCAATTAATGAACTAGGATTTGGTTTGTGTTTCCATGTGTATATTTTGAACGTTAACCAAGGAAAAGACTTTCTCGTTAGCCCAATTATTTTTAGAAAGATTAATTAAAACCCATTCAGTCAGTTGAAAAGGAAGTTAGCACAGAAAAATAACTTTTGATTTTGCCTTTAGTCTACATCATGTGGTACAGTATGACAACACAGAATAGAAGACAGTATTGATATAAGTGTTTGTACGTCATACTTTTCTGGCTCAACTCCATAGTTCATAGTGTTCATAGTGGGAGGTTCCATTGCTGTGTTTGGCTTGCAATCTGTAATATGATAATTATATGAAAAGACTGAGTTAACAAGCAAAAATAAGATGATACACAGATTTCTGTGTCTATACATCTTTCCACAGTCATCAGTTGTTTTACTACAGTTTGGCATTTACTATCAAAGCAAAAATATCTGAAATCTTCTGTCTAGCAGTCAACAGCGCATCAAAGAAGATATTTTCACTGAACCCACTGGCAATTTTTAAATTTGTGATTGTACATTTCATGTATGCACTTGAACAGTCTCAATGAAAAATTGTCTCCTGACATTGAATGAGTCTCCTGTTCCATTTGCAGAAAACAGCGGTGTTAATAGTCATTCTACTGTCTTAGACACGGAGTATGGACACCAAAGAGACCTGTCTCTCCTGACTGATGACAGGCGAAGCCAAATGGATTTCTTAGTTTAATTTCCTCAAATTAGGTGAGGTGGAATTCACATTTCAAGGCTGAGTCTGCCATTTCACTATTCTCTGGGCATTGAAGTGTAGTCATCCCAAGTGACATAAAAGATTTTAGACAATGAGATTAATATAGTTTGTGTTTGAATGTGGAAATTGATGTGTAGCACATTTGTCCTTATGTAACATCAGGTTACATAAGGACAAATTAAAGTTAATAATATGAAGATGCATGAAATTGAAAAACATACATAACTACAGTGGATTAATTAATTAAAGAATAAATCCAACTGTTTTGAGCAGCTTCCTAATTAGTATGTGCCTAAACCCTACCAGGACCCACAACCTTGTCTTTCTACTACCCCTATTTACAAGAGTAATATTGTAGAGGTTAATGTAAGGATTTCCTGTGTTCGGAACTGGACTCTGCTCAAACAAAATTGCACGTAGAAATGTTGCTGCCCTTCAGAAACAAGTGTAGGAAGGAATCTCATCTAATTGTTTCCTTTGCCCACAGAGTTGCTGCCTAGTTAATACAGTCAGTCCTAGGAATGGGAGATGTAGTGTCATCTATGTTTATGACTGCTTGGACTTGCTCAGGGAGAAAATTCTGATTTTTGCCACATGATGTGGGGCTTCTGGCTTCCCAGAGAAGAAGCAGAGAGCAGAACTTGCTGTTGGAAGTATTTAACAGTAGTACAGAAGGTATAATTTCAAGTTTTATTGAGCTAGGCTATTCTGCTTGCAAAACAGCTTTGTCTTTGACCCAAGGAAAGGCCAACTCTGTATAAACCAGGCTTTGCTCTTACTGATTGAGCCAATATGCACAGGCATTCTATTCCAGAACTTTACCATCCTCACTTGAAGAATTTTTCTTACACCAGGGTTCATCTTGCATTTCACATGTTCATTTAAGTATACACAAAGGAGAGATCTGCACGTGAGCAGCTGTTATACTCTGAAAATCTAATCAATAGAGTCAAAGTGTCAAGTTTTAGCTAAGATGAACAGCACTCTAAGTTCCACTGTATGTGATGATAACCTAGCTACCTAGCTGACTTGTGGATGCCAGTGTTTTCTCTGAAATGTAAGTATGTGAAGCTAATTCTTGTCTCTTCATATTTCGCAAAAGTCCACATTTCTAAAAATTTTGGAACCATACGTTCCATCTAGAGTAAATACAGGGAACTTTATTTCTCATATTTCTCACATATTTGTAACTACTGCAATTTTTAGTTTACTTTTTTTGTGACCTAAATAATCTCCTCATGTGTTCTAAAGTTCTAATTGTTCCCATTACTTTCTTCTGGGTTCTTTCCAACATCTTCTCACCTTTCTTGAAGCGCGTTGACTGAACCAGATAAAGTATTTCATCTGAAGCTTAACTGTGGAAACAGTTCTAAGTGAATGTCAGTTTTCTTTTTCAACCTAGTATGACAAATCAAAAACTTTGAAATTAGTTCCATGAACACTTTATTCTCCATTAAGTAAAGTTACTTTAGTAGAAGTATCTTACTTGCTGAAGAGCATTTCAGTATACCTTATAATTTCATTACTTACCTTTAATAGTGCTGATTCAAGTTGTAACTACTTGAGTGCAACCAGAAATTTGAGTTAGATATTGAAAGGTATTGAACAGGAGAAAAGCATACAGGAGAAAAGCAAGCTTATTTTCTGGCCATGTTGAGATAGAAAGCATATGCTCTTCCTCCTATGGTTTGAGCTGAATATCTTGATTAGAGGAAGAACTTATCATTCAGCTAAATAAAACACATCATCTGAAGAGCCATGTGAAAGTGAAGACATGCTCCCAGAATTAATTGTTTCCTATCATCTGAGGTAGCCCTCTGCAGAGTCAGGACAATGTGAACTTCACTGGCGCCTAATGAGTAAGCACTATAGTGAGAAATATCAGGGCAATTGAATCTAAATGGTGTGTAATGGTTTTGTATTTCTTACTGAATCAAATATTTTCCTTTAATATTATAGAGTTCTTAGGTATTTTAGTAGTCAAGGGAAAAATCAACCAAGAAAGAGTTGGTCTGCTCTCATGCTTGCAAAGTCTTCTGTCTGAAAATTAAGACTACTACAAAATCTGTTTTCAGCAGCTGATATACCATGCCTTGGATGTGTTGACCATGCTCTTTTCAGTGTATCTCTAGCCAAATCTTTCAGACTGTAACACTGACATCTATCTACCTGGAAATACCCATTTGGTGTCCCATTTTGGTTCTACTTGGTGCCTTATGCTGTCTTTGCAAGAGCTGAAAAAGAAATAAAGAGTCAAACAGAGGCTATTTGCAAAGTTAACACTAGAATGAGAAAGACATAATAGACAAAATTCAGGCTGGCAGAAATACTCTGTCTATATATCAGCTTTACTATGTCATACATAGCAAGTGTTTTTTTCTTGGATGACATTGTGTGTCCTGTGAGATACAGAGACATAATGTTTACTTTGAAAAGTGAATACCTTTATTGTAGAGGAAGTTTCATAAAACCTTTGAAAGTCTTTCATGGTTATAATGGAATTGAGAATGTATTTAGTGTAACCAACGACAAGCAATGTAGCAATTAAAATGCAGCTTCAACAAATGGAATGATACAATGCTAACAAGATTAGAAAGCCTGAGCTATTTTTTATATGCAGAAACATGTGGAAAATAATTTTCTAATCCACAAAATGCTCGAAGGCTGTATTTATAGAAAAATGAGGAATGATGTGTGAGTATTTGCAAATATATATCTAATCTCTTACAGCCCAGACTCTGCAGTCTTGCTAGCACACTTTTGATCCTGAATATGAAGAGTTTTTCTTCATATTCTTTATTGGAAAAATATGTGGATATGTATAATTGTCTATATGTACATAACAGATATAAAGCAACTTATCTACATCCCATTTTCAATATTGTGGTCAACATGCATTTGATTAGTATCTTTTGGGCTTTCACTCTTTGTGGTTTAAATGCCATATTCATTAGCAAGAAAATAATCAGCATAGAACTGTTTTTCTCTAAACTTGCCTGGAGGGGCAGAGATTTTAGGTGTTAAAGGGGTTTTACTGAATTCTTCCGAGAAATAGTGGCAGAAGAAGTGGATGTTGAAAGGTTGTATTTACAAAGTGGATAGTTTTGACCCATCATACAAGTGTCAGTGTCAACAGAGCTCACAATGAGGAAAGCCATGCATGTTGTTTCTATGGGAATTGCAGTAGGAAGGAAGAAAGCAGGTGGTCTAAAAGGAAGAAAATAAGGAAAGTGGATGGAATTTTTAGAGGTCCGTCTGGTACTATTGTTTGTGATATTTAAGCCACTGAACAACAACCATCTTATTTTTTCCCCCATCCCATCAGAGGCTCATAGTAACCTGGTCTAGTGGAAGGTTCCCTGTCCATAGCAGGTGGCTCGGAGCTTGATGATCTTTAGGATCCCTTCCAATCCTAACCATTCTATGGTTCTATGATTATATTCCTATAGCACCATGCCTAGAGATCTTCCCCAGTGAAGAAAACATAGTAAGAAAACTTAATAATGTGTGTTGATGATAGCTTGTCGACATAAAACTAGATTCCTGTCAAATATTTCTGTTACATGTACATTAACATTAAATTTCTCCCAAACAGAAAATGAAAAACATTCCCTTCTGTTTTAATAGGTTAGAGTACTGAAACTTGCTTATGCTTAGGACATATTTATTGTATTTGAACTCTTGTGAATAGTTCTTTTTTGTAGTGTGCTTTAATTATTTCAAAGCATTAAGAGCTGTGCTTGCTCATTTCAAGTTTCCCATGGGGAAAAGAAAATCCATAGTTGCGTTGAAATGCACTTAAATTTAGTATTTTTGCTGAAATTCATAAATCAGATATAAGTCAGTGTAAAGGTTGTTAATTATGAAGATTGATAGTGTAGTTGCTGGTAGTCTTCACACAGTTATATGCCACTCCTAGGAAAGTGAAAGGAGGACCTGTACAAGTATCTGAAAACAGAAATGAGTATTAAAGGACTCAATATTGTCATGTATATAAGGATAAGTAGTTTACCAAAGATTTATTTCTGATCTTCCTGATTTTACGAACCAATTCAAAAACTCCCAGTTTACTACCATGGTTTTATAAATAAGTATATAGCTGCTTCTCTATCACACTTCGTCATTTAAGTTTTGTCGCATAGTAATAACCTCTTCTGTTTCCAGGTGTTTCTGGATACAACTAGACTTCATAGCATGTCAAATTTTCACTCAGATCCTAATTCATGGTTCTGCAGATCAGATATGAAATTGGGATTCACCTTGGTTTCTTTCCAATGTTTAATTTCTATGGAAATCAGTGCATGGAGTAATGAAGGGTGTGTGAGTGTGTATTTTAGATTTTCTCCTGTTACAAATTGGGATGAAGCCAACATGCATACTGGGATTCAGGAGCAGTGTCTCAGTTTTTACTAGTTTAAATGTAACTCTTCTCACATGTGCAGATTCTGTAACTGCTGTCTTTTGTAGTTTTATGATTAAAAACCACCCCTTTCTCATCAGTATTAGATTAGTTTTTAAACTCTCCCACCCCCATCTAGAGATGTTTTATTATTTGTACAAGGCAAAAGTTTTTCAGCCCTTATGACTGAAGACCTAAGTTATTAAGCAGCATCTGTTTTAGCAGCATCAGTGTAGTTCCAGCATAAATTTATTTTCTTCACTATCACTGGGCAACATTTTGCATATTTATTGAATTATGTGCAAAATAAAACTAAGCATGCTTAAAAAAGATCATAAAACCAACCAGAAACAAAGATTTCTAATAATGAAATGGAGTGCATTCAATGAATTAGAAAATTAAAAGGGTCTTATGCTCCAAAAACCACCAGAAGCATGTTATGGCTCTAATCCAACAAATATTTGTGCACATATGTAACTTTTCTCATGTGAATAAGATTAATAACATAACTAATTAGGATTTGTAATTCAGGAATCTCTGGGAAAGAACTCTTAAGAGACAAGGCAGACATAGCTGACAGTAATGTTTTCTGGAAGATCATGGTCTTTTTCTCCTTTATATTTGTGTTCACCTAACCAGAGAGGCTGTAGAGATTATATTTTGCTTAAAATTTTGCTGGAAGACTGTCTTGCTCAATAAAACAACTTTTTTCTTCCTTATCCTTTCCATTTTCAGATCTGACTTTTCTGTTTTCGTCACAGAGAACATTTATTTTAATATCTGTGAAAAATACTTGCATAATTTAATTATATGTACATTTTTCACTACATTTGATAACTCCACAACGTGAAATTTTGTGCTCTTATTTAAAGTATTGCAGAGAAAAAGATATTAGACATTATGGTGTCAGAGTTCAAAGCTTATATTTACATTTTAAAATTTTAATTCAGGTTAAACCTGAATACTCTATTGAAAGATATACTTTTGCAAACAGAAAGTGTTATGTTCAATATAAGAATTGCTGGATAAAATTTGATCTTTGTGCCATATAAAAGAGTCAGACCAGATGATTGAATGGTCCATTAAATTTTAAGAATTTACATTTATTTATTTATTCATCAAATATCTGTATTTTTATTCTAGTTGGTCAAGGCTGATAAGCAGAGTCACAGTAATTGGTGTTCCTATTTTGATAAAGAATCACAGTCCAATCTGAAAGGAATATTTTTGACTGTTTCTGTGAAGGGTACCATGGAGTGAACAGGATGGTGTATTTTCAATCATCTTCATGTCATTCAATTAGTTGAAAATGATGATTTGTTTTGAAGGTCTCACAGCCTGTTTCAAAGGCACTTCAGCTCAGAGATCACAGCTGAAAATTTCTCTTAATGGATTCAGGTAATATATGAAATTTATCCATAATGAATAATTGCAGTAATGGAGTTATACTAATTAGCAGCAAATTGTATATATGACCACTAAAAATATGTAGATATTTATTCTTGTCAAGAATATAGATTTTTTTTGTCGTGTACACATGAAGAATGCTTTCTAAGAAAATTTAGGATGCTCTGCATGAAATGTAGGGCTATGAATAATCAGAATACAACCTCAGAAAAAAAATGAAAATACAAGTCATGTTTCTAAAATCAGACCCTTTAAATGGAAACCTGACTTGCCAGCCAGCTAATAGAAATCACAGACTGTGTCACTGCACATCCGACTGCCACGATGTATGTGCAATTTTTGCTTGCATTGTATGAATAACTTCATTGTCTTTAGACTTTTCCTAACATGCCAGCTTCCTGAAAAGCCAAGCACAGAGGACTTTCTTCAAGGTATGTATGGTTTAACTGGAATCAGTTGCTGACAAAGCATCATAGAACACAAATGGCTGATGCTAATGACTTCACTTTTGCAGAAGAGAGATCATTTGGGAATATAAACTGATATGATTTCTGCCTATCAAGAATTGTTATGAATATGATAGTCTGCAAACTTGTATTTATATGGAGGAAACTGTCTGTATTCAGAAAACATAATGGGTACACACTGAAATGAGGGATGGGGAGAGATAAGAATGAAAAAGGTACACCAGTTCTGGAAGCTGTCTTTCACCCCAGCTAAGAAAGGGAAGTATTAGATTTTTTGCTTAATAATCACCTGTTTTCTGTGTTTGATCCTTAGCCTGTGTGAACTTATTTAGTCCTGTTGACTTAAATGGAGTTATGCCAACCTAATCTAGTTGACAATCTGGCCTCCCTGTGTGCTTGTCTGGGTAGGTAAGGTAGTTGGTGTGACACCTACTTCACTCTTAAGGTTTAAACAGGTCAATGCATGTGTTGGGTTACTGTAACATATATATGTCTTAAAATAATCTCTCTTGATATATGTTGCGTTGTTGTTTGGGCTCTTTCAAAGTTTGGTTTTGAATAAAAAACCCATTGTACTCAAAACTAATTTTGAAATATAACATGAAAATCTTGATTTCAGGTTCCTGATATTTATTATAACAGTCTGTGTTCATATAAGTTCAACCATCTATGAAGACAATAAAAAAGGGACAATAATTTTGTGTAATAATCTTGGGTTTATGTACTATTAGTGATTCATCATATTTAGTGTCAGGTCATCTAACAGAAGATTGAAGATGCAACATATCTAATTTAAGGAAATGTCTAGTTGGAAATACTGTACTGTGTTACTGAACATTATGTTCATCTGACTGGTTAAGGTGCAGCTTGATAATTTGTCAGTGACACTTTAATTTCTATATCAGTATACTTTAGAATAATTTTTAACCAGTATAACACATTTATTCTGCATTTAATGGGATCATTTATATTTTTCAGCAGATATAATTTTAAATTATGTACAATCACAGGAGGATCAAATCACAACACATCTTGTCTTTCTTCATATGTGAGAATTTCAGTAGAAATACTCACTGTGATGTTTAGATATTTTATAATAAAGAATGACAACATTGGTTCCCAGACATTTAACATCAATAACAATTTTTTAATTTTTATGATTTGCATTATGATACTATTTTTAATGTAAATAATTTGATTTTTGCTTGCATTTGGATGTGAGATGATTTAGAGAAGCACACAGAAGTGTCTAGTATCACATTATTATCCATTTATCACCTAAAGAGCAGCATCTTTCCTATTTTTTTTAATAATGATATGGCAGCAGTTAATTTAAATAAAGGATGGTTCATGAAATCCTAGATAATGTATGTAAAACCGGTATGTATCAATGGGCATTTAATTAATTTTAAGGAGGATGCTGGAATGCAGGTTTTCTGCATGGAGTTCATTATTCTTCTTGTATGTTTACTGTAAGATACAATTTTTAATTATGCAATAGTTAGAAATTCTTAAGAATTATTCCTTACACAATTATCATGAAAAAAACCCACATAAGGAAATTAAGTTGTGAATCTGTTAATAGTCTATACCATATAATCTGCTAATAACCCTCCTCTGATACAACATAGACTAATTTTTTTCTTTGCAATATATGTGCACGCACACACACACACACACATAATTCATACACACATGCAGAATTGTGCAACATAAAATTCACGTGATAGGAGTCTGATTGGAGAAAATGGTTGAAATTACAAAATCAAAAAACAGATATAAGATTTCTTCATCTGATATGCTGTGGAAAGAAAATGGAATCAAAAAATTTTAAGCAACTGCAGTCAAGGTCTTCTGATTAGATATATCAAATCTGAAGTCATGCATATATTCTGTTACCTCACCACTGATTTACGAAAGCATCTTCCAATAGGGAGCACAATATACTCAAAATTGTATCATTTCACTATTTTAAATTGCTTCAAAGAACTGAGAAGAAAAGTCTAGAAAATATATCCTGGCAATAAAAAGATACCTTACTTTCACAATTTTTTGAACAAAATGCTAATACATTTTTTTGCAGAATAGCTTTCTGGTTCTATTTCCTAAATGTTGTGTCACATAGTAACATATGTACTTAAAATACCAAATTATGTTTTTTCCATTTTATCATGTGTAATTTTTTCCCCCTTCGTTTCGCATAAGGAACTGATTTTCAAACAGAACTATGGAACATTGAGGTCTCATTTAATTTTGAGCAAAGCAATCAGTCATAAAATGGTGTCTTGTTTCCTATGAAATAATGAGTTAGTGTAAAATTAAATGGTGATAATAATGACTTGAAAATACATTGATGATCTTTCAGGTCCCTTCTAACCCAACCCATTCTATGATTCTGTGAAATTCACTTTGTGTATTGTGAAACCAGAAGTAGATTTAAAGATTTCAGAAAACTTTATTTGTATTTATGAAAATATATGTGTAAGTATTTTTTTGAGACTGCTGAAAACCTTGGGAGACTGACTAGGAACTGAATGATGGTAGGATTTGGTGAATTCTCTGAAAAGCTTATTTTACAATGCAGACACTTGGAAGAGGGAGCAGGTATAATAGAGGAAAATAAGTATGAAGATTTCTGTGGCAGGAGAAGGTACCAAATAAGACCACTAGCATGTTCTGTTGTTAAAAAAAAAGCAAAACAAAACAGTTCTGCAGAAATGTCATATTGAGACCAATGTGATCAGTTTAATGTCAGCATTTTTGTATACTTAGCACATTATAAATAATTGCATATGGTAGTCTTTGCTTCTCTTTGTACCTCAGTGCTGTAGTAGTGCCATCTAATGTTCTAATTAATCTGCAATATCTCCCAAGTCAGACTTTCAACAGCAACAAAAAAATGCTTCCAAGAATGATGAATTTGGCCCTCGTCCAGCTGATTCTGTGGCTAGTGCTCAAATAGTCTCTTGGCTTTTATGGCAACATAATCAAGTCAAGAAAATCTGGACAAGATATTTGGAGTCAATCAAGTGCTTTATTTTACTTTAAAATGCTGAACAGGTGCAAGTGGGATACATTCAAAATGGTCATTAGGCAAAACTTGCTTTGAGGAAGGTGGAGCCAACATCTGTGCTTATTTTCACAGATACAAAAGAGCAGGCCTCCCAAGGAAATGTGTGTAGGATCCAAATGGATGAAGCAGCTAGACTGAATAAAGCATTCTGATTTAAGACTTTCTCTGCTTATAGTAATTAGCATTTGAAAAAAAGCATGATCAATCTTTTTCTTCTCTTGGAGTAGGGAAGGAGGAGTCTGACTTAATTAATAAGGACATTAACTCCAGCACCTACTTAATCAAATATTAACTATATTCAGAACAAGCAAATTATAATTGTTTTATAGTAATTTAAATATTTCCTTCTATAGCTGCATGGATCTTTCTCACAGTGCTTCTCGTTTTTACTAAAAAAGATGGTCTTAGTTTACGCTTCAGATATTCTATGTTTTAATGACTGGCTGATAGGACTCTCCTCTAATAGATCTTTATAACATCATTTTATATTTTATATCCTAGAAAATGAAAAAGGATTTTATGTAACTGAAGTAGAACCAGGTTCTTAAATCATAACTTGACAGTTTATACTACCAGTGAAATATCTAGAAGATATCTGAAGTTTGCATTTTTGACTCTTTTGTTGACTCTGAGAACAAAATTTTATTTTATGTATTGCAATTGTGTTTTCTTATAATCTTCTTCATTTTGCATTTTGTATGGGATCCTGTACTGAGTTTATCCATCACCTTCTTTAAAAAAAATTATTTATTCATTATGGTGTTGTTTTTGGTGTGTTGCTAACACCTGCCATTATGTTTCTGTCCTGGCACTGCTATGAATGCTGCAGTTAGGTGAGGACACAGAGAAGAGCCAAGCATAGATGGAACTATGTCTGAGTCTGCTTCTGTTAGTGTCTTTCCATGCAATATAAAAGCATATTATTTCTGGTTGATATGGTAGTGTTGCATGTTGTAATATGGTCTTGCAGAAAGAGTAATATCAGCCCTTTTTCTGTCCTTGGTAGGCCAGGACATCACATTGGTTTATCTGGAACTTCACTATCATAAAATCCATCCTTTCAGCATTCAGGAGACTATGTGCAGTGCAGTCTATGACTGCTGACACTCAAAGTCACTCTCAAATTTTCTCATAGTTTTGTCAAATTGTTCATTCATGCTGCCAAGATTTTACCTGAACTGTACTTGTCAGTAAGGTTTGCACTACCTTTAACATAGTATTCTACTTTTGATTGTATTTTTTGGCTTGGTTCTTTAACATTAGATAGATGTAGGTAAAAATTCCATTTCCAAATGTCTTCATATTACTAGCTGAGGACAACATCAGTATTATTGAGTTAGCATTCTGTGTAAATTTTGCACCCTAGACAGCTACATAAACTTTTATATCACTTCTCTTTTAGATTAGATATACCCTCATTCTGCTATATGGTTTTGGTAAAAGAGATAGCTTTATACATTTAACACTTGTCTCTAGGAAAGAGCCATATTGTCACAGGTCTAAAAGTGAGAGGCATTCGAGCAGAATTTTTCATACTAGAAGTCTTAAATCAAGAAATGTATTTTCCTCAGTAGCTAAAATAGCCCAGATATGGCGTTTGGGATGGACTACAAAGTTCATCTACTTGTATGTGGGTAAAAAAATATATGACGAAGGCTGTAATTTCAGAACTATTATTCACTATTGTTGTTTTTAAAACTCTAGAGATACCAAATAAGACACTTCCCGTTATGGTAGACAAATGAATTAAAAGATCCTAACATTCAAATAGGCCAAGGATATAAGGTAAGAAAATGAAATTTTATTCATCTCACATTATTAGAGAGGAACTGAGGGAGAGAGTTGCAAGGTGATCTTTGAATCACATTATACCTCCTCACACTTTAGAAACTATATTGACTTATATGTCAAGAGCAATCATTTCCTGTTCAAAGACATATATGACCTTTTGTGCACCTTTGCAGGCAAGAATGCAGTAAACACAAGAATAAGAACACATGGTCTATTTTTCTTTTTCTTTTTTTTCCATTTTAACCGTGTCACCTGTTTTCTGATAAATAGTACATCTTGGTAATCACTTACAAAGTTAAAACATCATCTTCTGTCTGTTTTATTTCTTTATTTTTGCAAGGGTTCCAGACTTGCAATGGAACAAAACGGTGGCAATCCCAGATATGGAGCACGGAAATTTTTTTCTGGATGCTAGTGATGTTCAATTGGAGGTGGAGATTAAAAATAATGAAAACCATACTTAAACACAAACTGGAATAATTTTCTTTTCCTTCTTCTCAGTTCTTTGGGCAAAGAATTGACTCCTGGTTTTGGAATGATGAAAGGAGATTTTTTCTTTTCACTGACTAAAAACCAGTACCACAGTCCTTATGTCAGTATAAATCTGCGGGTTTTTTTCTGTGACTTCTTCCCAAATCAACTCTTTCTAAATCCTTTCCTTACTGGAGGGTCATCTTCTCCTCACCGTTTATGAGATGGAGGGGTTGGCTGATCCCAGATTTCTTTAAAGGATGAGTCCTCACACTCATTTATAAATTGTTGGAGAAATAGGCCGACAGGAACCTCCTGCACTTCAAAGGGAAGTGCAAAGTCCTGTAATGGGTGAAACAATCCTGGGCACCAGTACATGTTGGGAACCAAGCAGCTAGAAAACAGCTTTGCAAAAAAATGACCTGGGAATCCAGGCTCTTTTCAGTGGTGCTCAGTGACAGGATCAGAGGCACTGGGCACAGACTGAAACATCTGAATGTGCTGCCTGAACATCAGGAAACAGTGTTACCATGAGGGTGATGCAACACTGGCACAGGTTGCCCAGAGAGGTTACTGAGTCTCCATCCTTGGAGATATTCAAGGATGTGGGCCTGGGAAACCAGTTCTGGGTTTCCTACTTGAGTAGGGTGGGTTGGATAGATGACCTCCAGAAGCCCTTGCCAACCTCAGCCAGGCTGTGATAATGCAGTAGATGTCTCTGACTCTAGTCTTGCAGAAAATACAGGGACTTTCTTGTTCACACATATGTCAGTGCAAGCCTAGGTCCTGAGTACAAGACCTACCTTTAAATGATCAGATTTGGAAATGTTAGTATTGGGGCCAATTTTTTAAAATCTGTTTCAACGGTTTATTCTTATGAAGAATGCACAAACCCCAGTAAAAATCTGGCTATTATTTACTCCATTTAATTTGTACTTTTTCCACCCAACCCAATATTCTTTGCAAATGAACAATGTAATATGTATTTTCTGTTTCATTTAGAGCCTTTAAATCCATTAATTTCCTCTTATGAGAATAGGATTTTTTTTTCCTGAATAATAATTAGTTTTAAATAAGATTTTTCACTGAAACTGGAAAAGCACCAGTATAAAGTTAAGGGAACTGAGCAAATACTTGGTTTCTTGAGTGTGTATTTCTGCGGTGTAGACTAAACTGCATGCTTAAGATGAAACTAGTGTGCTGCTACTCAGTGAAATGTAATCATCTCTCTTCAAATCTGGTTTCACCCTCTCAGTCACATATATATTTGTTTTCTCTGCTCATGAAGCAAACTCTCTGCCTCTGAGGGTGATTGATTGCCCAGAAGAATGAACCTCTTTATCCACAGGCCACCTATGCTGCTTGTCTCTTTCGACTTTTGTGCCTCCCTATCTAAACTCTGACCTACCTAGATAACAACCAGCTGAAATCCTCTTTTTAGACTTGCATACATTCATCACTGAACTGTACTGGTTTGTGTTCAGCGTAAGAGGAGACTGTGTATCTCGTATGTGATAATGAGAATGCGACTTGATATGAATGAATGACTGCAAAAATGCTCTTACAGTTAATTCTTTTTGTACTTTAGCAACAGCAGAAGAAGGAATATAATTGACAGTCTGCTCTTTTGAAACCTTAAATTTGTAACTTCCTCATAAGAGTGCAGGATCAGACTATTGATATTTCACTTTGTTTCCTCATGACTTTTTGAATTTCATGTATCAGCATTAAAAACTACTAAAAGTTTCATTTTGCTAGGAAGAGTGAGTTAAGTGTGTGAAGACATATTTGTATGTACTGGCGAATGTTTGTACAGATGTATATGTATATATTTATAAATATACACATATATCTGTGGACTTTAAGGAATAAGAATGATCTTGGTATTGCTGAATTTGTCATCAAATAATTGAAATTACTTTATTGAAGCCAGTTTTCAGAAAGTGTTAGTACAGATTCTGAAAAAACAAAGACACTTCAGAGCTACTTAATTCTGGAAAGGGTAGTCTGTAAGGGGGAGTTGAAGTATAGCTATAAAGGGATATATACTCAGTTATACAAAGGAACTTGGGAACCTTGACATTTAGTATCATCACACATAACATTCAAACATCTAGATAGCTCCTTGTCTAGGTTTCTCTGACCCTAAAATGCAAATTATTTCTCTAAATTCTTTGCATGTCTAGACCATAGAGCAAACTAGAAACATCCAAAGGGAATTCAGCCAGCACTTGAAAAGGTGGAGATGCCAAAGATATGCCTAAACTGTCCACAGGAGGTGCCAGAAGAAAAGAGAAGTGACTGTAACCCTTCTCTTTTGAGACTTGGACTGAGATTTGCAGCCTGAAAACCTCTCTTGTAATTATATGCCTATAACTTCCTAACAAACGAAGTAGTTATCTTGAATGCAAACCTCCAGGCTCTAATCCTCCTTCACAATCGGAGACACAGTTCTCTAGTTTGTACTTTTAGGTAACAGATCTGCAGCTTTAAACTTCTCCTACTAAGACTCTGTAAATGTGCATAAAACAACTTAAGAAACAGGAGTCAGACTAAGAAAAAGAAAGAGCAGAAGTAATCCTACTATTCTGTCCTGTCAAATGCAGAAACAATCAACCCAGTGTTCATAATATGGACCTGAGTTACTACTGCTAGGCTGTTTTTGCACCAGTATAATTCTATCATCCTATGTGAGTTTTAAAAAGCTTTTCTATTCTGCAATTCAAAATTACTTCAGGGTTAGTGGAACAAGAATTATGACCATCATCTCTATCTTTTTTGCTAAAAACAAGCACCTTATCTAGAAAGACACATTATTTTTTCTGTTAAATTTAATACAGACTGATAGATATCAACTGGGCAAGACCTTAATGACCTGCAGGACAAAGGGACTCTTCTGTTGCTTTTTTCATTCAACTTCACAACAGGAAAACAAAAGACAAAATTAATAAAGCTGTGCAGAGTGGAAGATGAACACATCATTGATTTTGTAATTAACAGTATTTAAATAATATAATGAACAGGTGTTCCTCAGGAACCTATAGGACATGATGGTGTTTCTAAGGCTCAACAGGCATGGATGCTTTCACTGTATTGTTGAAGTATTTTTATATGATTTTACAAAATAATCTTCTTTCCCAGAAGTCATGTGAAACCCGTATTTTCCATAACAAATGTGAATCCTATGTCATTAAAACCTGGCCAATTACTACAGTTATGGAACACTAGTTTGCACAAATTGAACTAGAGCAACAAAAAGCCACAAATAATGTACCCATAAACTTAAAGTCACTTCCATGGAACTGAGTGTCTACAAGCCATATAAGTCTTAAATGAACTTCAGCCTCAAGTAAGGAGTTGGAGGTGATTTGACACTCATTTGCAGTGCATTTGTATACAGCTTATCTCTACAAATAAGAATTATGAACCCAGCCTTCAATATATTGCCCAAGAATACCTTTAAGAAGGATAGTTTAAAATACTGTTCTACATCCTAAATACATAATGAAAAGGTAGGAACACAGCTGAAATATTTGTACAATGTAAAGAAATTTTGTTTATATTTAAACTTCTCAGATTTACAGTTTAGACAGCTTTGCATTTAGACTGGGTATAACAAAGTTGATTTCCTTATAATACACATGGATAAAGGAATCCTAACAGGATAATTAAAGTACGGCAACAGCTATGTTGCTATCAGATTCTGATGGCTATCAAGAGGGAGAGGAAAATACAAAGAGTGGAAATTAATTCACACACTAATGATTTTTTTAATTAGTATTTAAAAACCCAAACTTAAGCAGTATATTTCCCTGTAGGGAACAGTATAGAATCATCCAGGTAATTAGACCAAGTGAAGATAATAAAACAAACTTATGAATATAGTGTGATAAAAGATGTTTGAAGGTCAGCAGCAGCAATCAAAGCAAGGACAGAAAATCACTAGAATAAGAGAAAGTCTCAGAACTACTACATCCTTTCCCTTCCATTTTCTAAAAATTCTGCAAGTTCAAGTTAAATAATTGAAAATTTAAATATGTGTTGGTTAACATTTCAAATCAGTTTTCAAACTCATCTGGGCATTTATAATTATTTAAACTTTTATTCCTCTTATCATTGGTCAACAAAGAAAATTATTCAAATAGCCTGAACCACACATTCCTTTATTCCCCAATCATGCTGTTTATGTTTGACTGTTGTCACTAAGTGTATACTGCTCACCCAGAATATACCATCATATGCTGGCATACTATTGCTGTGCTGGGAGTGAGGAGAGTCAGAAAAAATGAAATAACCTAAGGACGTGTTTGCCTCTGTATCCTACTGATGTGGTTTGGGTAGTACCTTTTCTTGGATCTTGACACTCTCAATGTATTTCTTACCACAGTCAAGTTGATGGGAAAGAGGCAGAGAAAAATGGGATAGTCTTTGTTCCCATCCATAGCCCCCCTGTTCCCTGGCCAAAGAAGTAGGGTGACTTTCAGCCTTTGAAGTGCAAATAGTAACTTATTGCCTCCCTGGAGCTAGACAAAAGCAAGGAAGGAGCAAGTCTCAGATGTTGTGCCACCCTTAGCTTCTGGCTTAGCCTCCAGGCATGCATTAAACTAAAATAAATTAGTCACAATTAAGTTTTTCTGGCACTAAATTAACCTTTATTTTAAGTGCTTAAATTTTTTAGGCCTAAGGCTCATGTCCCTGGTTGCTTTGAATTTGGGCATGTTAGATTTCATCCTGGTTTACAGCAATGATAGTGGTTTTATATAAAGGAGTCTTATGGAAGCTCCAGGGTGTAACAGTGATAAAATGTGTTTACAGCACTGAAGCTACTCCTCAGTACACATATAGACTAAGTAGGACTGAGACAGAAAGGAAAGCTAGCCAATATGTGCTTATGGCTATGTAAAGCAAAGCCATTCTGTTGAATTGCAGCCCTGAAATTCACCTATTCCCAGTCCCTGGCCTCAGTCTGACAGTTCACTGCATGTGAAACAGCCCCCAAAGACAGTGAGTTATAAGATGACAGGCCTTTGCCTTCAAACAGAAATACGTTATTGTGCTGTGATCTCATCTGTTATATCCACAGCTTGTCCTGGTTTCAGAAGCAGACTGAGCAGAAAACTCCCCCACAACCTAAAATGAAATGCACACTATTTTGGCCACCCCATCTGGAGTTTTGATGAGATTTAAAGCAAATTCTCCCCTCCAGTTACTTGGATAATTTCTTTTCCCTAGAGAAACAGTTCTAGAACTATATCTTTTGAATTTTCTTGGCACCCAGTATTATTCTTGTCACATATTCATTATGTCTTACATCAGTGCCTTGTTTCATCCTAAGAATATCTGTAGTTGCCATCTGTCTAGAAAACGTGGGTTGATGGCAAGACAGTGACCTCAGCTCTCAAATCAATCACCAACAATTTAGTAAGAAAGCAATGACCGTCTTGGTTTCCAGATACTAGAACTGCTTGGTTATGGTAACAAACTATCTTCTAATAAATCTATCCAGAAGTATGTTTAGAGTACTTGGAATGCTATTAAAAATAGGAAAATTTGTTTTTCACAGTTTATGAATAAATAAATTTAGGCAAATGATTTTCAAGTTTAATTTCTTTCACTAATTTTTATCTTGCACAAGTAGCTGTTATTTATTTATCTGAATGTATTCTTAAGTATGACCCATTTCAGCTAACAATAAAAAACTTTTTTATCAAGAAAAAAATGAAAATTCTAACCTTCAATATTTCAGAAAAGAAAGGTTAAATTGAGAATTTCAAACATTTTCTTACTAAAAATTATCAAACCTTTTCCTAGTTTGGTGTCAAAATTTAAAGTAAATTTAAAAGGGATGGAATTCTGTGACATTAAGTGTGACTTTTAACTTAAATGCAATTTTGTCTAGGCTTTAAAATTAGATGTAATGTTCATAATGAAAGGAAAATGCCCAGTGCTTTCAACTTTTTGTCATTAGGGCTGCACTCTATCAGTTCATTATGAGCTATTTTTGATGTACTTGTCTGTAGCCAGGTCACATGCAAATAAAGCAAGTGAACAAGTATATATTATTATGAAAATATAATGTATTTGCTCCCCTGTGTCAGTGTTCACTATTTCCTCTTGACAGGGTTGCAGTTGTCATATAGATTATTCTCTATTAATATGAAATACATGCTGCTAAGGAAGAGTGGGAAGGTTGCTTCTGAGATGCTACTGTGATTTGGCACGAGCTGCTATAAAACTCAGGAATTCTCAGCACATGCCTCTCAGCCTGGAATAGACTTTTAAAAGATTTTTGCAAGATACACAAATCTTGGTTCTATTTTTATTCTGAATTTGGAAGAGTGTCAAATTTCCTTATAGCAAATTTGAAAGGACAACTTGGCTCAATAGCACTTTTTTTGTATTTGGAGCAAGTTATATCTGGAAAGAGAAACCAGCGAAAAGCTTAACTCCTATAATGCGTGAGTAATGAATATTGACTTCATGACACAAAAAGAACAAACAAAAATAGAAAGCAAAATGAGTTGTAAAGACCGTTATTTGACAAGCTGGTTTCTGAAAGCTGATCTGTAGTTGTGCCTTGAAATACCATGTGAAGTACCAGTCAGTACTGGTACTTTGAGACCAAGAGATTTGATTTTTCTGGCTACCTGTCTAAGGGAAATGATAGTTCTGTGTCTTGGCTTCTGTGATCACTGTGTGTAATCAAAATATGCAGGTGTGGAATGTACAATGAATAACAAAACCTGCAAACTCATCAATATCTGCAACAGCAGTGTGGTTTTGTGGGACTAAGCTAGCAGCTTCTCAGTGGCTGAGGCTGACCCAACAGTGCACATCCACGACAGGAAGGACTACATTGCTAGAGGATCTGTGTCCAACTCTGCTGCAGAGAGTTGTGTGGTTCCTGTGGCACAGAAGAACCTCACTGCCTTTTTCATTCTCTTTGACTTTCTGTACTAGATGCCACCAGCTAGGGAGTGGCCAGTCAGTTGCCTCTGTCACAAGGATAATGGAGCTGGAGGGAAGCATGGTGCCGTACAACCAGGCAGGAGGCATATATGAGGGATTGAAAGGAGTGGGCTGACAGAAAGAGCATCCTGCATATGTGAGACTTGGCAGATCTCTATAGACAGCAAAACCAGCAGGTTTTCAACGCATCTTGTATGGGAATAAATGCAAAAAAGCAATGGCTGAAGCTTGAGGTGGATGTTTGTCCATAGTTATAAACCATAATAGATTGCACTGGATATATTTTATAATTCTTCCACATTGATATTAAATAAAAACATTAAGATGGTGAGGTTAATACTGTGATTATGCCATACCTCTCTATTCTTATACTGCATCTTTCTTTCTAAAAGGTTCCAAATTTTTTAGGTTTTATTGACCTCAGTGCTGTGAAATGGACTTCACAAATAAACATTCCTGTTGCTCGGGGACAGATGCTGTCTTCACCCCCGTGGAAACTGTTTCTTATGGCCTTGAAGTCACCCACTGGTGGAAAGTAGCCTAAAGCACAGTATCATTTACCTATTACAGGCTAGGAAATTATAGGCAAAATTCAGACATATAAAATTATATTACTCGCATTATACTTCTTCAAGGCTAACTGTATACATAATTATAGAAGTGTTGCATAATCACCACAAGATGCTGCATTTCAAAAGATTTCCTTACATTTTCACAATTTTTTAGTCCTTTTTGCTACTACTTAACAGTTCTTTTGATGTCAGGTGCCAATATGTCTACCTTATAGACTGATTTAAACTGTACAACTATCAAAGTACTCCTTTACCAACTTACTTTAGGTCTTCACTTAACTGAACTGTATTGGCTTAGTATTATTTAAGACATTAATACTACTAATTGTTCTTTTAGGAAATGCTATTACGAAGTTATCTTAAATCTTGTTAACTGTCACTGAATAATAGTAACCCATCAGTGAGTAATAGCAGTAATAAATATAGTAAAATATTTTAAAGCCATAAGGTAAGTGTCCATTATATCTTTTGCAATAGTAGTAATATTCATGAATTAAATAAGATATGTGTTCCTGTTGTCTGTAGGATTTTTCATTAGGATGATGGCTCAATGTATTTTGTGAATGGGTTGTCAGTGAGATGTCAAAAAAAACCCCAACACAAGTCAAAGAACTATTAGTGCAACTAACCTATTAAAATCATTATACAAAAATAGTGCTATTCTATATGTTTTGATGGGTTTAATCAGTTACGTAATGTACTGTGCATTGTTACTTACCACAGGAACTTAGATAACATTGAGGTATTTGGGCATAATAATAAATCAATCAAAATAAAGCAGACTGAAAAAAACTCTCTCTTAAAATGTGTATTTTCTTCCCTTCAGGTATGACTCTTTCAATTTTCTAATACTTTTTACATTTCTGTGTAGAACATTTTTTATGTTATTGAATATAACATGGTTTTATTAGATAGTTTATTGCCAATTAATCAGTTGAAGCTGCATATTTCTGCCAAGATACCTATTTCTATATTCAGTCTCTGCTTTATATTCTGTTAAATTGTTAGTGTCTTTTAAAAAATCACTAGTTACTGGATAATGAGAAAATATAAAGCCAATTATATGATTTGATAAAACTATAATTAGTTTGGGAGGGACTTTAAGTTAATTTAAAACACTTGTTTAGAAAAGTAATAGCATTTTACCTTTCCCTGAAGAACTCTGTACCTCACATTACTGCCTTATACATAAATATAAATATTACATGAAAGCCCACTGTATGTTCTCTGACACATGATGGAATTAGTGGTGGAATTGCAATGCTGATGCACAGCTGCAGCCAGCAGATGTCAGCCAATCATGAGACTTTATCCAAACTGGTGTCTTTTACCTAGAGTGCTGGAATTCATGTGGCTGCAGTAGCCAACTAAAGGACATGGCAGACCTCTATCATTTAGTCAATGAAAGCCTGCCAAAATTTTAGTGAAGCATAATTCTTGTTTCCTACAGACAGTTATTTCTTGCCATCCTCCTTGTTCAAAATCTTTTGAGGGGAAACCGTACCTCACAAATGCTGTGTGTTCTCTACATCACATGGCTTTCTGTAAAATCTGGAGAAAGACCCATTCAGATGCAGAGGACATACCAGCCAAGGTATGCCAAAATACAAGATAACTTTGTAAGAGGGATGGAATCTTTATCACTTGAATATATTTGGGCATCTATTTGGGCTGAAGTCAAGTTACCAGATGTGCCTAATTCCTTTGAAGTCTGGCCTTGGCTTCAGCTTTGCTGCTTTACTTACCAGCCTCTCCTTGCATGCTGCTATTGAGTTAAAACATACGTAGCAAGCCAAACAAACAACCCAACAACACATTAGTACACTTTACAGAATCATAGAATATTCTGAATTGGAAGAGATCCACAAGGATCATCAAGTCCAACTCTTAAGTGAATGGCCCGTACACGGAACAAGCCCACAACCTTGGCATTATTAGCACCATGCTCTAACCATCTGAGCTAATCTTGGTGCCCACTATCAGGTTTGGCAGGAGCTGCCTCCTTTGGGAGGAGCTGGTAAGCCCCCTCCTTTGGGGATTCTTTTGAGAGGCCACTTGAAAAACAGCAAATGTTCCAGATAATGCTGCATCTGTAAACATCACAGATTTGTAACACCCTGAATATACCCTCACTTCATCCATTCCTTGAACTCCTGATGACAAAATCCTGATTGGCATTTAGGACCACTGCACTAGAAAGAATAACAGATGTCTCTGTAACAGACATTTAGCTTAGATGGAGCCACAGTGTCCCTATTATGTGTACCATTACAACACACTAGTAGTCACAAAAGTCATCCCAACACTTACATTGAATTCGCAACTGGATACCCAAAAGCCATAATTACAATTTGTCAGAGGAAGTGAACAGAGATCAGTGGTCTTGCTGGAGGCTTATGTTCCTACATTAATGTAACTACAGTATGTGGGAAGGGTAAAAGGTCTCCATCTTGTTCTTCACTCTAGAATAACGCTGACATCTCGACTTCATGGTCAATTGCAAGGCAAGGGACTTGATCTTGCATGTCATTTACCAGCTTCTCATTTAAATCTGTTCCCTGAAGAATAACTATTTGTTATATTCCTTTCTTTAGACTAGACCAACCCTTAGATGTTGTCTAACATTTTAACATGGACTTTTAATCTCTCTAAGTATAGCTGCTGCTGAACGGTATTTTTTTTTCTGTGTAAGATCAGAGCAGTGAAAAATGGTGAGTCCATAGCAGGCATGTTGTTTTGACACACCACAGCTGGTACACTCAGTTTGCTGTGACACTGAAGGAGACCAACACACTGTTTTCTGGCAGGCACTATCCTGCTCTTTGAAGCTGGCAGACAGCTCAGTGCCCACGAGTTACCTCAATTTTCACGTACAGGCTTCTCATTGCACATTAACACCAAGTCACTATCATCTTAGAAAATAACCCTGGTATTCTGTGTTTGATAAGAGAAATATTTGAACCAGGTGACATTTGACCATTTTTACTAAGTAACGCTTTGAATAAGGCAGCTCTCACCATTTCTGGGTTGCTAGCAATTGATTTCTTGTCATGCAAATGGAATGTTATCTACAGCTGTGAAAATTCAGATTTTGTGATTGTGCTGGAAATTATTTCAGACATACAGATTTTGCATATATCTTAAAAGATATATACTATTTTTTTCTATGAATAGGTGGAAATACTTAGTCTTGACTATAGTCAATATATATGCTTTGCTTAAGTATGTTGATTTTGAGTTTGTACTTTGAAAAACTGGAAATATAATATAGATTTTCTTGGTTTGAATTTGAGTTTACTTGTACACTCTGAGATTACACCTTTGGCTTGGCTAAGAGTAGATTGAGACCTAACTTTTTAATCTGCAGACTTCTCAATTTCTGCTCGCCTCTGACTTTTCTTCTGTTTCAAGTGTTCTTCTGTTTGCTTTGGTTTTAGTAGAGTTTTGTCTGTCCACTACCAGTATCTAGTTATTTTTCTTTTTTTGGATAACTTTTTATATTTCTAAAACTGTAAGTACCATCACTTTTTCACACAGCTGCCAACCATTTGCTCTCATCTGTGGTTTGTTGTACAGTGTAACTTATGGATATTTATAAAGAGTGCTATAAGTACCTATATATATCAGAAGTGAGCAATCTAATTATACAGCTATGTCACTTTAAAGATATGGTGACATGTGTGAAACTGGTCAGATTTACTACCACTTCATGAGTTATCATATATTAGATGACTTACTGTGCCCCTTGTCCCACATGGCTGTGAACTAGTGTGTTATGTTAATTTATTCAGCTCTAAGAGTTGGATAATTTTGAAATGCAAGGACTTAAATCCGTTTAGTTAAACAGGTATAACAATGTTATTGTTGATATATTAGAAACTGGTATAACTATTCCCAGGTGGGAAGTAAGATAAATTATGCTCATATAACCTTATAAAATTCCCTCTTTCTATCATCTATACCAATTTAACTGTTTCAATTCAAGTGTTCAAACTGATGATCAAAATAGATATAAGTTCTTAAAAAAAAAAAAATCTGTCTGTCCCTTGGAAGGGATGGGGACTTTCCTCTATGACTGTGTGTCTATAACATCTAAGTCCACCTCCTCTTTCAGGCTCCTGTTCCCTCCAGGCTTCACTTGCCATGCCTACTGCACTTAAAATACGATGAGCAAAGCACTGATATCACAGCAACCTGTAATCCTAGAACTACTCCCTCTATTGCTCTCATTCTTTTTTCCTTTCAGTTAGCATGAAGAAACTAGACTATCTAATTAAAACTCCTATTCTGCTGAAAATTCAGTATGGCCTTCTTGCACAAAAGAAAGGACAGCAAAAGATATTGGTCACATCTCTCTTCCCAGTCCAGCACAGAGATTTAGTTCCCCATGGTACAGGACCTTTTATTTCCAAAGCCTAATGTGTTTAGCCTAATGCATGTCAATACACTAAAGAAAACAGAAATTTCAATGCTCTAGGCACTCTGCAGCATCAAATTTGAAGGTGATGCTGGTAGTCCCTTAATAAAACACACCATTGACAGTCATTGTGTAGAAGTGGACAGCTGGTGCTACATATTAAGACAGACAAGAAGTCTGTTTCTGAAATGACATGAGTAGGTGAAATAAAACAGTTCCACAACTGTCCTGACTGATGGGGAAAGAAAGCATGGCATTTGGGAGTTAGTGACTTCAGTGCTCAATACTATTACATCTAGTTTCTCTGAGACAAAGTTTCAAGAGTACAATTTTTTTAGTACAAGAAGGTGTTTTCAGAAGAGCATTTTGCAAGATCATGAGCAGGATAAAAAGCAATATCAGTTTTCTTGCTGTTTTCATCTGAAATGTAACTAAAAATCTTTTTAAGAAAGCTTACAATAAAAAATTTCTGAAAATGTCATGAATTCAGCATATTAATTAGCATCTAAACTTTTATAATAACATCTCAATTATGCAACACTAATAAAAGCAGATCTGGTATTAAGAAAATAAGGTTAGGTTTAAAAAGTCATCACAGGTTCCCATGAGACTGTGTTTTTATCAACTTTGCTGTGACTGCTGCACTGGGTGCAAACTGTTCTGGTTTGGGCTTGGTGCAAGCTCCTTATTGTAGCAAAGCACAAATCATGGTTCCTGCTACACTCAGGTTCCCTCTGCTGAAGTCCATGCATGGGCCTTGCAATGCACATGAAATATAATAGAATCTCTCAGGTGTGAACTGCTGTTCTTCACTGCTACAATATTTTTGGCCAGATTACAGTTGTTCCTCATGGATACTTCTACTTGCATTTGATAATTCAGAAGAGAACATTGTAAAGATGACACTAGATTTAATGAAACTCCATCCTCAGGGTAGATTTCCACACAAAATTCCATGCTCATGCTTTTACTCATACTTCTGGTGTTATTCTGTGTTTAATGAAAATTAAAGATATGTCCAAGTATATTCATCCTCTTTGTATTCTGAGAAATGATGTTTAATTCATGTTTACCTAAGGCAAATAAGACATCTCAATGTCCTTATATTCTGTGCAGTAATAACTGAATTCAATATATTGAATTAGTGTACTGACTAGAAATATTTTCTTTGTAGGTGGTTGTAAAGGCAGATAATGTCTCTTTAAAAATGAACCTTTATCTTAATGAAAGCTTTTGGAGTCAAAATATCAAGATGGAGTTACGGAAAACCATGAGTTAAATTTTCTAGTCAATATTGCACTCTGAATACAGTAATTTTTTTTTCTGAGAAGATTGTAGTAGTGGAGTGATCCACTCATACTAGTTTTCATTCAGTTTTGGGTATTAAAGTCATATTCCATTGGTACTGTATTTTTTCTAAATACCACTTGTATTTGTTGTATTTGTTTGGACATATTTGAGAAGTCCTAACATTTTCTCTTTCTCAAAAAAAAAAAAATCCAATTACTTTATCTACAGAACAAGACAAAACAAAACCAATATGCAATATTTGTGTTTTCTCTGCCTGCATTGACATGGCTGCCTTTCTTTGCAGAGTATTTAGAGATCTAATTAACAATGATCAAGAAGATGCTCGGTGTTTGCATATATGGAATTAAACAGAGTTAAACACTTGGAAATCCATCACGTAATTCAGATTCTCCTATTCCTTTAAATGGACCTTCATTTGTTGCTGTTCTTTTTAACACCTGTACGCAAAGTGAAACAAAAAGTTGTACATTAAAAATGTCCCCTTAACCTCAGTAAATATGGACTATTTGAGGATTAAAGAGCTAAAGACACACACTGTATTGAAGAATGCTATCAATTGCTTGTTGTCCTCTCCTGTAGACATAATTATAGGAGGAAAACTGAACTTTTAACATCTGCTATAAGAGTGGGAGGCATGAAGCATTCTGCTACCACAGTTTCTTGGCAAAACAGCACCCAATTTCAGGCAAAGGAGTCAATTCTTCATCTGTGGGTAAGGGAAGAACATTGAGTGGTGACTTAGGTTCAGTGGATGGAATCAGGGATGAATGGCTGTACCTCAAGTGTGCAGATATCTGTGAAAAAAGAAGCATGTTATTTATCTTCTACTTTAGTGTAGCACCTCAGAAATTGTTGTGCTTGTCTGAGTTTTATTACAGACTTTTTTATGTATTGTCATGGATCCAAACTATTTCATGGCTCACAATAGACCCCGATGATCTCCTCTACCTAGAGTTGTACATTTTCATAGTTCTCATGTTAGCATCTGAAAGCATTAGATGTTTCAATTTAAGACAAAAACTTAATAGAACAGTTGATTTTCCTCTGTATGAAACTCAATGACACACAAGCTTTTAGTTTAACCAGGAGAACTGTACTGAATTAGATCAAACATATGAGAGAGAAAAAAAAGGTAAGCCAGGTTTTAATGGTCCTTTAGGAAAAAATAATTAAAAAAAGATAGATGAAAACTTACCAAGAAAATCAGAAATATAGCTAAATCTGTGTGCATTTATAAGACAGCCATGTATTTCAGTAACTGTGTTGCTTTGCCATTACGGGGACACCTGGTAATTTAATTCCATGACAGGTAACTACAACTGGGAAAAGAATATGCAGATACTTAAAAAAGGTTATATAAGGAAGTAAAATAATATCACTGTCTGTGCACCTACATCTCTTATGTTGCATCTTCTCCTCTCTTTGTTTCACCATTACTGCCTTAGTGCTGTTTTAAAGAAAAAGAACACAGAAAATTAATTTTTTTGAAGTATCAGTAGACTTACGTAGGATACAGAAAATTAATCTTTGTTTCATAATAATTTTCAAAACCCATTTACTAGTATTGTACAGAACAAGCCATATTCTTATATGCATGTTCTGTTACCCACCAAATTGAATATACCACTTAAGCTATCTGGCATACACAGAAATATTTTCAGGATAAAGAAATATCATTATATTTGCCTACATTTGGATTTTTTATGCTTGATTTTGATTTTAAATTCCTTATCTCCATTCTGCTTTGTGTGATTTCATTTAATAAATAGAAAACCTTTGAATCAAACATATCTATTCAGGTAATATGCCACTCATTTCTTCTCCTGATGTAATTAATAATTATGTCCCTGATTCCATCTTAAGATTAATTAAGCTTTAGTTCTGTACTGTTTCCTGTTGTTCCTGGTGAGACTGATGTATAAGCAAACCCACTCCTCTGGAGAACTTAGAAACTTTAGGGGCCAAAGGTGTATTTACTCGTGTTTGCTGTAAAAGACAATTTTAATTTGATTTCAAAAGGGCAAGATAGAGGCAAAATTAAACATTAGGCTATGGTTAGGCTTTATGTTTACATTTATCCATATAATATTACACTCAACTTTAACATTCCTTACTAATTACCTTTCTGGGCAGTTTTGTAACCCTCGTCAGAGTCGTATCTGGGCACCTTATAATCATTAATGGGTTTTATCTTTACTAAGCACCTGAAAGGTAGGGACATAATGAGCTCTAAAACAATAAGAATGGAGATAGAGGAGATCCTGACTTACAAGATTAAATAACTTCTGTCACCCAGAAGTGAACTGTAATTTGAAAATATATATCTGGCGTACAATCCTCTATCCTATCACTAATTTACACTTCTTTTATTGATTATTTAATTTGATCAAAGAAGTTATTGGATAACAACATTTATTCTTTTGTTTAGTGATTAGTTTCATTACTGGTTTTGGTGTCAGTACATTTTCCTCTCTTAAAAGCAGATGATTTATTTTACTGGGATTTTCAGTTGAAGCATTTAGATAGCAATTCCTTGTATCCTTCAAATATCATTATTGCAGTTTTTCCCAGCAACTCCTTAACCCTTCATGAATTTCCCAAAATAATTTCTAGCAGTTTTATAAATGTATTTTAAGTAATTTCCTTAACAGTATGGCATGATAAGTGGACAGGTCTTCTTATATGTATGTTTCCCCAAATACATTCTTTTTTCATTAAAAAGTTTATTGAAATTATAAGCTACCTACTTACATCACTTTACTTATGCTAGAAAACTGGCTATATGTGAAGAAGTATTAAATATTTTTATGTTTCAACAGCTTTCGGGAAAACAAGGTCATGAAAGAGCAGACCTCAACAACTCTATCTAATCTTGCCTTTCTTAAAACTTAAATAATGATTAATCAAGGAAGTGATTGAAGTCTAAAACACTTGCATTGATTAATAGCAAAGGACAGCACTTCTAAATACCGTAGTGAAAATTAATCAAAATACTAAGATATACATTCTCCCTGAAGATGTGGTTATTTGCTCTTTCAGGAGACCAGCCTAGTGAGCAATCCCTACGGCTACATTCTAAATTTCAGAGCTAAATTCTGAATAAAATAAGTTTAAATAAACAGATAAGGGAGAGAATGGGGAAAAAAAGGTATAAGTTTTCAGATATATATTTTGGATAGTGTGTGAAATTCCCACCTCTACTAACTTTCCGGAAGAGCCAACTGTGTCCTCCAAGCCTGACAAAGATTCTTTGTGTTTGCTTTCCATTTCAATTAGAAGCCCTCATGAGGTTTCCCACTCAGGCTTTACCCAGGACTTTGGAACTGCCTGACACCTGCCAGGCTACCTTGGGAAAATAATCTAAGAAATAGGTGACTTCAATCATAAAGTGACAAGAACCTCTATCAATAACTGGCACTGGGGAGGATACATGTATTTCCAAATTCTGAAGTGGTCTAAATTTTTGAGACTCTATTTCAGTATTTCCAGCATGGTATTCATCTTGAATGGAACTATAACTGCATCTTTCACTCAATTGGCTAGGATTCATGCCTGTTGTTTTAACTCATCCCTTAATACTTTTTTTTGATCTGTGTTCTATTCTGTAATGACCCCTTTCATTTTATGTGCAGCAAGATCACTTTGAGGTCAAGTTTTGTCTTGCAGAGTTGAGCTGAAAACAAGTTGATTTGAACCACATATTACTCTTTCTCTCCTTTTTTACATTTTATATATCTGTATAGATCTCTGTATATATATTCAAATTCTAACATAAGCTACCAGGTTGCATAAAATTCAACAGATTAATCACAGAATTTTGGTTTTTGATTTGTTTCTTTCAAAGTACAAGCACTGTCATGTTCAAATTTTAGGAGCTATGGAGTAAAACAAAAGAAATACAATACAGCTGGCAGCTTCTGCAGGCTGCACTGCCAATAAAAATATTTAACTGCAAATTAGTTAATATTTTAATTTTGTATTTTTATGTGACACTTGTGCTTGACTTATATATAATGCTCACAAACTATTTGCACAACTGCTATGTTACATTGAGTGTCTTTATTCTCATCTCACCTATACTATACCTATATATCATGTAGCATAAAGTTAGTAGTATTATTGGGTAAAAATAAACAAGAAACTAAGTCAAAGGAAAGAACCTCCACATAACAAAAACCCAAGAAACAGGCTGTCATTTTTATTAAAACACTACTAAATTTGAGCTAGTGTAATTTATACTATGAAGTTTGTACATAGCAGAGAAATGTGGTCTTAATCTTCCAACAAAGAAGTTTAATTTTTCTGGCACAGCATTGCACTGTAGTTCATTTGAAAAGCTTATCTTTTTTTGTAGTTCATTTGAAAAACATGTCTTTTGCTAAATTTAGATGTTCTCCCTGGTCAATTAATTCAAACTCAGTGAATAAAAGAAAATAATTGAAAAAGTTTTAATGAAATGTCCTTGGATCTCTAAGAGTGACATTATATGTTTACATGTCAATATCTACTGAGAGTTATTTTGTCTCTTAAGCTGAGAAGATGTTTCTCTGTGGGAGAATTCTTACAGAAGAAATAGGGTTACCCCAGGAGCCTAAAATAAGCTTTTAATTTCATAGAAACACAACGGGGAAAAAAAAGTAGAAAAAGCGACAGATTACAAAAATAGTTGTATAAGCCTCGTATGACTGGTGAGGATAAAATCAAATTCACTGACATGTTCTGTTTGCTACTATAAGATAATCAGACCTTGTGAAATTGTAGTAATATATAGGTAAATAAGTGTCAGTTTTTATGGTGGGTTTTATTTTTGTTCTGGTTTGGTTTGGTTTTTTTTACTGCCAAATAAAATACCTAGAATCCTACAATCCTAGAATATCCTGAATTGGAGGAGGCTCACAAGGATCATCAAAGTCCAACTCCTAGCCCTGTACAGGACATCCCCAAAATCACACTATGTGCCTGAGAGTGTTGTCCAAGCACTTCTTAACTCTGTCAGGCTGGGTGCTGTGACCACTTCCATGGGAAGCCTGTTCCAGTGCCCCCTGGGTGAAGAACCTATTTCTAATATCCAACCTAAACCTCCCCTGACACAGCTTCATACCACTGTACCTAGTATGAGCCTCCAGTTCTGAGTAGGTCACTTCTTGGTAGTATAAACATTGAGAATAAACCAAACACTATCTCGCTGTGGGAAATTCTTTCAGACAAACAGATTAGCACAGTCCAAGGTATGTTATACAAACAGTGGTGACACTAGAGAGTTCACAGGTCATAAGATAAAGTTAGGATAAAATATACAGGAAAAGCTTAGTGTCCTTCCAACCTGCAGATGCCAGAACATACAGTGAGACTGAAATGGACCTATACTAAATAAAACTGAAAAACTCAATACTAAATACAACTTAAAACTTGCAGTACACAGTTTGCACTACTCAATTCTACTTAGATCGATTTAACTGTAAAATATTAGTCTCCTTGTACGTGTAAGCAGTGAGGACTATAGATTCCTGTACTTGGCCTACTTCTTTTGCCACTTGTTAATTCCAGGTATTCCCATCAGCAATTCACTGTCTTTCCAAATCATCCAAGATTCATTTATACTATATACTTTTCTCATTTACACAGAAAGTTTGCTTCTTGGTGCACATATGCTCGATCATGTATGCCAAAAAAGGAACTCTTCAAGACATCCAAACAGTTCTCCTTTGCTATTTTCAATACGAGTGTAATAACAGAAAAAAAATTAGACTGTTGCCTCTTGGTTGTCTTGATTTTCTTATAATAAGCATAAAGAAATGGGTATTCAAATCCATAATTTATCTAAAAAATGTCTAATCCAAATCAGATACTTCCACTCTAAAAATAAGTATTTCTCTGATTTATTTTAATAAGGTAAACTTAGAGTGAGTTGATCAGATGTGTGCATATGCTTGGAGTTATGTACAGGAGACTGAAGGGAATCAGCACTCTTAATGTGGATATAACTTTCTGTTGCACTGTCAGGCTACCTGAATTTTATTTGTTTGTTTGTTTGTTTGTTTTAAAAATGCTAATCAGTTTGTATTGGAAACTCTTCACGGAAAGGATGACCTTTTTATTTTGTGCAGGGCTAGTAGTATGGTCATTAACTGAAAATTTGAGGTCCAACACTGAAATAATGATCAGGGACAAATTCTTGGTGAAGGGTGAAGATTACATACCAATAACTCTAAATTTCACCATCAGAGACCTTTGCTTTTACTGGCTGCAACAGGCTTTAATTTTAAAAAATTGTTGCATGATAGATCTAGAGTTTCTGTCAGAGACATAATAATCTGTAAAGTTAGTGTCAAACACCATGGATTTTATTCATGGTTCCAATAATTCCACAATTTACTGACTCAATTTCCTTATAGTTTCATAATTAATTTGTAATTCTGTATTTGCAAAATGTGTAAGAGACAATTCCTTTAGCAAAGTAGGTTTTAAAACATGCAGTGAATAACAATATAATTTTCACTCATACTAAACTCTAATTCACTTTTAAAAGATGTGCAGTATTGAGGTTAGTCTGTTTTTAATTTAACATTTTCTTTTTGAGAGGAACGCAATGATATTTGGAAGCATTATTATAAACATAATAAATAAAGAAAACATAAACATAAATAAATAAAGAAAATATTTCTTAGCCTAAATTAAAGATTGTACAAATGAACTCCCACAAGCTACACAGGAAAATATAACAAAGATGTCATCCCTCCTTGTGCTTACAGATTTATTTTCTCTCCTTTGTGACAAAAGTTGTACAATGAATGCTTGGTAATGAAAAGTATTTTGAAAACCATTATATGAGTTGGTTTGAAAACCAAAATATGAGTAAATTCAATGGTATAATTCTACTTTCCACTGAATTTGTGTTGCTATTTTTCAATAAAAAATATGTATGAGAATTTGTTGGCATATTCACTTCTGAATAACTTCTAGGAAAGTTTTATAGGGAGTGGTGGAGACACACAATAGATGTACATATCAACCAGATCTTAGCAAGTAAAGCAGTAGAAGTAAAATTAGGAGAAGTTTGGTTTAGATAAGGTTTGGATGCCTATGGACATTATTGATTTTTTTCTTTTGTTAATGGAAGCAGCAATACTGGATTGCCAGTTATACATTTCCTGCTCAGCTTTACCCCATTTTAATCTTCACAACTGCTTCAGGAGGAAACAGGACCATACATTTCAGTTACTGTAGTTTGAGAGATGTTCTGCAAGTCAACATTTCTGATCACATGAAGTATCGCTATGAGTGCTACTTCCATTCAAAGTAGTTGTGTTGGACACATTCTTGCTCATGTGGCCTACAGAGGCACAATTCTTCAAGCAAAGAAAGCATTCATTCTCCTGCTCAGTATTCATAGCCAATCATACAATCGTTTTAGCAATAATTTGTTACGAAGCTTTGGAGAACACAGAGAGTAGAAATGCTGCAATGTGAATTTGGGGTTATTCCATCCTTTTCTCTGGTTTAGTTCATTTAGCAGGATATTTCAAATACAGTTCTGGGAGGAAGATTGTGACATTTTCTTTATGACTACTACTTCAGCTTCAACTTCCTCCACATTGGAGGTTTTCCACATTACGTGCAGTTACTACCTTGCATCTGTATTACATAGAGTTACCCAATTCAATACAATTATTTAAATATAATGCATTTTTATTAGGAAAATTTGAAGCAGGAAAAAAGAAACTAAATAAGGTTCTTTCCAAGAGCAAACTTTTGCCATTTAATGAATGTCAAAAATCTCTTAATATTTCACTAAGCCAAGCAAGAGATTCTGTATGGAATCCATCAGCAAAGGGTAATGTTTTGTATTTTTATAACCTTCCATTTGGCTAAGGGGCTCATTATGATAAAATTATAATTAAATGATTTTATTTTAGACAAAACATTTGCAATGAAAATATTCTTTATTCTTGAACCAATAGATCAATAGGTAGAGGGAGAGGATGTCAGATATTTTCAGAAGAGAGAGAAACAGTATATTTGAAAAAATAAAAAGGTTTGAAGAAGATAATTTCAAAATACCTCATGACTCACAGCTAAATACAGCATTTTATTCCCCTTTTGTCTTTTGTAGAAGATTTTATTATTTTTATACAACTGCAAAATGCTACTGCTTGGATTTTAGGCAATGGGTTCAAAAGGGACCATATCTACTGCTTTGTCTAAATACAATCGAGTGAGAAGGGGATGAGAAATACATTCAAACATAATACATAAAAATATGTAGAAACATAACAAATCATCAGATTAAATTAGAACATTATGAAGGCTACTCCAAATAAAGCTGATCAGTGGAGGATCCAAAAGAGCTTATTGCCAGCTCTGAGACTGTAGAAAGTTTCTTAACCTGACAGTATCTTTCTAAGATCAGTTATACAAATCAGTGCCCAGAATATTTTAGCACCATGGAGCAAAGCAACTTCCAAGTAGCCAAAAATCTGGCCTGGAGACTTAACAGTAAAGAAACATGCATTCTTTTCTATTTCTCAGGATTCAGGTAAAAACCAGATGGATTGAATTTACTTTTATCCAGTTTTACTGAAAATACCCTTGATTATTTTAGTGGATTTGTTTAGAGAGCTAAATATGCAATATATGGGGAAACAAAATACATTTGTAACTCCTCTGTATGACTTTTTAGTTTATGCCCATATAATGCAGCTTGCTTCCTTCCTTCCTTCCTTCCTCACTCTCCTCCCTTCCCCTCTCCACCACTTCACACTGCCTTTAGTGGAAAATCATGTTAACTAAATTCTGTTAATCTGATACTGGAATAAAAGTACAGTCAAAACTCAAGAGACTAATTCTGAACTATTGAATTTGATAAAAGTCTTGTAGAGAGTTTTGAGGAGGCCATAAATAATTCCATCAATATTGTCAAATTTGTTAGACTGAATACTTACAAGGCAGCCTTCTATTTATTTGTATAGGTATTTATTTAATTATTTTTCTGCTTTGGTATGTTAAAAAAAAGAGAAGTTGGCATATGTTTCAAGAAGAAAACTTAATTTTTTTGTGTTATGTACATTCCAGTTGTTTACAGAATTTTTGGGCATTTTTTTGATGGTTCCTCTAATGTTAAGAAGTAAAAAAAACCCCATAAATATCATTCTGTGCTGTTTTGCTACATTATTGCTACATCAGTAAGCAACTCAAAACCGAGTTTATTTACATTTCCCATTGCTGGTTAGAGAGATCAAGGTTTTAGTAAATCTCTGACTGTACAGTAAAGCACAACTGAATGCTAACTCTGCATTTACTTTCCCTACTCAACACCAGTTAAATATTAGAGATTTAGAACACACATTTAAGTGAAGATAGGAGTTAGGCAATGGTAACTGTGTAAGAGCTCCTTCAGAATTACAGTATTGATCAGTTAACCTAGGGTGATCTTGCTGTTATATCTTGTACAGAAAATTTTCAAATTTCAAGAATTTCCATAGGGAAGGAAAGAAAGATCACATGACTTAGGACACTGTTCCCTCTTATCAGATCAATGCAACTCAAATATTTTACTGAGACTGTTCGAGAAATGAGTTAGTTTTCCTATTTCACCTTTACTTTTCAAACCTTTTCCAAGGTGAAAAAGTGTTAAACAGATTACGCATTGAAGTTCCTTGAGTTCCTATTACATGTTGTTAGACTGTGAAAAAATGTGAAGGACTGGTTAGTATAGTGAATGAAAATAAAAATTCAGATTTCATTCTCTTCTTTGCTTTCAAGTCCCTCTGCAAGCTTTCCTCTCAAAATGTGAGTGAGAACTAAAAGTTCTTGAGATAACAAAGTGTGGCTATCACTGGTGAGTCACTATCACACAGTTCTCTCTCTTCTTCTGCCGTGGTAATTCACTCCTTTGCAAATAGAAGGGGGGTGGGGAGGTGAAGCAAAAAAACAAATGGCATAATGTTTGCTAATTTGATAAGCAGTTATGTAATTTATGGACAGACTAATGGATTACAGGGTTAGTGGGATAGACAAGGTATCAAACATGAGTACTCTGTTTCTGAGTCCTTGAAAAGGCTGTATTATCTGCTGTTCTTAGAGCTGAACAGTTTGCTAATTGTCTTTCTAAATCTTTTATTTTTTCCTGAAACGTAGCTTCAATTAATTCCTTGAGTAAACTTCTCAATAAAACAGACTGTTTTAAACATAGAAAAACAAATGTTTAAGCTTTTATTAAGCACATTAAAAAAATTAATTTGCTCTCAGGTAGGAACTAATAACAAGACAACCATTGCAGTTACTATAGGAAAATGAAATAAATTCTAGATACCAAAGAACCTATCCCAATGGAACATACACATCCATGCATGCTCATATCTATCAAAATTGATATTAATCTTATTGTACCTGACATACCATGCATCTTGGAATGCTATTGATTTCCTCTATCTGACTCTCAAAGAGAGGTGGGGAAATTCATAACCATGGTAAGACTGATTCAAAAGAAACTACTGCATGTAGTCAGCTTTGTTTGTGTACACCAAATTAGAACATATCTTTAATATTCCGGGCACAAATTTCGACTTGAATAAAACAAAACCTTGAGAAGCAGCAGCATGTAAATCATTCATGAATAGAGCTTCTATTTTCTTGTAACTTGTTGCTATTTACTGTAAATAGGGAAGGATAATCTCTCATGTAATGTGATCATTGCCTAATTGCAATACAAAATGGGTATCTTTCACCGTGTTGGGGAATATATTGTTGAAATTCTGTAAAGCAAAACTGAGCCAAACTAAAATATCCCTCAGAGCAAATTGCTTGAAATGAAACATGGTTTAAGTGGGTATTTAGTTCTTAACAATATGAATGATCTGGAAGAAAAAATATTACTGAAAGTTTTTTCTTCTTGGTGATGAAAAATTCACTAGTTAGAGATAAATAATAATGACAGGCAAATTACACAGTTTGAATGAATAAATCAGATCAGTATCTCTATTTTTAGTAACAAATAAATGATTAAATGTTTCTCACAAAACTAAATTTGACTTACATTTGGCTTGGGGCTGAAAAGTGCTTTAGTATGCAATGGTACTGAATGTCGTAGTATGAACAGTGTTAACATTGCCTCACTTAAGCTGTGTGATGCAGCCTGAAAGACTGTCTTGAAATCAGAGCTCTTGGGAATTATTTGGGAGATAATAGGGGATATCAGGTAGGATTTAACAGAGGATATCACTGCTTTACATGACAAAACGTTATAAAAATGGATGTGTCCTAAAGGAGCCATAAGAACAATTCAGGGTCTAATAAATTAACACTCATGTCTTAAGGCTATAGACATCCCATTTGGCAAAATGGAAATAAAAGATAATGTAACATCCTGTAGATGAAATGTGACCACAACCCATTCAGATTTAAAGCAAGGAAAACTTTTGTGCAGAGAGACCTCAGCAAATTAGAGGACTGGACAATCATCAACTATAGGAAGTTCAACAAAGGAAAGTGCCGGATTCTGCATGTGGCATGGGGCAACCCTTGATGTTTGTACAGACTGGGGAATGAGAGGCTGGAAAGCAGTGCCTCAAAAAGGGTCTTGTGGATCTTGGTCAATGGCAAGTCGAATATGAGTCAGCAGTGCCCTGGCAGCCAGGAGGGCCAACCGTGTCCTGGGGGGCATCGGGCACAGCATCACCAACCGGTCGAGAGAGGGGATTGTCCTGCTCTGCTCTGCTCTGGGGCAACCTCACCTTGAATATTCTGTGAAGTTTTGGACTCTGCAATATAAGAAAGATTCTGAGCTATTAGTGTCCAAAGGAGGGCAACAAAGATGGTGAAGAGCCTTGAGGAGAAGCTGTATGAGGAGTGGCTGTGGTTGCTTGGTGTGTTCAGACTGGAGAAAAGGAGACTGAGGGGAGACCTCATTGCAGTCTACACTTCCTCATGAGGGGAAGAGGAGAGGCAAACAGAGATCTCTTCTCTGTGGTGACTCATGACAGGACCTGACGGAATGGCCTGAAGTTGTGTCAGAGGAGGTTTAGGTTGGATATTAGAAAAAGGTTCTTCAACCAAACAGTGGGTGGGTGCCCTTAGGCTGCTCAGGGAAGTGGTCATGGCACCAAGCCTGACAGAGTTCAAGAAGCGTTTAGACAATACTCTCAGGCACATATTGTGACTCTTGGGGATGGTGGTGTACAGGGCTAAGAATTAGACTCCATGATCCTTGTGGGTCCCTTCCAACTCAGCATATTCTATGATTCTGTACGATAGACTGTGTCCTGTCTCTATCTCATATAGAAATAGCCTGAGTGTAGAGGCCTATTCCCAGTCTTCTTGCAGACTGTGCTTAAAAATATGTCTGTGACATATTTGTGTGGCCTTGTAGTGACTGTTCTGTGACTTCCCAACGATGGTTCTTCACACAGACACTTCTGTTCCCAGACTGAGCAGACAATCTGGCCCAGGCATCTCTCTAGTGAAGAGAGTCTGTGGAACACAATTGTGAGGGATGTGGTTTTCAGTGTGGATGGCTCCTGAGATCTGTCACTGGATCAGATCTAGCTTTGGCTTGCTGTTGGAAGTGAATGAGTCAGGAAAGAAGCTGACGTTACAGAATGTAAAGGGACATCCTGAATATATGAACAAAACCACAGTATTTTGAAAATGAGGAAATATAGGCATTGCCCTACAAGGCAGTACTGAGAAGGAAGAAAGTGAGACTGCAAACTGAAGATGAACCAAATGTAACAGACCAGACACAATATTAACCACCTGGCAAAACTAAGTGAACTTTTAAGTTCACCTAAACTGAAATGAATCTCTCAACTGTTTTTTCAGTAATATGTCAGGCTGATATTCTGCATGTTCAGCACTCTGTGGCATGTGGCTAAGAGACTCTCTATGCCCTGAAACCATTATCCTGAAAATGCAGCCTGAGTCACAGTGCAATAGTGTCTTAAGAAAATTAGCACATACCGATCGTATCATCACTCTTCATTTCAACTCTCAGTGGTTAGAAGTTCGTTTACCTTTTTTCATGTATTTGAAAAGGATTTTAAAATCTGCAATAGTTTGTACATCCACTAAGTGAAGTGATCCAGGATTTGCTTTCATTTCTTTGTAAAATCCATCAAAAATGTTTTTGTTTACTTCATCATGTTTGTCTTCAATAGAGTGAGCTGTGTTTAAACAGAATATTAGCTTGGTAACTTCTTGGAATATTGTTTTATGGTTGGTTGTGACTATATGGTCAGTTTCTTTATTTTAGCCTCATGCTAAAACGTATGTAAAAACTTTAGACAATGTTTCAGATTTTTTTAATTATTTTTCTTGTTAATATTAATAAAATTTTATAGTTATATTGCAAAAAGTGTTTCCAACTTTTTTTTTCCCTGTGTATCCTATATATGTATAATATGTTATATAAGAATACGTGCTATGGCTTGTGGAATCTTAAAGTTATGAGCACATTAAACCCAACTTTAAAGCACCAGGCATGCAGATAGGGAAGAATATACAATCAGTCTTGAAAGAATGGACCCTGATTATTCAAAGCTACACCATAGGCATGAAACATGGGTGTAAGAGCACAGGTTATTAGGAATTTCTAAGAGACAGTTCAATGATTTTCATAAATGTACTTTTTTCAAGACAGAAGTAGCTATACACAGCAATATTATCACTGAGGTAACTTTTGTTTAAGAGTATAGAAAAATTAGGTTTTTCTAATAGACTAATTCAAATAGACATTTTCTAATAAACTAATTATTTTTACTGAGGAAAACTAGTTTTTGGTCACAGAAGTCTTGCTCACAGTCTGGTGTTACCGAAACAGTATCTATATTTGTACATGGGTGTTCTTTTTTATAGGTGCATTGGTTTGTTTAACAAAATATATTATCTGTCCTTACAGACCTTACCTCTACATAAAGGTATGTCAGTATTCTTGGCCTAGGAATCTAAAAAGGATATTGCTCTTACCCACAAACTTGATATGATAAAACATAATATATTCATATGCAAAGCAAAACCAGTTGTGTATAGAGATACTTACACAATCTTTTTGCTGTAGATACACCATGAAGACATTGATTCATAGATTTTTTTAAAAGATTTTTACCTTCCATTTTTTCTTATATATTTAACTTCTTGTCTCAAAAGACAGTGTTAAAACTACTAGAATACCTTACATCTATGTTCCTTACTGATATGTTTGAATGTCTTTTGTGTGCAATTATGCTGAATTTCCTTTTTTAAAAAGCTTTTCATAACAATTGCAACACTATTGGGATTTTACTCTTAAAGCTAGAAATATAGAATCATTATTTTAATTCCAGTTGTTTAATTATGTCCTTATATGTAAAAAAACCTCATAAAATGACTGAACAAGAACCCCAGAGACAAAGCCATCATGCAATATTTCTAATAAACTGAAGGTAATGACTTTAGAAAAGTTAAATTCCTATTTCTCAGGAAACTCATTCCATGTGAAAAGAGTATATGGCACAAATTTTATATTGAGAATGAAAGATAAGTTTTTATTTTTCATATTAAACAAAAAGACTGAATTTGTAATTGAATGCAAAAGCAATTCAATCTTACCCAAAAAAGCACAAGCAGCCATCAAACAGCCGTGTATTGTTTAAAATTTCTTGCCCATTCTCTTTAACTCTCTGCCTAGTGTTCTGCTTTAATTGATCTACATTTCCATTACTTTTGTCAGAGGACCAGTAAACTGCATTTTCAGCAATCAGCAATCTATTCAGGCTAGGAAAGTTTGTGATTGTTTTAAAACACTGCATAGACTAAGTATTTCCGGTTAAGTGAAAGGCTATTTTCCCTTTCTGTATAAATCTATGACTATTGACCATCTCATAAAGACTTCTACCATATTAAATACAACCATGACAGTGCACCAACTGAGTAATTCATTATTTTGTAACACCAATCTAGGCTCTAGGGATGAATTTATTGAACTTTAAAACAGAATGTAATCAACAATCCATTTCATCTGGCTGCATAACACCCTTCTACCGATCAACCAGCAAAGCTGTCCTATTTCACTTATCCTGTCTCATTCAATGAACTGTAAGTACATCTTTGCCTAATGATAAGGGCACTGGGGGCTATATATAATTCAGAACCTGCTTGAAATGCATCAGCCAACTGTCCTGATATGTTAATCCACTCACTGGGGGCTTTCATTTGATGTCTAATGTAAATCCATGTTTGTAAGCTTCAGCATTATTATCATTATTGTAAAAGAAGATAAAAATGAAGCAGCAGCACTGGTACTAATGACACCTGAAAACTGGTGTTGCATACTATGAAAGCTAGTTTATATAGTTCCCAAGTGCAAAAGAAGTGAATGAACTTTTGCATAACATTTCAAAACCACAAAGGAATACCCTGTTAAGCTTTTCTTTAACCTAGCTATCTACCTTTAAAAAATTAATTGTCTAGTTACTAGAAATTCAGGCCATCTTGAGCAAAGAAGACTCTTGCAGCAGGTCATATTCAGTCATTTCACATGGTATATCAACAGAAAGCATAATATATTTGCAGAAAACTTAATTTAATTATAAGCTGCTATTCAGTCTGTCAAATGAAAAATTCTCCAATGCCTTTTGCACATACAAATAGGAAAGAATGAAAAATGCATCTTGCAAGAAATTTAGGTCAATCAATTTCTTAGTCTTTTCCTAAGCTAGCCAAGAGCTTAGTCACTAATGACATCAGTAAACAGACTACCATGTTACTAAAATAAATTGAAAATCTCAGATGTTGGTTAAGTTAAATCTATCTGTTGATATTCAGTGATCAGTACAAAATTTTACAAAGTGCTGTATGAGGTAAAATGGTAGAATAATTAGAAGCAGAGCCAAAATTAGCTAAAAACATTGTTTCCCTCTCCACCCCAGACTCAAATTCTGTGATTTATTTAGTCCGGCTGGTGTCATCCATCTATCAGAGCTTTCTTTGGCTTCCAGGTAGTTGCAGGAGTTTGCTGATCAGAATAATTGCAAACTGGAGAGCTCAGATGTATTATCCTTGCAAAAGGTCAAATAGGCTTATGTGTCCTTTAAACTCTGCGGCAGTCCAGTCTAGTTTTAGTTCTGAAGGTATTGCTTTTCTTGGGATCCTCACAGAGCTAAATCTCTCAAAGGAGTTTAAAAGTGTGTAGATTGGCAGTGGAACCCCTTCCCAAGGTTGTATGCTTCCAGGGATAAGGCATCTTGGAATGCTCCATGCCATATGCAAGGTGTTGGGACAGCTGGTGCAAGCTTCCAACAAAATTCAGGCTAAATCAGCTAAGATTTTTGGGATGATGATATTTTTGATGCAGGGCAAGGAAAATACCAATTTCTTTTGCTGCTGGGTGATTTTTAAAAATCTCCATAAAGAATACAAAACACTGATTGCAACCTGGGCTAAATTTGTGGTTGCTCAGAATATTTTTCTTACAAACATTACATAATAGTAAAGTTATTCTTTTTTGAAAAATTCTGTTCATATGTAGTTGAATTTCAGAAACTACCTCAGAGCAGAATAGGACTCATTAAAATTATGTCATAATTTAAAAAAAGCAAGTAGAATTGTTCATAAGGGTACAGGATATAAATTGGAATTTGGATTAAAATGACTGATTATTGAATGGCTAACTGAAAATTGTCTTCAAAGAAAACTTAAAATTGCTGTATGTCACATTATATCTTTGAAGTCTCCAGCATGTGCCAGAGTGAAATGCTCAGCAAGATTCTCCCACTGATAGCCAGAGAAGAAAAATCTCCAGTTTCCAGCAGAGGATGTGAGTCAGGGAACGTGGAGGTGTGGGAGTGTGAGGAAGGAGAAAGGAAAGAAGGGCAAAAAGACACTTATGAGGACAGCAGGCCAAAACTTCATCTGGCTTTACTGGGTAGTAGTTTTACTCTCTTAGCTGGCCTTAATACTACTGGGTTTGGAGTGCATGCAGGCCATGAGGGATGCCAAAAAGGCAGATTAAAGGAGGGATAGCATGACAGCAGAGTGTTTGAGCTTTCTGATTAAGATCCACAGATGTGAATGAGGACTTCATAGTGAAATAGTGCTGTAAATCTCACTACCTGAGCTGATCCAGCTGTAAATGAACACTTGTCTGGGCTAGGGACTTAAGGTAGCTGTATGTGTTGCTAACTTTACTGCTTCTGGTTTGCTGTTGGCTATTGAAGCTTATATGTCTTAATCATGCATACTAGGTGAGGAGCAGCCGGTGGAGTTTTGATCCAACCATTCCCAATCCACTCCACATTTAGCGTTTGGATCGAGAGATGTGTTGAAAAGATATTTCTTAATGATTTCAAAGAATCAGAACATCCTTTCTTGTCTGTGTACAGAAAAAACGTAAAGGTAAGTTCTTTCCTGAACAGGGAGCCCAAGGTTCTATGACTGGTTATTCAATTCTGTAAGCAAAAGTAATTAATAATAAACAGATATGTTCAAACTCTCTATTGATCCAGTTCTAACTAAATGTAATAGGTACCCTTCTTCTGAATTAAATGGATCTTGGATTGAATTTCTGGGAATGGATGCTCATCTGATCAGGAAGCTTAAAAAAAGTTTGGTCTCCAGTCACAGCTACCAAAACAATTTAATATATTGAGGATCACATACAAAATATTCATGTATGTGCTAGGTACATTTGAGTTAGAAGCACATATGAAAACAAAATTGCAAACTGCTTACAGTTATTTCACTGCAGCAAAAAGAGGCTAACTTCATCAAGTATGTTATTTGCTTTGAATTATTCACTCTGCAATGTTACCATGGTTACAGCTGTGTTACTTGTCATCACATCATTATTATTTTCTTTTTAGTCATTATGCTTACACTGTAAATAGTATTTTTTTTCAGAACATGCCATTTGGAACATAAATAAGGAACAAGGTTCACAGGAACATCAATATTGATATTATATGCAGTGTGGCTTTGGCATTGACATTAATATTCCTCTGCATAAGTACAACATGACATTCATATAAAGCATCCAATCAACATTGTTTTGCTGCTTTTGATTTCCATACTGATGTCAATGGATAAGGTAACTAATGAAGGCATCATAAAAATAAAATCAGCTCTTGTACTACCACCATTGCAGTGTACATTATCATTCATGTAAAGTATTGTTTTGAGATATAATCACAATCAACTGTATTAGGATAAATGTATCTCATGAGAATATTAGTGAGTTTAAAAACCCCACCAGCACAGCAACAAAAAAACCCCAAAAATATCTGTAGTGAAAATTATGGGCTTTTTCAGTTAATTCCACCTTCCTGTTATTCCTTTTCTGACTGTTTGCTAGCATAATGACCTCTCTAAGGTTGATAAATTAGCTTATTCTTCAATAGTGAATAACTAGTCAGCCAGAGGTTTTTCAGCTCTTTGGAAGACAAAGAAAACTAATATTCCATGTACATTTTCTCAACTGAAAAGTTCGCTTTCTCTGGGGAAAAAAAAAGGAAGTCAGTATCCACCTCTTTATACTCATCTTTGAACTGAGACAATAAAAGTCTTAATGCAAAATCCACTAAGATGATAAAATCACTACCAAAATTGCTAAAAATGTTTCGAGTGTTGTATATTTCATAATCTCATTGAGTAGTTTTTATACTCAAATATGTAAGTTAAGATCTTTCTGACTTCTTTAACTACCTACATTTAATCAAATAAAGTTTGATTGGTGACGTTGATGTTAAATATCTAGATCGCTTAGACTTTATCAGCAGTGAAGGAGAAGGATCACATTTGGGTATGCATTTATGTATCCTAAAGTAGATGTCTAAGAAGTGTCAGCTTAATTGCATGTCAGAAATATTTATCTCCATCAAATAAAAAGCTAAGATATAAATGCCTGAAGTGAGATTAATACTACCTACAAAATCTGTCTGTTCATCATGAAGCTGTTATTCTGTTTTATTTTTGTCAAGTTTGCCTCAGATCAAACAAAGCTTTGAAATCACCATTTCATTATTAATCTCATACTCTTGTTTTTTACTGATTAGGCATCAACACTTTTCTTAAAGTCCATGTCTGTCTTTTTTATTTACTCAATTTGTTAAGTCTTCAAAGATATTAATCCATTTGATGATTACAATTAACCAAGAGCAAATTTGATGTCTGTGTAGCAGGTCCATGCTACTCAATCTTACTTCTGAAATTCTGACTTGCTGCAAAGTTTCAGAGGAAATGTTGAATACAACATTCAGTAGCACAGTCACACAAATATGGCTTAGATAAGAGAGATACTATAAAAGTCTTATTACAACAGCTAAAGTCCTCCCTTTGGTAAACTTTACATTGATCTTTTTTTCCCTGTAGATTCAGGAAGTAGATCCAGGACCAAAAAAATGAGGGAATTGGGGAAAAAAGTGATTATGGCAGTAACACGCCTAAAACTTCTTCACACTCATACCTTGACCTTTGGGTGGACACAGTTTGCTCTCTGTGCTTTCAAGTAGGCTAAAGGAATAAGAGAAGGATCTAAGAAGATAGATGAATTTCACTGAACACAATGTTTCGCTGTTAGCTCAGAACACGGAAGGTGGGGCTGAAGGTGACTCAACAAAATCATGGTTTTAGACCTTCACTTTAAAGGTTGCAGAAAAATGTTGAAAGTTTTTTCTAAGTATTATTCATATCCCACACCGGGAAGAGACTTTATTCTGTATAAAACTCTGATTAAGTTTCAAACAGGTTCTTTACTTTGAGAAATCAGGAGTAGAAACTAGATATGGCTCAGAAAACAAAAATAAATAAAAAAATTATGTTAATCCTGCCTGCCATTACTTGTTTTGTAGAAAAAATAAAGTACTCTGGTAAGAAGAAATCTCATATGGTGCTTTTGGTTTTTTAGGGGTTTGTTTGTTTGTTTGTTTGTCAGTTTGTTCAGTTTTTTGTCAGCACTGCTCACCAATCAAAATGTTTTCCTCCTTGCCAATATTGATGTGGATTTTCACACTGTTGTCCCCTCTGGTGATGTACTGGTCTTCCTGTCAAGAGTTTCTTCTACATGTGTGCACCAGATCTTTGGTTCCTTGTAGGCCAGTAGAAACAGACTAATATAGCTTGATTTCTTAGAGTCTGTACAGCCAATTTAGCTGTACAGCCAACTTAGTTATCAGTAATGACATTCCATGGGTAGCTTGCCTTCCTTCCTTTACAAGTCCTTACATAGGTATTCTAGGGATTAAGGGATATATGTGCTGAGGCCCTGAGCAGCTGTCCTCTGCAATGTTCAGAAACACAGGTGGTGACAAGGATTTATCTTAACTCAGTGGAATATAAGTAGATCAAACTACCAAGCTACTGGATGTGGTGACCAGTCACAATCACCACCAGTCTCCTGTATGGGATATTCGGTGCATACATGTGCATATCATTTGCTGCAGTCATTGTCATTTTTCTTGATACATCCACATAGATACAAAACTTATCCTTTAATTTCCGTGTTTTTCTCATGCTAGAATAAAATGCAACTGTGGTGACTTCTGTTCTGGAAATTAAAGCAATCTGCTCTCTCTGTGTTCCAACTCAAGAGTAAAGGATCATAGATGATCCTTGATGATCAAACATCAAAAGACAGATGTTTGACAGAGCAAAGAACATTTTCCCTCTGGTTTCTTTGTTTTCTAGTATAATTTGGAAAGCTACAGTCTAATATCAGATTCTAAATCTGATAAATGGTAACTTCTAGGCCTCCAAATAAAGTAATATTTAGGTCATCTATAACTCAGATCTCTTAGGAGGTCATTCTCTCTTCTATGTGTGGAGTGGCCAATATGATTTTGTATGTGAATATTTAGTGGGCATTCTCCTGTGTCTTTCTTTTTAAATCTTTTTTAACTTCTGAGGGGCAAACATTAATGTCTATCTATTTCAAAATGTGTTTGACACTTGCAAATGAGGTGATGGTAACTCACAGTAGTGGTCTTTGGTCATCGTCTTTGAAAATGATGTGAGGTTTGTAAACCTTAAGTCTCTGTCTCTTCTGGCAGATTAAACACTATCAGGGCATGCCTCCAGCTACTGGAACTTTCTCATTAAATTGTTAAATTATTCAAGTGGTTCAAGTATTAAATGGTTAAATTATTTAAAAGGTTTTGGCATGAGTCAGCTAGAACTCTTCTAATGCATCTCAGGCACAGTTTTGGAATTAACTCAGCCTGCAGACTCTTTTCAAAAGTACATCATGTGGTCATTCTCTGTTGGAAGCTAAGACAAAGTTTAGTAGTAGAGGTTAAGTCACCATATCTCTTGTAAACTCATAAACAAATTCATTTTCAAAATTATCTCATCTGTTTCCACAACTAAATTGTTTATTTTCTTTCTAATATTTTGAAATAGTATTTTTATATAAATTTATTGTTTTACTCAGAATTGAGCAATTAAACCCACTTCTAGAACATATAGCTGTTATTAAATGCAGCATACTCCTTTAGAAATGCAAGAATTTGTGGCAACAGCTAGTAACTAAAGTTCTACTTATTTTAAGATTATTACTTAGGAAGATAAATATGTAAGATACAACATGGAAAGGGACATAGAACATATTTTAATAAGGAATATTCCTGGGAATTTTCTTTCAGCACCTGCTCGGTTGTGGTGACAACATAAATATATATTGCAAGTTTAAGGACAATGCAATCAGTATGATGAAAGTACAGGATATATTCTTGATTACTTGGTTTTGAAGAAGGGTTTTATTGTGGGATCTGAAACAGCACGTGAAACTATTTTTGGAGTTACTTGGTGTAATTACTGAATCATTTACAGGAACATGTAATTACTCTGCAGTACATCATCTTTAATAGCTAGGGTCTTTTTCCTTCACTCACCAGAGGTCTGGTTCTGTACTCTGAAATGAAAGGATGATTTGCCAGGGTCCTCAATGTCATTGGATCAGACCATAATATACCAATTTCAGTAAGTCATGGTAAGCATGAAAAGACTCTGTGTACCATAAAATTAAATGTAAAACAAAAAAAAAAATAAAAAACCCCAAACCAACCAACCAACCAACCAACCAACAAACAAAAAACCTAACCAAAAAAGCCCCCAAAGTTCAACGCAACTTTTAAACATTCTGATTTTGCTTTAATAGGTTCTAATTTTTTTTTCCTGTGTCATTACACTTGCATAAACTATGTTATTAGCCAGTACTCATGTTTTCTGTGCAGGAGAATAGACAAAGGAACATTGTCATTTATTGAAATCAGATGACTCTGTCTCAAGACAACAATTTTATTAATTATTTTACTACTGGATGTCCTAGATAGGTAGCTCATTCACATCTTGCTTCCATTTAACCATGTGCAGAACTAGTGTCATGGAGTTAGACTTCACAGGGTCTAATTTTTGTTGAAGGGATATTCTTTTGGGATATTTCAGTAAGTGATCATGGCACTGGACTATTGAGACACTAGTACTACACAGCTTATGTTTCAGGCCCTTCGTCTTCACCTTTAGTGCTGTTTTATAAATGCATGCTGCTTTGTACTCTAGTTAATGGCATACATTCACTTTTCAGTATAAGTGCAAAACTCTGTTGAGACCAGGAGTTTCAGGATACAGGCCTCTCTGGAAAATCTGCATTACTCAGAATGGCATTAATTGATGCTGATGTATTAGTATGCAGATTCTTTAGGTTGCCCATACACAGCTCTAATTGCCTTCTTTACTTATGGCATGAACACTTTGAAGCTGCAGAAGCAAGGACCCATAACCATTACCCACAGTCATGTCACTTTCCCAACGAAATGTGGAGGGGTGAAGGGGAAAGGGAATCATACATTTTGTGAAAGAAAAACGATATTGTGTGTCAGGAAGGTATTATAAGCAAGTGATGAATAATTGGCATAATTTGTAGCTTCTATAACAAAGGAACTTCTGGATACTGTTGTAAATGAGATAATTTGTCACTGCAGTAAGTCTGTCCCATATAAACACTACTGTTAATAATACTGACACTGGTTGGCTGGAGGGAATAAGCTTTTCAATAAGACCAAACATAGATTTTATTGATGGAAATTTCAATACCAAAATAATGATTTTTATACTTTTAATGATGTATTTCTTTTTATGAAGTTCCTAGATCTAAAACTGTTCTGGACCTAGTCTTATATACACTTAATCATGCAAAAAATCTCCCCTGCTGGCTAGAGGGATGCAGAACTCAGATGAGTGTTAGTAGGATTTTAATATTTGCACCAAATGAGAATACACCTTAAAATTAAAAGGTGAATTCAACATTCATATTTAAAAGGTCTAATGTGTACTTCCTCTTCCTTTCACTATGATTAGCCAAAAAAAACCTGCTCAGAAAAAAACTAAACCAGAATAAAGACTGACAAAAAAAATTTCCATCTCTATAGGGTCACCTGCAGGTGATTTCATTGTCAGTTGTTTAATTCTTGATTACATCTTCCACCTCAGGAAACCAGTCTTATCACAGTAAATTGAGAAAGAATACCTTTATGTGAATGAATTTAAATGTTTCAAATGAACCTTTCGTTTCAGTGGTCCTATCCATATAAAATTCTTTTAATCATGATTTTCACTACTACAAGTAAACTAAAACAGAGGATAAGCAGAGCAAAATTCTGGTTTTAGGGACAGCAGTGTAAATTCAGAGAAAAATGTATTGATAGTGGCATTGTTGTAGATTTATTTCTACTCACTACAAGTGGAATATAGCTGTCTGTTATGGTCAGATCCTGTTTTAGCTCTGATAGTGGGGAAGCTCCTTTGACATCATCTGAAATAGGTAGTGCTTTTAAATGCATGGGTAGTAGTACAGAGCTGCTTCTGTTTAGTCCCCCCTAATACAGCATCAGAGACATTTATATGGTGAAAAGACAAGTTTACTGGAGAACTGCTGCCAAACAAAGACAAATGACACCCTGACATGATCTGAAAATGCATGAATTGCTCAATAGCTTTTAAATTGCTACAGAGAGTATGAAACTTCTGATATCTCACTTCCACATATTTTATTTCCTGGACTTTTTGAGTCACAGAGTAAAAGGCATGGATAAGAGGTATTTTATTATTCGGTGGAGCACTTCTTAAACCAGCTTTTTTTTCAGGTACCATAGAATTAGACTCATTAGTAACCGTGTAGTCTGTAATGCCTGTGGAGGTTCTCATATCACAGTCTTAGTTCTATCTTGCACTGAATTGAACAGGACTAACAACTGTTTTATGCTTGTTGTCTTGTCTTCTTGTGGAAAATGAGCAGATTGCTGTGTTTCAGTTTGAAAGGTATCCAGAGAAGTAATAGGTTTGGCTAGCAGAGTTGAGAGAGCAGAGCACAGAGTGCATCACGAGGTGGTGCTTAGTTTCCCTGGGAGACCTTTCTGCAATGTTAGACCAAGCTTACATAAGTCTGCAACAATAGCTTTTTAATAAAGAGGTTTTGTTCTGGCTTTTTTGTGTCCTTAAATCAGTGTTTTGGTCCCCTACATATGGGGATCAGCTGAGATCTTGAAGATAAGGTCATGCCACTTCTGGAATTTTTTTCTTCAAGTGATCTTTGTCAGAAACTGGGATTTGTCCATAGGACTATGGTCAGTGAAGATGACATGTTGCCAATTTGGCACTGACTGGAGTTTGGTATGTGCCAAGCAACTTTACTCTAGATGAACAGTGATAGAAATGAAGTGATGAACACTAGATCACTTCTTCCTGGTGGAAACAACAACAGGACTTGGGAGTGTTGAAAAAATTCCTCAGAGGTAGTTGCCCAGACTTTATCATCAATGAAAAACTGAGGAACAATTGTGGAGGATACAGTGACCTGAACATTTGAAGATGTATGCTTCCCACTACAAATGATGATAAGCATGGCTTCCAAATCTCAAGGTGTTTTGTCTGTCATCCACATAATTCAAGCCTTTTTTTCTTATTCTTAGTCAGATGATCCTCCTCAAGATTTGCTGATAGCAACAGTCTTCTGTGGTAAAATATAAGTTATGATAATAAACAGGAGTAACATCAATAAAAGCTGCTACATGACCTAAGTTTTGAACAACGAAAAATTAACTGATATTCAGTGTTTTATGGCAGAATGGCAGTTATGACAACAATGAGAATCTATGGAGATGTTCTTCTGTTACCTGGAGAATAAGCTATTCTTTCTGCTGTATTCAACTGGATTAGCTATACTGATTTAATTCTTTCATTTCAGTTTATTTTTATCAAAATTTCCTCAAGATACTTGGTTATCTGAATAGTCAAATCTAAACAGTCATCTGATTATGCAAAGTGAATTTAAACACATGAAAATTTTCATTTAAATTTACCTACCTGAAGATCTGTACCTGCTTAAACACCTTGCCGAAGCACATGTCTTTCAAGTACCAAGTATTGATATGGAATATCAAATACTTGTGGAGGACATAGGGACTGCTCTGCAGAGTTAAGGTATTCCCCAAAATAATTATATCAAATTATATATTTTCTGTAATCATGATTGCTCTCATATTCCCTGAGCATGAAAGGCTTAATCTGTCAGTTTTCATAATTAGTTGTTAATATATCAATCTTTTTTTTTTCTTTTATGAAACCTTGTCAGTTTGTAAGAAATAGCAAGCCACATGACTCATGTGCATTAGGTAGCTCAGGGACTTGAGGGTGCTTCTTCCTCTACCAATAACACCTGAAAGAAAGTGTCATGAATGAGATAATGATGAGTCTTCTGGTGGCACTGATGCCTTGAGGTCCAGCCTAGCCAATGAATAGGAGTCTTACACATGTGCAGCAGTACAAGAAACTGAGATACGTGTAAACAGTGTGTTTTTTAAGGTCAGATGAAGGCCAGAAGAGAGCATATCCTAAGGTGAAGGGACGAGAGAGAGGACAAAAAAAAACTTGGTGAACAAACTAGAATAGTCTAGTTCTTGGCAGTGACACCCAGAGGCATTAGTGCCCCCACAGCAGTGATTTGAAGCAGACATTTCTTAGAGTTCTCTTTTGTTCAGATAAAACCAAATCTTTTTATATTTTTTTCTCCTAAAATCACAACAGAAAGCACGGACTAGGTGAATGTTCAACTCCTTGGCACGTACAGACACACAGAAGTGTATGCAAGTTAGTTGAGCCACCGCTGGTAAGAAATCTCATAGACCATTTCACTTCTTAGAGATCACACATATGATGCCTTTTAGATGACTCGAGGCATCCGACTGGAATTCAAATTGGTCACTTGGGGTCAGACATATATTTTTCTATTTAATAGGGTCCTCCGAATTGTTCTGAGAGATGGAATAAAATTATAGAAATGTTAATTGAGATGTAATCACTCTTTTTAATGTATAGGAAGTGTGGAAAGGAATATTCAATGGGTTTACTTGTATAAAATCAACTTTTCTGGTAAGACTAAGTTGATAAATTACTGGGAACATATTGCAGAAATTTTACTTCTTAGTATTAAATACAGCTCCATTTTATATTGCATAGAGGGCAAAAAAAGTTGTAAATAATTTCTACTTTGTAATGAAAGTCATCTCTTTAAAATATTAAAGTAGCCTCTCCCATTTAATGAAACATTCCTTTAAATAAAGTAGAAGTTGAATAATGTTTCTTTCAATACAAAGGTAAATAAAACTAACTGAAATAGTTTTCCAAATTTTTTAAACAAAATTTTAAAGGAGCATAGTTTTTCCACTTTATATAATCAGGTAAGAATCAGCTGCTTAGCTGCCAAGTGAAGGTAAAAGAAATGTATATAATTTAAACTATTTTATCTGTGATTAATAACTAGATATTGATTTATTAGTAGACCAACACAGAGATTTATTGCTGATAGTAAGAGATTATTATTGAGGGAGGCAAAGCCTTTGTAAATATTAGACTGTTACAGTAAATAAATCTCAGTAGGATGGCCAATACTTCATATTATACATTAGTTCAACAAATTACTTCTGGGATACGATTAATATTAAAACTTTAAACCAAACTATTTGAGAGACTGTTTAATGTTCACACTTCTAGTCTTGTTCTATGAAACTCACGTGAGGAAGTCCTGAGCATATTCCTTTTCTGCCCATGGATATGTTTCTTCTCATATCACAGTGATTCAACACATTAACTTCAGGTAAAACAGAATCTTATTCTTGAATAAGAGTGTAAGTGAACTAGAATTATAAAGAACTCCAGTATCAGTTAGCCAGGAATATAAAGTTGTCTGCTCAAAAATTCACCAAGCCATTCTCAGTCTGTACTGGAATGAATGCAGTGGATTAATGACAATACTTGTATCCCACCTAAGATCACCTTAAGTTAAACCTGACTTCCTTTACCATCTTTCATCAATTCCATGCAAATTTCTGGAGGTTTAGCCAGAGATGTTATCAGCATTTGCCTTAGACTACCTTAGGGTGCTGGTTTCAGATGGGGTGGAGTTAGTTTTCTTCACAGTGGTTAGTACGGGGCTGTGTTCTGGATTTGTGCTGATAATATAGAGATGTTTTTGTTATTGTTGAGCAGGGCTTACACAGAGCCAAGGCCTTTTCTACTTTTCATACTGCCATGCTGGCAAGAAGTTGGGGCTGCATGGGAAGCTGGAAGGAGACACAGCCAGGACAGGTGACACAAACTGACCAAAGGGATATTCCAGACCAAATGACATCATGCCCAGTGTATAAACTGGGGAGAGTTACCCCAGAAGAGGTGTCAGTCTGGGTTCAGGAAGGGACATCTGGCATCAGTCAGTGTTTGGTGAGCAATTGCATTGTGCATGACTCGTTTTTCCCTTTTTATTATCATATCATATTTTACTTTATTTTCAATTATTAAACTGTTCTTATAAGTTTTGCTTTGATTGTCCTCCTCATTCCACCAGGGTTGGGGGGGAAGAGAGGGAGGGTTAAGTGAGTGACTTCATTGTGCTTGGTTGCTGGCTGGGGTTAAATCATGTCACTCAGGTACAATTTAGTCCACCCACCTAAAATTTCAGAGTCACAATTTCTGTCTCTGACATAAGTAGAATTCTCAAAGATTTTTTTCTTGGGATGTTGTTCATAGTCGTTCGTCTCCTAAAACTTTGATGTTTCTTATTTTTAACTATTCTGTACATCCAAGGCAAATTTTTCTTTTTTGTTGTCGCTCCTTCTCCCTACCTTCCTCTCCCCTCTGCCACAGGGCCAAACCTCCTATATTTTTGTCATAGATCTCAGTGGCTTAATTGCCCTTGCTAAAAAGAAATATAATCTAGCCATGTGCCTGCACCCACACTAGTACAAGGAAATGGAAATGCATTTAACTGCCATACTTTCAGAAATTAAAGTGTTAGAAATTGAGGTGTTTCATTTCAGGACCACGATATAAAAACTAGCCTTCTTGTTTTGGGCATATTACATGTTTCATATTTGAAATTTCAAAACCAATACTGTTTAGTTTATTTGGTAAAACTTCTATTTTTTCTCATTTTTTTTTAACTGCAAAATGAAAGGAAAAAATATGACAGATGAAGGAAGCAAAATAAAAGATCGATGGCTATTATTGGCCATTTTTCAGTCTGCTATGTTTATATGAAATATTATTTGCTTTCTGTAACTATGTTTATACCCCTCTACTTAATTATTGTAATCTCAGACAACTTTCACGTAGCAAAATCAGTGTACATTAGATTTTCCATTCCCAGAATGAAATAGTAAACTTTTGGGGTGTTTGGAACAGAATATGATAAAATATGGGCTCTTTTTCAACAAGAAAATTCAATAATTAATAACAACTGAAGGGTAGATAACTTTGCATACATTATATATTATTTTACAGCTCTTTAATAATCACATTAGAAAGATTTTTTTTTTATTTTTTTTCAATATGGGATATTTCAGTGAAATTTTATTTTGTTTGAACTGCTTATTCTCTTTTGAACCTCATTGATTTGAAATGGGTAAGTGTTTGGAACCTTGCTGTGAATTATATACATTTTAATGAGCTTCAATTTCTCTCATTTCTTCTGCAAGGTTGTTGCAGACATTGAGAATGCTGATTTTTTAAATGTTGAAAAGTTGAACTGACAGAACTCTTTAAAAACTTATACCTATATGAATAAACTTTGCTTAAAGTAACTGCAGACAATTTATTTATATGGATAACCTTACATGCTGTCATGGTATTTTTATAAGACAAGCATCGCATCATTATAGAGGGAACACTTGAAATTATTGGTTTAGCCTTCTAACCCAGAGTTCAGGATAAATAATAATTTATTTTCTTACCTGCAGTTTATAGTTTTTTTCTAAAGAAAAACTCATTTTAGGTACAGGATCTGTTTTCAGCAATGTGATGTTTTCACCCAATTTTCTAGCTGGCTTGTCCGATTCAGTGGAAGGTCAAGTGATTAGCCCAAGGTCGCAGACTGATTCATTGACTCAGTCAGATTAGAATTGAGGATTCTACCTACTGGAGAACTTTATTTGGGGAGATAAAGATTGTAATAAGACAGAGACATATTTCAGTACCGAATAAGATTTTTTTTTTCCTGGTTAATAAAAGTTTCACTATCTATTGGAAAACATTTTTATTTATCCAGGCTCTACTAGATTCTGGGTATCCTACTTTTCCTGTGGCTACTGACACCTTCCAGAAGTTCTACTGGCTTCTGCTGAGAGATAAATACATTTTGACTGCAGTGGCCTCAGATTCAGATTAAAATTTGTTTCATTTCCTGGGCCCTGTTTGCTCCATCAAAACAATTTTTGATACCTTATCTTCATTAAGGCCAGTTGTGGAGCTAAATTAATTATGCTGTTTCATGAGACCAGTGACATGAATTATGTGCCTCTTTTACTCCCCAATGTCCTACCCCTCTCCTGCGTGGACGCCTGCTAGCAGGATATATCTTTGTAACACAGAAGGCTCAACAGAGTAGCTTGGCTTCAGGTGAGGGAATGTGCAAAAACACATCTTGTTTCACCCTGCCTTTGCTTGCTTATTTTCTTTTCTTTGGTGTCCTAATTTATTACTTCTACTACTTAAATACAACCATCCTTTATATCTTCAAGTATATGATGTAATTTGACTGACTGCTCAGCTTGTAAACTGTAGTGCAATAGAATCACACTGAATGTCTCTAAAAATAATTGAAATATTTCATCATGGCCTGCAGACTGCTTCCCTATTTGTGAACAACACATTGATTTGCTATGTGCATCTTAGTCTCTTATATTGAGGTGCAGAGATTGGTGGCTAGAGAAGGTGTCCTTGGCCAAAGACAGGGGATGACACCCAGCAGGAACCCCATAGCTGCAAACTTCTGCTTTTTTTTTTTTTTTTTTTTTTTTTTTAACAAGGAATAGAAATGTCCCACCAGGTAATACCTCACTAAAATGAGTCACAAACAGGCCCAAGTGTCTTTAGGTTTTAATTGGCAAGAGCAGAGCACAGATTGTTTCTGACAAGCATGTCAGCTGCAGCCTTTTGGTGTAAAAGTTTAGGGAAAACAAGAACATTATCATTTTCACAAGCCCTTTTTGCAGTGCAGCATAGTACAATCTAGTGTTTATTTAAATTTGCAAATATATATTAAACACCACACTGCATTCTTCTGAGAGATAGTTTTTTTGTTTCATTCATCCAAGGAGAAATTCCCTGATGTATGTATATACTTTAAATATATATTTGGACATTTGATTTCAGCATACTAATGAAGTTTGTACATGCATAATACAACATAAAATCCTGTGCTGTTTGTGCATGTGTTCAGCTGATAAGAAATGTGCTTCTGAACAGTTTAGATACAAGATGAAAAAAAAAAATGCTTGTGATATAGGAGATTCAGCTTTTAAAATCTGAAGAAACTCATTATCATGTAACAGTTGAAAGATTAGAACAGGGAATAAATAATCCTTTCAGAATATCTTTCTTTTTTTAATGTAAATTCACATAAGTAATAACTTATATCTGGAAAGTTTTGATAGTATTTAAATAATATTGAATATACATGTTTTGCATACACAATGCACGTGAGATGAATATTTTCCAGTGTTATATAAGTGTTACAGTACACAGTGAGGAGTAATATGTACTGTGATTTTGATACAACCAATATCAAACATATTTTTGCAAGGGCAGTTAAAAGGCCTGAAAATACCTAGCAAATTTTGCCCTGATTGTTTTTTTAAACAATAATGATCTGAGCTATATGTTAATGTATAGCTTGGTATCAGAGATGATATTGAATTTTTTTGTGATCATATTTTTTCTTTTGGACCTTAAAAGCTATTTGTGTAATTGTTCATAGAGAGTACTGCTTGCTGTATGAAAAAGAGATTTGGCATTTAACTTTTGAACTCTGTTTTGATTTTCAGATATTGAAAACAACTGTAGGATTGCTATGTTGAATTCATTTGCTGTTTTTACAAGAGAACCAATAGTGTTTTGTATCTTTGATAATTTTTTATAGTTTCTGTGTGATTGAGGTCTATTTCACTAAATTTTCTGGTGCTGCACACTGTACAGTATTATCTGTGTGGTAGGTTTATTTTGAGGTGCTCAGGAAGCAGAAATGATCTTCTGATGATTTCAATGGACTAAGGAATATTATGTAGCCTCATTACCACAGAATTCCTTTTAACTGCAGGATGATGATCTAACTTCTATGCTTCAGTTACTTTTTTCTCTAAATTGAGGACATCCTTCTTTACCTACCTTCACTGTGTTTTCTCTACTTAAATTGCAAATTTTTTGCACAAAAATTATGTCATTTATCATGCTGCACTTGTTTGGGGTTTTTTTTATGCTCTAAAAAAAATATACTCAAGGATATGTAAAAACATATTTGTTTTACTGCCATTTAGGGTGATCTTAACAGGCAAATGAAATGGACTAAAATAAAGTGCAACCAAAAGAAATGCACCTGGGTAGGAATAACTCCCCGCATTGGTAAGAACAGGTGGGCAATAGGATGGAGAGCAGCTTTGCAGAAAGGGTTCTTGATGACGGACATCAAGTTGACCGTAAGCCAGCAATGTGTGCTGGCAACAGGAAAGCCCAGTACCATTGGAGAGGGGTGATCCTTACTCTCTACTGTGGTAGTTTGAGACCCCAAAATCCAACTCCCGAGTCCAAGCCCCCCTCCCACAACTCACCCCAGTGTGAGAGGGGTTTTCCAGACAAAACACAAGACTCAATATGGGGGTAAAGGAATTATATTTCAATCACTACACAAATAAATATTATAATACGTTATATATACCATCCTAATTATCTTTCCTATGATAAAGCAGTATTTACAATGGATCAAATCTCTTCTCCCTCCAATAAAAGTCCAAAAGGGAAGATGGAAAAGATCCTTTCCACTCTCAGAACGGCAGTGTCTCTCTTCCATGCAGCAGTCATAGCTGAAGTTGTAGCTGGATCTCCTTCCATTACACATGAGGGAGGTCTCCTCTCACCCCTTCTCAGCCCTTCGACTCCAAGTGAAGGTCTCTCTCTCCCTTGGGCTGCGATAACTGGGACAAAGGTTCGCTTCACCATGTCATATAATGAAGTGCAGGGGCATCTTCGTGATGGTCCCTTTCCTCAGGGGGTTTACCTCTGAGTCAGAACATCTTGGGCAGCTTTCAGTTGAAAGTCTTTGCTTCAAGAGTTCTACCAGAGCTCCTGTACTCTGTCTCAGGCTGCCAGCTTGGCAGCAGCAGCAGGGGAGCAAGGTCACCCCCTCTGCATTCCGTCTGGCCGTCATAGTCCAGCTTCCAGGACATCTTGAGCTTCTCAGCTCCTCTCTCCAATAGTGCTGCATTCCAAGACTCCCCTCAAGTAGGAGTCCACCCTCTCCTCCTAGGAGACGTCTCAAAAGGGTTTTGGGGAGCTTGAATCAGTTCTTACCCCAAAACTCTCTCTGTAGAGCTTAGTCCTCTCACTCTCTCACTCTCTTCATTAGACATCTCTGTGTCTTCCTGCTTGGCTGCATGCCGGCTTTACTGCTTCTTCTTATCTCTTTTGGCTCTTTGCCCCATTTCTCCGCTCAGTGCTGTTTCTGCCACTGCTCCTGCTGCTGCTCACAGTGGAGAAACTTCCCCCAGCTCTCAGCTACAGAACTCAGTCCAGTTTAACACTGCTTCCGAGTCTCTGCAGCCCCCCAGCTGGGGCTGGTGGGGCCCGGCCCCCCCAGTGGGGCTCCTGGCCTTCTCTCTCTCCTCGTGGTCTCAGAACGTGGCCACTTCTCCTCCAGTTACCTCCTCATCCTTATTTTCCGGTCTGGTGTGATATGTTTAAATTTTGCAGGAGCGCTGATTGGGTCAACACCAGGAGGGACACCACTCCCTCGGGGGTTACCAATTTTTTAACTCCAGGGGGAAAACCCACTTTCCACCACATCTACTCAGAACTGGTGAGACATACGTGGAGTGCTGTGTCCAGTTCTGGGCTCCCTAGTGCAGCAGAGACATGAACATACTGGAGTGAATTCAGCAAATAGCCAGAAAGATATTTAAGGGACTGGAGCATCTGGTGTACAAAGCGGTACTGAGGGAGCTTGAACTCTTCAGTCTGAAGGCAAGATGACTCAGGGGAATATATGCCTTATGAATCATAAAATATGATAAGGATCCAGGCTCACCTCAGTGATGCTCAGTGAAAGGACTAGATGCAATGGGCAAAAACTGAAATGCAGGAAATTTCATTTAAATATAAGAAAACACTTTTTAACCCAGCAGGTGGTCAAACACTGTCACAGTGCCAAAGAGGCTGTGGAATCTCTACCTTTGGAGATGTTTGATGTCTGACTGGACATGATCCTGAGTATGCTGCTGTCACTGATGCTGCTCTGATCGGGGGTGTTTGGCCTAGACCTCCATAGACACCTTCCTACCTCTATCCTTCTGTGATTCTGTGATATATGTCCTGTCAACAGCAAGGCTGTTGTGCAAAACTATAATATCACCCACATGGAGAAGAATCAATATAAAGAGTGCTGCAGTGCTGTAATCGTAATAGTTTCAAATACTACAGATATTCAGTCATTTTTGGTTGGCTTTATTTATTTATTTTTTTAAGCTTCTGGATTAGAAGTTCTGATGGGATCACATAAAACTGGTCATGTAGGCTTGTAGTTCTTGTGACTCGTCATCGAGGTTTCCTTATTTTTCATATTCATGCTCTGTGTTTCACTTAAAATATTTCAAGCACAGTGCATTTCAAGCTTCAAACAGAAATCTCAGCACAAAATATAATGCAGGTAGCTTTGCACTGCATTTTTAATACATGTATATCTGTTTTCATGTCTTAATACAGTTTTAATGAATATAGACTTCAAAGAGTAATTATTTCCATCTATTTTTTGGGGGAAATAAAAAAGGCTGCACACTTGGGATCAAACTTTATGTGCTGACTTCAGTGGAAGTACCATTTCATCCTCTGTTTTAATTATTTCTTGCGTGAGGTCAGGATTTCAATTCACTATATTGCTTCAAAATGCCAACAAAAATCATGCAACAATGGTTGCAGTTAGTATTTCAGCAAATTTCATGGCTCTGGCTTACTTATTTGGGTGATTTTTCAGATTAAACTCCATCTAATTTACTTTTACTTCAGCCAAGTCAGTAACTTGATTTTGAGGTCTGAAGTGGTTTCCTGGTGGGGAAAAGCAAAGTCACAGGTAAGAGCATTACAGAATCACAGAATATGGTGAGTTGGAAGGGATCCACAAGGATTATCGAGTCCAGCTCCTGACACTGCACAGGGCCATTCACAAGAGTCACATATGTGCCTAAAACGATTGTTCAAAGACTTCTTGAACTCTATCAGGCTTGGTGAGGCTCCCTGAGGAGCCTGTTCCAGTGCCCAACCACCCTCTGGGTGAAGAACATCTTCTGAATATCCAACCTAAACCTCGCCTGACACAACTTCAGGCCATTTCCTCGGGTTCTATCACTGGTCATCACAGAGAAGAGATCAGTGCCTGCCCCTCCTCTTCCCCTCATGAGGAAGTTGTCATCGCTGAACAGAGCAAGTGCCCTTAGCCACTCCTCATACGGCTTCCCCTTAAGGCCCTTCACCATCTTTATTATCTTCCTTTGGATGCTAAGAACTTAATATCTTTCCTATATAGTAGTGCCAAATACTGTACACAAAATCCAAGGTGAGGCCGCCCCAGTGCAGAGTAGAGCAAGACAATCCCCTCCCTCGACCGACTGGCAATGCTTTGCCTGATGCCCCCCAGAACATAGTTGACCTTCCTGGCTGCCAGGGCACTGCTGACTCATGTTCAACTTGCCATTGACCAGGATCCACAAGACCCTTTTTGAGGCACTGCTTTCCAGCCTCTCATTCCCTAGTCTGTCCAAACATCAGGAGCTACCCTGTCCCATGTGCAGAATCCTGCACTTCCCTTTTTTGAACTTCCTATAGTTGGTGATTGCCCAGTCCTCCAATTTGTCGAGGTCTCTCTGTAGAGCTTCTCTGCCTTCAAGGGATTCAACAGCTCCTCCTAGTTTCGTGTCATCTGCAAACTTGCTTAATATTCCTTCCAGTCCTGCATCCAAGTCATTCATGAAGATATTGAAGAGCAAAGGGCCTAAGATGGAGCCCTCTGGAACACCACTAGAGACAGGTCACCATTCCCTTCTACCCTCTGTGCTCAATCCATGAGCCAATTGCTCACCCACCACGTGATATGTTTATTCAGCTGTGTGCTGAACAGTTTGTCCAGAAGGTGTCTGTGAGAGACAGTATCAAAGCTTTACTTAAATCCAAAAAGATGACATCAGCTGGTTTCCCTTGATGAGCTAGGTGGATGGGCTGCCTTGTCACAAAAGGAAATCAGGTTTGATCAGCAGGACTTTCCTCTCATGAAGCCATGTTGGCTGTGACCAGTGATTGTGTTGTCTTTCAAGTGTTTTTCAATACCTCCCAGAGTAATCTTCTCCATAATTTTACCAGGCACTGACGTAAGACTGACAGGCCTATAATTTCCACGGTTCTCCCTCTTGCCCTTCTAGAAAATCGGGGCAACGTTCTCCAGCTTCCAGTCAGCTGGGACCTATCCGGACTACCAAGACTGCTCAAAAATCATGAAGAGAGGTTTTGCTGTGACATCAGCCGGCTCTTTGAGGATTCTGGGATTAATCTCATCAGACCCAATAGATTTGTAGAGATCCAGCTAAAGCAGCAGATCCTGCACAATTTCAGGGTCATCTGGGAGCTGATCATTCTTGCAGTCATGGTTCTCCATTTCAGGTCCCTGAGATCCCCTTGGTCCATAATCAGAGTTGAAGACAGAGGCAAAGAAAGTATTAAACACCTCTGCCTTGTCTCTGTCCTTGTTTTATGAGGTGGCCATCCTACAACAGGCTGATGATGTTTTCATATTTCCTATTGCCATTCAAGTATTTGAAAAACCTCCTTTTATTGTCCCCCATATTTCTGGCCAACTTCAACTCCAGTTGAGCTATGGCTGCACAAATTTTCTCCCTACAATGGCAAGCAGCATCTCTGTATTCTTCCTGTTTCTCTTGCCCTTGATTCCACTGGGCGTATACCTTCCTTTTTTGCCTTATTTCCAAGAGAAGATTTCTATTCAGCCAAGTCAGCTTTCTGCCTCTCCTGCTTGCACATTAGGAACCATCTCATCACTCAAAATTTTATGTTTTCACCCACTATTCAACTGTTGCTTGTAAGTACTTCATCACCCTGCAAGTCCCTTGAAAGGCCACCCTTTTTGCAGGTAGTGTGCAGTGGTATTTGGTGCAGTTGTACTATTATTCAGTCCAGTGATTATAAAGCACCTTATCCCAGTTGCCTCCTTTATGAAGGAGTAGAAATTCTCATCACAGGAAGAGTTCTCTACCCGTTCATAGGTGTGGGGGCAGCACATTACAGCTTTGCACTGGAAACATTTATTATAATCAAAATGAAAATGAGAAAAAAAACCTGTAAAAATTGAGTTTATGATGCTGGGTCCCTGGTCACTCTGTGTCTCCTTAAGAAAACAAAGATCAGTGCAGAAGGTCAGCTTCCTGCACTCGAGTTGACCAGATGACGGAAAGGCTACACAAAGATTTGCTTGTCACCTTGGCGCAAAAACCCCCCAAAAATTTATCTTATTTTTGTACCATGTTTTACTCGCTGTGGTGGAAAAGTCTAATGTGTGGAAACGTCTCCACTGACAGATGCCAACATTTGCCAACTTAAGTAATGCCATTGAGGTTTGTGATAAAATCATGGCAGCAGGAGAAACTTCTCCTGTATCCTGACCTTTGAGCTGCATAATCCTGTTTCTGGTATTCTACACAGTGAGTAAAATGAAAGGAGAAGTGGTAAAATAAAAACAAATATTAGTTAAGGTTTTTAAAATCTGTAAGCTTTCAAAAAGTCCAAAATATTGAACCAAACTTTTGACCAGCTTGCTGGTTTTCATTGCAATGTTGTGCTTTTTTAAGTTTGTGTATTAAAAAACAATAGTTTTACTTCTCCATCTCCTCTAGAAAACATCTGTGATCTATTTCTAAGTGACAATGCTTAGAAAAATCTATAATGAACATCTGTGTTTAATACAGATGTCAACAAGCCAACATAAGGAGTCACTTTTCTTCTTTCACAGCTGAACACCATGGAAGACTATACCATAACTACTTATCTCTGAACTGTAACTCCAGATACTATGAAAAAAAAGGTCATATTTTAAAGTAATCAAGTTGTTGCTCTTTGTAATAAGTGCTTCTTCAGTTTCTTCATAGGTGTTGCCATCACTAAATAACTAAACTATAACTTCACACAAGGTGTGACAAAGAGCAGTTTTGATTTCTAGATTGTTTTTTTTGTCAGACAGTCTTGTGTTTTTGGCTGTTTGATTTTGAACAGGATGCAAGCTTGTAAACAGGAAGGAACAAAATTGCACCCTTCTTTCATATATAGCATCATACAGTGGTACATTAATTAAATTTTTTTCCATTTTTGTCTTCAATATGAGTTTCATAAAAGACTATGTTCTTCAGCAAAGCAAAATCTTTTAGTCATGACCTGGCAAACAATTTTAGTAAAGGAATAGGTAACATATATGAAAAGTTTCCCACTGCTTAAAATAAAATTTCAATCAATCAAGATTTTCCCATCTTCCTTAACATTTGAAAACCCTATGAAAAATAAAGCTAAATGAAATGGTATTAGCTGAAGGATAAAATTTGGTTACAACTGGGAAAAAAAAAAGGAGTCAGAATGGAAAATTATCAACTATGTAAAAAAAAATTTGAATTGCTTGACAAGTTTTGAAATCCTTTAGTGATAACGCAGATAAACCTCAGCAAACCTAAATTTGAAGATTAAAAGCTCTATGTTTGACTCTCTAAGATATAAATGTAACTAAGACTGATGAATTAAAAGACTGTTTTGCACTTCAAGGACTGAAATCTTTCTTGCTTCCATGGGCGAAGAGGGTCAGCAAGAACAATATAAATGGAAACCCGGGAAGAGAGCAATACACGTTTTAGAGAACCTATAGGCAGAACACCTTTGCAGGGCCTAAACCACATACCTTTGAAGTACTTTTGATTGCTCAGATGAAATGTGCTATGCAAATTCAAGATATCATTATTTTGCCTTAATGCTCCATGATATACCTCGTGGCAACTCTGTGCTTTATGTATTGTTCTTGAAGGGGATGTTGGGTTTTTTTGGTGACTTTCATTGCCCAGAGAAACTGTGGATGCACCATCCCAGGAAGTGTTCAAGGCCAGGTTTGATGGAGCTCTGAGCAACCTGTTCTGGTGAAAGGTGTTCCTGCACACAGCAGCAGGGTTGGAACCAGATGATCTTTAAGGTCTCTTCCTATCCAAACCATTCAACGATTCTATGATTCATCCCCTCTGAAAGCCTTAGCTTAAATTCTAAATGACTACCTGTGTTAGACTGAGGTTGAAAAAGTACTGTCATATTTTTCCATTTCAAATAATGTCACATCTACTTTATCTGTCTTGAAATTCTATATGCTGTAGAATGCATTTCTGGCTTTCAAAAGTCTGACTGAATGATACTAAAGTACTGCGTATGTCAGAAAACAACTTACCCATGTCCTTTTCTTTCTGATTTTATTTCAGATTTTTCCATACTTCCCTGCATTTTTGTAGTGGATTATGAATTTATTATTTGATTTTGGTAGATCATTGGAATCTGTGGCAGGGGAAAAGTTCTGAGGTATAAATGAAAAGTTTATTTGCTACCAAGCTGTTACATGTGCTGTGGTAGTATCCTTCAAACCCAAAAGCTGGATGTTCAGTACAGGTTGAATTACCTTATAAGCTGACACAAAGCTTTATGAGTTTATTTTGTGTCCCAGAAATTGTATGCCTCCTTTGCAGATAGTTGTTTTTAACAGAACAAGTGAAGAGAACTTAATGAGGTGCCATATGTCAGGTCTGGAGTCAGATTAAAAACAAATAATTAAACTACATCCCTTCCCTATCAAAACAGATTGTGATATGTTTGTGAAAGGAAGCTGAATTTGACATACTATGTTTTGACAGACTTTTGGACAATGTTGTGCTTTAACCCCAACTGTCAACTTAGCCCCACACAGTCTCCAGCTCACTTTCCCCAGCGGGACGGGGGAGACAACGGAAGAGTAAAAGTGAGAAAACTTGTGAGTTGAAATAAAGACACTTAATAAGTAAAGCAGAAGACACATGGACAAAAAACCCAAAATGAGAAATTAATTCATCACTTCCCATGGGCAGACAGGTGTTCAGCCATACCCAGGAAAGCAGGGCTTCATCACATGTAATGGTGATTTGAGAAGACAAACACCATCACTCCAAATGTACCCTTCCTTATTCTTCGTTATTTCAGTATATAAATCCCTAGATTTATAAACTGAACATGATGCCATATGGTTTGGAGTATCCCTTGGGTCATTGGGGTTAACTGTGTTCCCTCCCAGCTTCTTGTGCATCTGCATCTTCCTTGCTGATGGAGTGGGGTGAGGAGTAGAAAAGGCCTCAATTCTGTGTGAGCAGTGCTCAGCAATAACAAAAACATCCCTGAATTATCAACACTGTTTTCCTAAAGCATAGCCCCATAATAGCTACTATGAAAAAAATTAACTTTCACCTAGCCAAAACCAGCACAATCAGTCATGCGTCATCAGTATCACATTTAAAAGTTGTAGTTCTATCCTGCACTGGGGTCACAACAACCCCAAGAGGTATTACAGATTGGGGGAAGGGTGGCTGGAAAGTGGCCTGGAGAAAAGGGTCAGGGGGAGTTGGTTGACAGCAACTGAACATGAGCCAGCAGTGTGCCCAGGTGTTCAAGAAGGCCAATGGCATCCTGGCCTGTATCAAATATAGTGTGGCCAGCAGGACTAGGACGGTGATTGACCCTCTATATTTGGCACTGGTGAGGCCTCACCTTGAATCCTATGTCCAGTTCTGGGCCCCTCACTATAAGAAGGACATGGAGATGCTGGAGTGAGTCCAGAGAAGGGCAATGAAGGTGGTGAAGGGTCCAGACAGAAAATCATATGAGGAGTGGCTGAGGGAGCTGGGGCTGTTTAGCCTGGAGAAAAGGAGGCCCAGGGGAGACCTTATTGCTCTTTGCAACTACCTGAAAGAAGGATGTAGCCAGGTGGGGATTGGCCTCTTGTCCCAAATAACTAGAAACAGAACCAGAGGAAATGGCCTCAAGCTGCACCAGGAGAGGTTCAGGTTGGGCATCAGGAAGAATTTCTTCACTGAAAGGGTGGCTAAGCATTGGAACGGGCTGCCCAGGGAAGTGACGGGGTCACCATCCCTGGAAGAGTTTAAAAAACAACTGGACGTGTCACCTAGTGCTATAGCTTACTTGACATGGTGGTTTTGTGTCAAAGGTTAAACTAAATGATCTTGGAGATCTTTTCCAACCTTAATGATTCTACAATTCGCTGATTCTATTCATATTAAATAAAAGAGACAATCTATAATGAATTCGTGTTTCCATAACTATTTTATACTGATAATAAAATCAGAGCCACATATTTCTGAATGCCTGACAGGTTTCGAAACCTTTTTGGTTATATATTGGTTTCAGGTATGAAATAGGATAACTCTGTTTTTGTAGATAATTTACAATCCACTGAATCGAGGTAAGAGTGCTCTACAAAATATTTCTTGCAAAAAAAATCACTTCTGTTTGTCACATGTGAGAGAATGACATGCAAAACCACTGGAAAACCACATTTTTATATCAAATTTTTTGACAATATATGGGCAAATTGCAGCTATGCTTTTAACACAAAATATCAGGGAATACACTCTCAGCTGGTAAATAGTGAGTTTCTGTCTATTCCCAATAGTGTAGAAAATTTACCTTTGTGTATCATCTTTTTTTACCATTCCTGATGCTGTAATACTTGTCACTTGAGGGTAGAATCCTATTAGTTTATCACAACAGAATACATACACATGTGTCTCTACAGATAGTTTGGTAAATGTAGTATATCATCAGGAAATACAGGGAAGACTTCGACTAACAGACTCCGTGAGCGTAACTCTGTAATAAAAAGTCTCAAAAACCTCAACCAAACAGCAACGAAGACAACAAAAAAGTACAGCCTTTTTCCTTCAAGTGCATAAATATGCTTTATGTCTGCATGCATGGCAAGTTGAATAGCAGAACTTTTGTAAGATTATTATTTCAGCAGGGACAACACCATATTCAAATGATTCCAGTTTTTCTGAAATGTTACTATTTTTTTAATGGTTTTTGATCACTGGTTTGAATGTGTGCACAATTAAATTTCAGTCATCTAAGGAGTTTTCCAAAGTAAACTGCAGAGTTTATCTAAAGAGGTTTTCAAGACAACTGGAGTTGTCTAACTGCATGTATCAAATTTTTTCTCTCTCCGGTAATATTCTAACACTTAAAAAAAAAGACTGGCAGTTCTAATCTTCATAATCTTAGGTAGCTTGTTTTTTGTTTTGATTTCATCTTAATAAATTATTCTTGCTTGTTTATTATAAATTCTTCTTGGTGGTTTCATGTTTTCTTCTAATTACTTGCTCTTTTACTCTATAAGGAACCGAGGTTAGGTGTTTTCTTGTTATTATCTCCAATCAGGATTTCAAATAAAATCTTAGATTCTAGAATATGATATCTGAGAAAAAAATTTTTTAAACAGAGCATATGAAAAATCTAGGCAGCCAGTACCATAATTACCCAAATGATTGCCTTACCATGCAATGGCTGCCTAGGTCAAATGGCTGATCCATTCTTAGGTTAGAGGACCTTTTCATTTGCAACTGTTGCGAATTCAGCTTCTGAGACTGTGATTCTTACATCCACTGTGCAGTATCAATTATATGGTGTATGTGTTGGCCTCCACTATTTACTTAATGGTTCAGGTACAAGACTAATTGTAGGTTTTAACAACCTATGTAATCCAAACAATAGCAAGAAAAATTCTCATTCAATACACAATTTCACAGTATATATATGTGTTTAATTTTTATTTTTTTTTACATTACCTTTGTGTGCCAATAGGATTATGCTTTGGGTCTAAACCACAGTGTTAGTTAATTCTCTAAAACAATTATATGTAATGAAATGAACTCAGGAGTCAAGAGTGATACCTTCACAAGCAGGGCTATTTTGAGGGAGCCACAAGCTGGGGATGCAAATATGGATAGATACAGAAAAGTGAAATGGTACAGATGCAATATGGAGTGTCTGTACACATGAATAGAAGTCTGATTCTTCAGCAATGCTGAAGACATACTCAGAACAGTTGTACTGTGCACATTTAGTTAGTCTGACATATCTAATACTGGACTTTCACAGTCCTCTGCACATTGAAGGCCCATTTAACGTTTCCGTTTCCTCTTAGAAAACATACTTTACATTAGAAGTATATGATTTATCGAGTTTTTATTAATTGCTAATTTTGTAGACTGTTTTTATGAAGCACTGAGGCTTCAGGCATGACACTGCACCCATATGCAGGTATTCTATTTCTGAAGAGTGATGGAAACTAATGGAGTGTGATACCTAAGTCAGTTTAGTCTTAAGACATCATTGTTTTATCCTTTGATTCTTTTTAAGTTTAAATGGTCCTCTCTGTATTGTTTTTAATCCATTCTTGTAAGTTTAATAGCTTGACTCATTTGAGCGATTTTTCACAGGTACAAGTGTACATGTACTTAATTATTTTCAAGATTAAGGTCTAGACAAGATTTGCATAAAAATCTTTCTAAACACTTTGTTGTAGAACATGTAATTTTAAATGCTATCTCTCAGTTACTAACTTCATGTTATCTTTATCATACATGGATTTGTAATAATAAAATATCTAGCAGTAGATATTTTTTGTTTTGTTTTACTTTAGAAATTGTGGTTTCAATTGCACTGAAATATTTACAGTCTTGAACAGGGGACAGATGTTCATTTCTTCATTCTGTACTTTAATTCCTGTACTGTATTGTTCTTTTGTTATTTCTACTGTAAGCAATACACTTACATGTAAAAAATCTCTTTTTCTTTTTTTCTTTTTTTTCCCCCTACAGTGAAAACATCTGCTTCCAGGCTAAAAGAAAACCTATTTCAGTCCGATAGGTTCTGATTTTCTAAGTGCCATTAAATTCCTTTTTATATACCCACAGTCATTAGTAGTCAAAATTGCTGACATAGTAATTTCAGAGATTATAAGTGGAGTAGATGAAGGATTGCATATTTTTATTTATTAACGGTATCACAATGTTAACAAGTTCTTCACATGTCACAAAGCCTGTATATATGGTAATATTGTCCTGAATAGAAGCAGAATATTTCCCTTGACAAAATCACAGGTGAACAAACCAAGGTACCTCAGCCTCTCCTCACAGGGCAAGTGCTCTCATCCCTGACCATCCTGATAGTCCTCCACTGAACTCTCTCCTGTTTATTGATTTCATTCTCACTCTGGGTCCCAAAGCCAGATGCAGTATGCTGGCTGTGGTCTATGGAGTGCTGACTGCAGGGCTGGTGCAGAACTGGGTCAGAGTGGGAAATAGGTGCAAAGATCAGCTAATATTGAATCCACTTCACATCACTGCAGCAATTTTGTTATGGATTCTCATATCCGTGCACACACTTGTACTGAATCAACTACATGCATACCCTCCTAAGGTCATGAGAAGCACATAAAGTTGTATGTCTCCTTTCTGAACAGTCCACATCTTCAGGACACCTACAAGGTAGCCTAAGAACAGTTAAATAAAGAGTAGCTGAATTTGGAGTTGTAAGACCTCAGTAGTGATCTTGTTTCCATCATTTTTTTTGCCACTTTTTCAGTATGTTTGTTCCATCACAACTGTAAAATAAAGCTAATGAAACAGGATGTCTTGTTTGAAATGTCTTGTTTGAAATGCTTGGAGCACTTTCATTGAAAAGTGCTATAAAATTGCTACTGGTGGTGTTATACATTGAACAGTCTGAGGATGCTCATTCTGCTTTTACAAACATTGTGGATTTCTCACCTTAGTCTGAAGAAGAGGCAATCTTGAAACTTCTAACATTCCTAAAATCACTAGGATTTTTTCAAGCACATGGATAGCATTTTAATCACATTGCTCATTTAATCTCTTATATTTGTGATTCTATCCTTACTGATGGAGCAGCTGACACCTAGAAGTTCAATTAATTTGCTTTCATCATCTGTTACAGCTTAATCAACCTTATAGGGAGCATTTGAACACAGAGATGAAGATGGGTAAATTCTATTTGCAACATATTTTTAATAGAGAGTCATAGTCCGTTAGACTTGCCCAGATAGCAAGTACTGGAATTTAGTTCATCCCAAATCTCTCTTGCATGCCTAGACATCATCTGCAAGACTGTCACCAAATCCCATTTTGTAATCTGAGAGGGTGCATGGGTGTGGGTGGTACCGATCTTTGATAATCTTTGGCTGTCAAGGTAAGAGAAAAAAATCACGGTCTAGTTGAATTTTTTTTTTAAATGATTGTTTGGGTCTTTTTTCTTCCTTACTACACATGTAGTGGTTATGGGGCTCTTCTATAAAAATCCACTTGCCCTTTTTCCAATGAGTTTACATAAACACAAAAATTTGTATTTGATATCCTACCCATATCATCTCCCACCCTTTCTTTGCACACAAATTGCTACGAAATAGGAACAAAATACAAGTGGCAGTGTAAGATCCCATGTTACACACAGAGATGCCAAGCTGCTAACACCAAAATCTTAAAGCATGCGTTTGGATGCAAACCAGACATTTCTGCAGTTTGCTTATTACTTCTGAAAAACTTCTTAGGGCACTGAATGCATTGCCACTTGATTCTATGAAATGATAGATAGGTCTGTGGAGGACTATGAAATATTATAAGATTAGAATCCTATGCTAACATAATTAGTATTGCTACTGCTGTTACTATTTAGCCTTATTCCAGGTAGTCTAAGAGCTAATTCCAAGAAAACACTATTCCATTCCCACATTGCAGATATTTTGTATTTGTAAGACACTCAAATCAGTTTTCAAAACTCTGCAGAAACAATGGAAAGAGAGAGTTTCTGCTTCAGTGCAAACAATCCTGCATTTGAAACTAGACCTTAGAAAAATTATTTATGTCTTTTGCTGCATTACTTCCTAGTTTACTAATAAATGATGAAATTCATCTTTGCTTTGACAGTGAAGGTCTATGCCTCACTTGAATGTTGCAAACAGGATTTAGGTGGGAACTAAAAGTGCCCAGTTTGGTCTGCCAGTAGCATATTTGACCCTGCTCAAGTAAATTGAGCAGAAATACAAATCAGAGGCTCTGTTGTCTCCTTGTTCCTCTCTCAATCTTTGACTAGATTCTACTTTTAAAAAATACAACTCCTGAGTTATTTAGGAGAAGTGAAGAGTCCTTAAGCAAATTCAGAAAGAAGTGACCAATGCTCTGCTCAAATGCAAGTACAAATAGAAAAATGCGGTACGATATTGACTAGCAATTAATCACCATGCATATACTGCTAACATTAGTAACACCCTTTTTTTCCTCTGAAATGTCAAAACTTGTAAAGTTGAAAGCTTGCAAATTATTAATAATAAAAAGAGAACTATATATGAGTATTAGGAAAGTAAAGTTGTCTCTGAAATGAGGTGCCACTCTACTCAGTGAGGCCATATCTGGAGTGCTGTGTCCAGTTCTGGGCTCTTCAGTACAAGAGACATGAATTCCTGGAGTGGGTCCAGCAGAGGACTATGAAGGTGGTTAAGGGACTGGAGCATCTCTCTGTTCAGCCTTGAGAAGAGACATCTGAGAGAGGACCTCATCAATGCCTGTAAGTACCTGAAGGGAGGGTGTCAAGGGGACAGAGCCAGGCTTTTCTTAGCAGCACCAAGGAATAGGACAAGAAGCAACAGGCAGAAACTGATGCACAGAAAATTACACCTGAATATGAGGAATAACTTTGCTGCACGGGTGACCGAGCACTGGAACAGATTGGCCAGAGAGGTTGTGGTCTCTCCCTCACTGAAGATATAATCAAGAACCTTCTGGATACAGTCCTGTGCAATGTGCTCTAGGATGACCCTGCCTGAGCAGGGAGGTTGGACTAGAGGACCCACTGTGGTCCCTCCTAATATGACCCATTCTGTGATACTGTTGTTCTATAAAAATCTGCATAATCACTTGCCCATGTGCAAACATCATTTAAAAAAGACTAAGAGATATGTTTATTATGCACATTATGTACAATCATATTGTGTAGCAGATGTTTTGCATTTTAATACTCATTAAATCATAAGACTATATCATAAGACTATATACTAGAATATCAGAATCATCCTTACGTGATGATTCTAACTTCTGTCATCACCAGTTAACAATAATTGGTTCACTCTCCTTCATCTTTATACACCTATTTCTTTTGTATCACACTAATTATTCATCTTTTTGTTGTATAACCCAGTAAAAAATTACCTTTATTTTGGTGCAGGCTATCATACTGACCTTCTTATTGTTCTGTCGTGGCAATTTTGTATAATGAATAATACATTAAAAAAGACAAGTTAAATTAAACAAATCTTGCTGAATAATCTAATACCCAGTCTCTGAAGAATAATGCTATTTTTTCCCTCCAAGAAGTTAACTTTGGAGTATGTGCTGACTTCCTGCAAAGGCCCTCTACCTCTTGGATGGATACCAGTTTAACTCCCTTACAGAACTCTGAGAAGAAAGGCAATGATGAAAAACAAGGAAAGTTACAGGGGTAGAACTGGAGCATAGTCTGCCCTGCTTCAACAATTTTGGCTTTGAGCTGATTCTTCGGGTTTTGGTTTATCCTAAGTCCTAGGATTTCAAATTTTATATCTCAATGAGGAGAGAAAGCTCAAAGTCTGCCTAGACTCAGATGAATTATTTTTTATTAATGCATAAAAAATCCTGTTTAACTAAGGCAGCTCACTTATAGAGTTCAGTGAAGGAAACACATAAAAAGAGAATAATGTTTTGCATTTTTACGAGCAATTTTAACTGTCCTCATTTTCAACAAGCTCTTAGTAGTACTACAGAATGTTCACCAAAACTAAGACTTTCAATAAAAACTAACAGCAAGATAGATGAAGAATTCCTCAGAATGAAATTATATATAAGTATAAATCAATTATTTAGATTATTTAGATTTCTTAGTTGTCTGCTCTTGTTGGACTGAATTCTGTAATCCAATTTTATTTTACACTTTCAAGTAGTCACTTTTTCCTGCTGCTATCTGAAAAGATAATTCACTCTTTGTCTAAAAACAACCAGTTGTAACAGATCTTTGCCTTCATGAAAACAGGTATGGGGGGGTTTGCGTGTTTGTTTTGTGCTTTTTTTACAGTGCACAAATATGATTAAAATTAGAATGAGAAAGTTTGTATTCAGAAAAGCTGAACTCTGTACTGATGCATATACTATACCATCCCAATAAGAATACAGCAAAAAACCCACTCCAAATGGTTTTCATTTTCATGAAGTTAGAAATAATTAAACAGTATCATATGTTTTGGATTATGGCTCTTCATCTGCCATGAAATGTATTTAGTAGATTCCAGTTAAATACATCGTTCTCTATGGTTCTATGCATTTATAGGTATTTTGTTAGTTTTCTGATGCAAGATGACTCTCCTCAAACTAGTGCAAAATGTACTTACAAAAGTAAAAAGGTACTTTTATAAAAATATAACAGTTTACATAGTATTTCCCTTCTGTTCTTACTGAAAACCAGATCTACTCTATGAAGAACTAGAACACAAGGGAAAAAATGCACTGTTGCTGCATAACTCCATTAAAGTTGATGCTGTTACACTCCATGCAGATCATACTTATGCTTTCTAAATTCTATATTTATAAAGGAGATTTTTTTACTTATTTTTATTTTCTTTTATTTTTTTAAACCATTGTGCTTTGTTAAAATGGCCTTGTTGAACAGAAAAGTTCTACATGTGTTATTGTTGAAATGACACAAAAAATGTCTTTAAATTCCACTTTCCACTTCGACATGTACTGATGGACTTTGGTCACATAGACTGGATTGAGAAACGAAAGACAGACTCCCAAATCCTTTTATGAATTAGTTTAGTCATGACAGCTGAAATTGTTTCCAATATTACCTTTAAACTGGTTTTCAATTTTCCTGTGTATCTGAGTACACCTGTGCACACAGACATAAAGTTCTTACATTTATCTTTTCTGAAAACTGAAGCAACAACTGGAGCTGTTTTTCATAAACATAGAAAAACTGGTGGGTGTTATGATGGTCACAGGCCATACTGGGCACAGTGGTCTCAAAATGATCAAGTTTTCAATTCTTGGAGAAGAAGGAGATCCTAGAGGTCTTTTCCAACATAAATGATGCTATGACGCTCTGATAGGTCTTGTTATATTACAAAGTTGGAACGATTCATCCCATCTGGATCTTGTTGCTGTCTTGAGCCAGAATTATAAGATAATGTAAGGACATTTCTTTAGACATCAGAAGAACTATCTGCTCTGCACGGGCACATTCTGAACTACAGTAGTTTAGAAGTTGACTTAAACCCTGAAACACATATTTTAGTACCCACTCTAAAATGTTCCTTGCAATTAAAATAACAATTCCTTGGATTTCCAATATCTATATTCATGTCCTATTATGTACTGAACATCACTAAATTACAATCCTTAATTTTTTTGTGTGGTAAAGAATTCACATCATAGTTGCTACTACAAGAAAAAGTGTTTTTCATTTATGTTATTTTCTTTTCTTCCATCTGCACTGAATGTGCTCTATTTAACGTATTCTGAGACAAGAACATAATCTTCCCTTCTGCCCTCTGCTCATTATTTTACATACCTTTATCACGTCCCCAGTTTTAGAGTTTATTTTCAGCATACCAGTGAGAATTATGTAAAATTACTGGCCAACTTGGAACATGCTGGGTATAACTGCTGTTATACCAGTTTACTGCAGGTATAACATTAAAATAACATTTATGTGCTAGGAATATTAAACACATAGATGGATACTTCAGCATAACAGGTACTGAAATAAGGCCATCTTTTTACAGTATCACATGAGACATGTAGCTATTGTAGTGTGTTTATTTCTTGAACCACTAGATAATAAAAGAAAGTTAAGGACAAGTCCATGGTAATGAAGGTCTTGACTTTACAGCTGCATCTGCAGTGCAAACTTCTTTGCTCCACTGTGGAAGCAGAATTGGGATGAGGTCTGTGAAACCTCACAGCACAGCTCATCCATCTTGTTTCTCAGATCAGCAAAGGTCAAAGGCCATACACTGTTTACTTTAAAGGTTTTGTTGGTGCCTTGGGAATAAATCACATCACCAGTGGGAAAGAAGGGAATCTGAGACAGTATTGAGTACCAGTGTCCTGTGAGGATGATTTGAGGGGACAGTTTTCATGCATATTGCTTGCTGGTTTTTGGGTAATTTTGCTAATATAAAATAGGCCAACACACAGTTAAGTCTGCAGAGAAATTATAAACAAGTTTGAAGTAGTATTTTAGAAAGGAAAGTAGTATCACGAAAACTTTTCCTATTTGTATAGTATAAAGGGCTTTTTATTAAAAAAAGTATTTTTGCAAAATTCTGAAGTGAAAGCTGGAAAATATTTTTATTGAATCTGTTTTCAGAAATGCTGGTAGGGACAATTTAGCTTTCTAGACAGAATTCCAAAAATACCAAAGACAAAGCGAAATAACAGTTCCAAATTTTAAATGTTCTTCATGCTTACTATAAATTCTTCAAGAAAATTACACTTTCAGAGAAAAAATTGCTTTGTGGGGGAAACAACTGATTTTCTTTTAATCTAATAAGTATTGAAGTTCAATATATGGTATTCTCACATATTGTTAATCCATATTTGAAGTATTTGTGTTCTTTTTTGTCATGTTTTATTTGTAAAATCTACTGATAGGATGATACAGGGACCTTTAACTTTCCTCACAGAACAGCATATTAACAAAAAGTAATCTGAAATTTAACCAACTCTAGTTATCAAACAGGAACCTTTAACCTGGTTGGGATTTCTTCTCAGTTTTGTATTCTACCTTTTGAATGAGATGCATAAATCGGAACCTTCATTAACTTTACAGTACTTTATCAATTAGCAGGGCATGATTCTTCAATGTGTTGTATACAATGTATTTCACTACATTTCCCTCTCTACATGTCTCCTCAGTTTCATACTTGATGGGAAAGCATCTATGAGTTACAAACACAGGCCAGAAAGGGTCACAGTGGTGTGCTCGCTGTCAAGCTTGTGAAGTATCCTTCAAATCTTGCTTTCAACAAGTTTTTATGTCTCTGAAATTTCATACGGGCAATCCACTTGTTCCTATAAGAGCTGATCAGCTTTTGGAGAAATTTATGTGGTTAGATTCATATCGGCACAGATACCATGGAAGTTTCAAGGATTTACAATAGAGACTGTGAACTGAGAGGAATTTCAGGCAATATCTTTTTCTCTGTTGAGTCCAAGGTGAACCATAGAAAGCTTGCTTTCTATGGTTAAAATAAGTTGTGTGTGTACTGCCCATGGTGGACTGCTAAATCTATGGGTTGCTGTTCTTGTATTACCTGGAACCTCTTTATGTGTGTGGCTCCATTCTTACAGAAGAGCTCCCGTATCTGAGTCTTTAAGTGATGAATTTGTGGGGGCAAAGTGGCTCAGTCAAAGTGTATTAGGATGAGAAACAGTCTCCTGACCAGGAGAAACTCTAAAAGTATCTCTTCACTACTTACTATTGGGCTTGATCCAGGTAATTTGTATTTAGAAGGTAGCTTATTTCTCTGTCTAATAATAGTCAGCCAGTTCTGGCCATTCAGCCTAAGTGATCCATCTTTATAGTCAATGGCAGGTAACTCAGAAGTCAGAGGGCCCACACCAAATGAGAGCTTTCTCAGTGTAATGTATCTTTCCCAGAGCTCCCAGGGAGCAGACACACAATATGCAGCTAGTGTAGAACTGAGATGTAATAAACATTTATTCTCTTTGTTTCCAGAACACACATTAATTTTCCTAGAAACCACAAAAGCAGTAGGAAAAATATAAAAAGTTAGAACAATGCTCAAGAAAGAGAAAATTTGGTTTAGTCTTTCCTCATGTTTTCACCCAAAGTGATTTGAACATGGAATAATTGAAGAATAAAACTCCAAGATCATCGAGTCCAACCTTTAACCCAGCACCACTACCATATTGTTGAGTGTCACATCCGCATACATTTTGAACATTTCCAGGGATGATGACTCCACCACTTTCCTGGGCAGCTTATTCCAATGCTTAACCACCCTTCCAGTGAAGAAATTCTTCCCGATGTTCAACCTGAACCTCCCCTAGTGCAGCTTGAGGCAATTTCCTCTTATCCTATCACTAGTTGCCTGTGAGAAAAGGCCAGTTCCTATCTGGTTACAACCTCCTTTCAGGTAGTTGTAGAGAGCAATAAGGTCTACCCTGAGCCTCCTTTTCTCCAGGTTAAACAACTCCAGCTGCCTCAGCCACTCCTCATAAGGCTTACTCTCCAGACCCTTCACCATCTTCATTGCCCTTCTCTGGACACACTCCAGCAGCGCCCAAGTTCTCATATAGTGATGATGTCCAGTCTTCCAAAGTCTTCTCTAAACAAAAGATTAAAGCATACTCTGGAATGTTGCCATCATTCTTACCAAATCTGGCTACCATATAGAAGAGATTATAAAATTGAGGTGACACCCCTCCCACACCTGTGTTTAAATCTCTCTCTGTAATGAAGTAGTGGAGGAATTCTGATCTCTATCCCAGTTCCTAAAGCAGTTGATGTGACTTACCAGTGGCTGTTCAACAGAAAATGTACAAGAAGTCTCTGAGAGAAGAGGCCACAATCCAGTATCTCTGACCTTCAAAGTTGTGTTCTAGCAGAAGATATCACCATAGACTTTCATAGTATCAGGGTAGTACAGCTATCATTTCAATAAAAACACTACAGGAGCTGTTGACTTCAAAAAGTATAATATTTTATTCCCCTTCATTTTAATAATCATGATGTTAGTCATGATGTTAAAAATTATGTTAATTCAGAAGTCTGACCTTCAATTCCTTTGTGTTTTTACATGAAAGCAGTTTGATGTTCTTTTTTTCATCAAAATTGAAGTACAGAACCTGAATTCCTTTCAAAACACAATCTGCATTATAATGTTGCTTTAGGAGAAAATTTGGACTCTTTAAACACACATGTAGACACAAAGCACTTTCTTTTTTCTTAGTTTTGCACGAAGTACCTATACTTTTGCACTGGTTAGATTTCTAGAGAAGTGTGTTCCCATCTTATGACCCAGTTGTTCAGCCTGTCTGTATTTCTTCAGCTGAATAATAAACTAAGAACTCTACTGTTTTGACTGTATGGCTGAATACAAATTGACAGTGCCATAAAGTGAGAGTAGTAGGTAAGCTGTTAGAATTTTTCTGATTTAAGATACTTTGTTTGAAGTTGATGACAGTAATATGTAAAATGCAGTAATTTGTAGTAACAAATAAATTACTATAATCATAAATATATTTCTAACATTTCTATTTGTAGTAAAAGTAAATTCAAAGAAAAAGTACTGCTAGAAGTTGCTGAGCCCTCATTGACCGTATGCTGTTTTAGCATAGTTAAGAATTCTGTCCTGATTAATCAGAAGTACAACATCAAATGAACACATAGACATGAAACTAGTTATAAATATTATGAAGCTAGGCAGCTTGAGAAGAAATAAAGAAATGTATTGTAAAAGTTTCTGTAGCTAGCTGCAGTCATACATAAAAAGAATCTTTACTTCCCTGATCAAATTTGTACTATTCAAATTTCCTGTAGTTTTTCTGGGCTTCAGTAATCCCATAAATATGTTAATTAGAAAACTATTGACTGTCTTAACACCTTTCAGTTCTCAGCTGATCCAGATCCTGCTTTAAGGACAAACATATCTTCAGTTGAGCTGTGTGTGTGTGTCTCACAAAACAAGCAGTTTTCCAGCATATTTTCTTTCCAAAGAAATGTGTGAATTAAAAATGTAGTAGGAGTCAACACAGATCTTCATTTTGTTCAACTGAGTGGACAAGAATCTGGTAAAAGGACTGGCATCCTTCCTTTATTTTCTGACTCCTTCATCTTTGATTGTGACATGCGATGTTTTAATTATATTTTTTCCAAGGAGAAATGTCTCATTATATTTGAAATATCAAAACACCTGATGTATTGGACAGTGTACTCTGACCAGTCCTTTGCTGCCATTGTTCCTGCCCAGTTTTGTTCAGCATGACTCTTAAGATAACAGTGGCGCTCTGCCTGTGTTTTCATATACCTCCTCTGCTTTGTACAGGTGTTAAAGGTCCAGATTCTGATGCACTCTGTCCTGGGACCTAAAAAGGATACAGACATTTGCAGAAATATCCCAACACAGATTTAAAGACAAGACAATGATGCACTGCCACCCAAAAATGTCTGTTCCTGGCTGATGAACACATCACATAGAATGACTTTTTTAGAAATAAAGATTTAACTTTTAGAAGCTAAGTTAGAGGTAATAAATACCATTTATCTTGAAAAAAATGCAAGGAAGTCATATAAGCTATTTCTATAACCGAGCTTGTAGCAGTTTGGAATGAAAGAATAAGTGCTCTCTTTGCAAATTGTATTCTTCTATGACTAGGTTGCTGCCAGTATGGGAGCTTGGAACATGGAGAATAAGTGTTGACACCAAACTCTTCTCTGTATTTCTTCCACTTAAAATGCATTTCTTTGTTATTCATGGCACTTACGCTTTTATATTATAAATACTTACAAAGCTGTTTTATTACATCAAAACAAGCTCTCAACCCATAGAGAGAGTCATGGGAATATTTCAGACTTGTGTTACTGTTTCAAGAAACCAGAAAGACTTAGAACCTGAAGAAAACTCTGGACAGAAATGGTAGTTTGTGAAAGAAGATTTCAGCAACTCCTTAACAGAGGTGCTGTGGTTTGTCTCGAACTACAGGGCCTTGGTTGGGCAATAGGAAGTAAAAAGAACAAAGAAGCTTCTATCATTGGACGAAATATGAGAAATATCGATTTATATATGGAGAACAGCTGGGAAACAAGAAAACCAGCAGAATACATACAGGTGCCACATAGGATGTGGGTCATCTCATCTTAGGATAATTACTCAGCAATTCTATTCTCATTTGACTCTCCCTATTGTGTCTGAAAGGAAGATGAATGGCAGAACATTTCAGTAATTAAGGCTCGACACCTAAGAAATCTGACTGGTACTCCTGCTCAGCTGCAGTTTCTCCTATAGCTGGTGAAGTTGGGATAAGATCACAATGTGTGGATTCCTCCCATTAAATTTAGGGACTAAAGGAAGATTAGATTGCTAGTGGAGAAAAAAAATAATTCCACAGGGACAGGGAAATTTAGATGGGCTGAACTACTGACTATTTATTGGGTGCGATCACTATTTATTGGGCCTTAATGACCCCAGACAAATGCCTCAAGGTAGGTGTGATGAGTTTGGGCTTTGGAGACTTCAGTTCCTATGCCTAATGAGAATGCTGTGAGAATAAATACTTTTAAAGTTTTTGGCTATGTCATTATATATGTTAACTGTAAAATGACCTAAGATATGGTACTACTCTGCCTTGCAGTGACTAGTACAAACAGTATCTAATTTTATCTGGATCACCAGGCAACAAATACAAGTTTTCTGATATTTCTTTCCTTCACATTTACTAAACTTTCTCTGCCACACACAGAGGCATTTTTACTTGACCTTACACTGGAGGCCAACCTGTCTCTGAATATTTTGTCCTGTCGAACAGTCAGCATCTGTAGCCAGAGCCTTGCATAACCTCCAAGACCATGGATGTTTTTTAGCTGGATAGGAGTCAAAGTTTTCTGTTGCCAGTTTTTAAGGTTTTCTGCCCAAACATCTATGTTTTTTATGCACCGGTGTCATCAATGAGACTGACATGGCCCTAGAAATATGGTACCAAACTAACACAGGAGAGTTATAGAGGAGAGAAAATATACATTGTGTGCTTCTGCAAAACTCAGCTATTAAGAGTCTGATTGTAGTTCTGTTTGCATAATTGCAAGCTGGGAACAATTCCATTAAAGTTAACACAAGAGGTGTTAAGTGAGAGAAAAAACAGGCTCTTCCTCTGTCCTTTCATAGTCTCATTATGGCTTTAACATACAGATTTAGGGTTAAAGCCACAAGGGTTCTGTTAGACTTAAGTGTCTCCTGTCAAAATCACAAGCAGCAGAATGTTCTTTTTTGAAAATCTGTGTAGAACAAGTCAGAAAGTGAGAGCTCATTCCATCCTTACATTTTTTACCTGTCTTTCCCCTTGTCCTTGGTTAGGTTTTAGGGAAGACGAACTTGCAGCAAACCCAAGGGAATAAGAAGCTGGAACTATGTCTAAAGTTTTTGTTTAAATATTTAAGAAAAGTCACCAAGCATTCTATATCAACAAAAAGCCAGCAATCCTTTCATATGCTGTAGCATAAACTGAGATTTTCAATTAAATGTGTATCTAATCCAAAAAGTAAATGCACATTACCCAATAAAAATCATTATATTAACCAGGTTGTTGATACCTCATATGAATTAGCATTCTTATTAATCTGAATTTAAACAAATAGCTAACATTTCAAAATCTCTATTGGAAATAAATGCAAGGTGTTCAGTGGTAGTTTACTATCCTCAAAACAGCAGTTAGAGCATGTAAACTAACCCTTTAAATAACCAGAATGGCAGGACTGTAAGCCAATGTGCTATTCTAATTCTCCAGCACCGTATTTTCTAATGGGATCTGGGCAAGTCAGATAAAAGTAGATGGGTATCTCCAGTCTGTTCCATATGAAAAATAATTCTGTTTAAAAAACCCCAAAACAACAAAACCAGACTTGGGACTCTGTATGACAAAATATTCTATGTGTCACTTGTTATATGGGGATGTAGGTGGTTTGGGATCTTCCAAAAGTGTAAGTAAATTGTCCCTGTCATTCCATGGTAGATTAATTTAAATATTTGACTTGTATCCAGAGAAGAGGATTGGGTTTTTAGAAGAAGAGGATGACAATCTTCTAGCCTTGTATATCTTTGAGTACCTTTATAAATGCCCAAATACATACATGAATGCCTTTAAAATCAATTTCAAACATTGGCAAAATTATCCTCTACTTTACTTTAAATATCATTGGCTTTTACCACTGTTAGTTGGGTCCTCAGCATCTATTGTTTATATCCACATCCTTGTTTTTCTTTAGTGAGAACAATTTAGAGAAAAACAATCAGGGCAGTACTCAGCTGTAGGCCATCCTCTTTCTGAGCCTTAACACATACAGTAAGCTGTTTTGGGAGGTCATTCTGCTTATGGATGTCAGGAGCCCTCTATGCAAAACACTGAGCTCTCTATATGTGTCCTCTGCTGATGTCTCCTCCATGCATGTGACACATTTGGAGAAACTCTGCTCCACCCCTTCAGCTGTGTATCTCCTATCAGTCACCGTGAGGGTACCACAGGGAGCAGGAGTCTCAAAAACAGGTACACAGGATGTTGAGTGGTCAACTCTTTCCAATTCTACAAATAAAGTAAGGCCATATTCATGATTTGCTCTTGAACATCATAACATAAATGTAAATTCTCACTGATTTGAAAAAAAAAAGTGAGGACTAAAAAAATGCATCCAATGCAAAAAAATAAATCTAAGTTATTTTTTTGTCTTTTATTTTTATCTAATTAATACCTGAAGTGGTAAAATTGAACAGTGCATGAGTATTCAGTGAACTCATGAAGATGTTGATAAATACATTTAGATTAATTTTTTAAGATATTTAAGAAATAATCCACAAGTGAATTTCATTTCTGTGAGCATGACTGAAATCTTAACCCTTTTAAAATCAATTTAAAATTCCATTTTCCTTTGATAGAGCTCAAATTCTGCTTTTTTTGGTTTAGATTGCTTGCATTTAAATTATTATATATTATTTAAAATTTAGGAATTTTGTGCTGGGTAACTTTTTTCTTAGCAGAGAAATATTTTCTTAATGCTACAAAAGCTGTTCTCCTCTATGCAACTTGTCATACATCACACTCTAATTTAACTGAGGATACAAACAAATAATGATTAAATTTAGAATGCTAGACTATGAAAGTACCTCTATCACATTTCCTCAACTGTGACAGAGGTTTAATTCAATAGTTTAGATTGAGCAGAAAATTATTTATCTCTCTAACTAGTTAGATACTTTAAAAAGTTGGTTATTTTATGATGTCACAGACCAAGGTCTTTTAAGGTTGGGTTAGGGAAAAAAGCACTGGGCACTGAGTGAACTACAATGCAGTATTCTTCCACTCTGAAACAGATTTTTTTTTTCCAGAAAATACAGAGTATCTATTTATCAGGAAGAAATTAACAGCTATAACATTAAATTTATAGTGTTTGTATGGGAAATTAAGAGGAAGATTTTGGAATTTTTATATCAAAATTATTCTTATAATAATGGTATATGTGTGGTTTCATAGTACTTACTCCAACTATTAGTTACATCATGTTTAACCTTGTTTAGAATCTTGCTGAATGTGTGATAAAGTTGTTTCTGTAGCCCACTGTAACAGAAGTATCAACATTAAAAATAATTCCTGACAAAACTTTTAATAAAATGAGAAAGGATTGACACATCTTTTACATGTCTGTACTTGATATTGTAGTTTTATGGTGGAAGAACTTAAAACTTGAAAAATCTTGCTCTGAAATGTACTTTGTTTGCCTAACTACTTAGAAGTAGAATTTTCCAAATACACTTTATTTCCAAGCAGGGAATTTTTTCCTCCTCCTTCAATGGTAAATTTGATTTTCTGTTATTTTGCTTGGACCTTTCATCAACACTGAACTATGCCTAAGTTCCTGTTACACTGGGGAGAGCAAACACAGCCTTCTGAAAGACTGTGTTGCTACTTGTTTATAGAAATATCTTTTCAATAATATTAGTAGAACTTATTTACTACCTCCCTCAAAGAAAGTAGCATGCCAAGGCAACATTTCCATGTGAATCAGTAACTTAGATTGTGTCCTGGTGTTTTCCCTTCATAAATGCAATTTGCAGTAGGACCTTACCTACATCAAAGACAGTAGCCCATTGACAAGAAATCAGGTTACTGCGTCTGGCTGACTTCTGATAGGACCTGATCAAAGGGCCAAAAGCTATCAGCTCAGACAGGCACCTCTTTTCCTTTTGTTTGAGTCCGGAAATGAAAGAGCTGATAGCTGCCTTTTGGTCCTAATCCGCACCACTCTGCTTGACAGGAGATGAAAGGTGCACCAATTACAGCTGGCAATAGCTGACTATATATGCATTCATTACTGTGGTTATCTTTACAAATTACATGATACTCTTTACCTGAAACTTAGGGAAATATTTCACCACAGCAGAATTTCTGCTAGCATTACCATTTAGACTTTTTGTACACCAAGAAGGGCCTAAAGTAGAAATGTTTCCAAAAAGAAATTGAGCATGATACGATCACATGAGAGTCCAAGAACTCACATAATGCTAAGACCTGGAAATTTGTTTTAGTACATAATATAAAGAATATTCAACACCCACCCCCACCTACATCCCCCCGCCTATCAAAACTGTGAATATATGCCTCCCAAATACCAATCTGCATGCATGAAGTCAATATGAAAATGGAAAGATAATATATCAGGAACTGTGAATTATAAGCCTATAATTATATCAAGTTTTTCTGGAGGCAGGAAATCATAAGCTTTTTTGTTTCTACCACATTAACATGAGATAAAAACCTTTTAATGGTAACGAGTCCAGTAATGTAAAATTAGAAATGGGAAAAAATCTGAAGAGAAAGACTGATATTCATTGTAGTCTACCAAGACAATCTGTCAGTCATCACACTCACAAACAGATTGCATGGCAAATAAATCAAAGAATTTTTACTACTAATGTGTCAAGAAGGTGGAGTACTGAGAAGAGTTGGAAGATATATAGGGAGGAGGAAAACAGGCCAGTATTTCTTTAAATGTGCAAGTAATAGCAAAAGATGCATGAGAGAGTTTTGAAATGTTTCACTTATGAGTAGCACACAACACATTCAATGGTTAAGTACTCTTCTTTTGAAAAAAAGGTTCAAAAGCAAGGCAAATTCTGATGTCATAACTCAATTATATATATATATACACATACATATAAACATACATATATGCTTATGCTTATATGTCTATATGATGAGTTTTTCCTTCAACCCTACCCTCAACACATTCTGAAACTGAATTTTTCCATATTATCAGAGAAGAACTTATGTGTCACGGGTGAATTCAACCCCTAAATTTGTTCTTATTCCTATAAGAACTCATGATATTGCCTTCAGTAGCAAAACTTTTTCTTGAGTTCTTTACCCTAAGATGGTAAAAAGTCTACAGTAGTTTTCTTCCTAAAGAGTCCACATTATATTTATTTTCAGCACCAGAATATCCTGACATTTTTGAAGGGAATAAATTAAAATTTGGAAGAAATTTCTTCTTGTGAGGTTTGTTTATGAGGAACAGGCAGCCCACTTTAATGAGGAACTCACTGTGAAATCAATTTTACCTGGAATAATCCTTGGACTATTACGGGAAATAATCTAAATTAATTTGGAACTGTTTGGTGTGTACACAGATGGCATGAATGAAAGAATGAAAGTTGTCCACATAAGCAGCTCCTTTTACTCCTGCACGCAGACACAGAGTTTCATTCATTTCATTAGGGTTCCTGAGCAGGAATCCTGAATTAAGAATAATTCCTGCGTTTATTAGGACTCCTGAATATAGAGTTCCTGTTTGTTAAGTGTCTGATCCTAGGCTTGGTTCATAAGCAAGAAAGTTTTTCTCCAGCATTCACTGTACACTGTTCAACCAATAAAGCACAAAATTTTTTGTTCTCAACTAGTAGTACCAACAGTTATACATGAAAAAGTTCAGCTTGGTGATGTCTTCTTCAACTCAGTCATGGTGAAATATATTTTAAAAACAGACCTAGTGGTAGTATTTACAAGAATTTTTTTAGCATATGAAACCTTTACTGCAGAGAGTTTTCAAGAAAAGCCCTTATGGTAAGACATACCCCCAGGAAAACTATTTTTCTCAAGTTTAGTAGTTAGAAGTTGGTTTAAACTTGGGTTTGACTGCCTGAGAATCTTCATAGAATCTGGTATTTAGTGTTGATTTAGTTTCATTTTACTTTTTTTCTGGTTTGGATCCAGAGGTCAATAGATCCTTATTTCCATCAATTTCCAATGTGACTTCTTACAGAGGAAAAACTCTGAGCTCCTGCACTGCCTTAAAGGCTTGTGTGTATTTTGTGGGCATTGTGAGGCTTATAGGGGATAAATGAAGTTCAGAAACCTTTAATGCTCTCCCATTTTACAGTTAATGTCTCTTTGCTTCTCTACCAGAGTATTGTGTCGCACTTTTTTTTTTTTCAAAATGTGAATTATAAGGAGAGAAAATAAGAAATTTTTCTTGATTTTACCTTTTTTTGTTTTCCTTGAGATTACATCCTTTCTATATCTGCTTGTCTGTATTTAAAAAAAAAAAATCTGCTTTAAAAGGAAATGAAAATGGAAGGAGAAAAAGAATAATTCCTAGGCACTACTAGATAATCCTTCAACCTCTATAAATTAATAGTTAGTATGTAAGACTGACTTTATAACTGTTTACAGCTGCCATATGTTTTTTTATATCAAGCATTTTGCTGTATTTTTAGACATTTCACAGACCTACTGCAAAAAGAAATGTCTTTTTGATTTACTCATTGAAATCAATAAGAGCCATAGTACATTCCTTGATGGTGTAAAATCGATACTCTAATTACAGCAGCATCAAGGATATGTACCATACTAAAAAAGAACCCTTGTCCTCATGGCTGTAGCAATTGTAAAACTAGTTATGAAGCATGCGTGACAGATAAATGACTTTTGACAGAAATCCTATTTAATTTTGCTGTTGTACTCAGTAGTAGCAATTTGCTTAATGGAGCAGTGACAGAGACTGAAGTACTAGTAAAATACACATAATAAAAACTCACTAATAATTATCCAGGTCCAGGTTAGTAAATATTACTGAAGCTGCCCTATTTTGGTGAAGTACAAAACTACAATATTATTGCAGTAAATCATCACTGGAAAACAAAGACTCATTTTTTTCCTGGTCTTTCTTTCCATCAGATCTTTGAAATATTACAGAAGCACAGAATATGCTGAGATGGAAGGGACCCACAAGGATCATCGAATCCAACTCCTGGCCCTGCACACGACCATCCACAGGTCACACCATGTGCCTGAGAGTGTTGCCCAAGCACTTGTTGAACTCTTGTCAGGTTTGGTGCTGTGACCACTACCCTGGGGAGCCTCTTCCAGCACCCAACCACCCTCTGAGTGAAGAATATCTTTCGAATATCCAACCTAAACCTTGCCTGACACAACTTCAGGCCATATCCTCAGGTTCTGTCACTGGTCCCCACAGAGAAGAGATCAGTGTCTGCCCCTTGTCTTCCCCCCATGAGGAAGTTGAAGACTGCAATGAGGTCTCCCCTCAGTCTCTTCTTCTTCAGGCTGAACAGACCAAGTGACCTCAGCCACTCTGCATACAGCTTCTCCTCAAGGCCCTTCACCATCTTCGTTGCCCTCCTTCGGACACTCTCTAAGAACTTAATATCTTCCTTACATTGTGGTGCCCAACACTGTGCACAAAATCCAAGGTGAGTCTGCTCCAGTGCAGAGCAGAGCAGGACAATCCCCTCCCTCGACCGGCTGGTGATGCTTTGCCTGTTGCCTCCCAGGACACGTTTGTCTGTCCTGGCTGCGTATTCAACTTGCCATCAACCAGGACCCCCAGGTCCCTTTCCATGGCACTGCGTTCCAGCCTCTCATTCTCTAGTCTGTACAAACATCCAGAGTTGCCCCATGCCAGGTGCAGAATCCAGAACTTTCCCTCGTTGAACTTCCTATGATTGGTGATTGCCCAGTCATCCAATTTATTGAGGTCTCTCTGCAGGGCATTTTGTCCCAAAGAATCCTGTGAGAGACAATATTGAAAGCTTTACTGAAATCCAAAAAGATTACATCAGCTGCCTTCCCTTGATCAACTAGGTTGGTTACCTTGTCATAAAAGGAAAGCAGGTTTCATAAGCAGGACTTTACTCTCATGAAGCCACGCTAGCTGTGACCAGTGACTGTGTTATCTTTCAGGTGTTTTTCAATACCTCCCACAATACTCTTCTCCTAAACTTTACTGGGCACTGAAGTGAAACCGACAGACCTGTAGTTTCCAGGGTTCTCTTTCTTGCCCTTCTTGAAAATCAGGACAACGTTTGTCAGCTTCCAGTCAGCTGGGACCTCTCTGGATTCCCAGGACCGCTGAAAAATCATTAAGAGAGAATTTGCTATGACATCAACTAGCTCTTTGATGATTGTGGGATGAATCCCATCAGGCCCCATAGATTTGTAGGGATCTAGCTGTAGCAGCAGATCCTGAACAATTTCAGGGTCAACTGGGGGTTGGTCATTCTCACAGTCATAGTCCTCCAGCTCAGGGCACTGAGACCCCCTTGGTCCATAATCTCTGTTGAAGACAGAGACAAAGAAAGCATTAAACACCTCTGCCTTGTCTCTGTCTGTGAGGTGACCATCTTCATCCTATAACAGGGCAATAGTATTTCTATACTCCTTATTGCCTTTATCATATATTTGAAAAAACTCTTTTTGTTGTCCCCCATATTTCTGGCCAACTTCAACTCCAGCTGAGCTATGGCTGCTCAAATTTTCTCTCTACAGTTGTGTATTAGGGAGGGTTCAGACCATACTGAATCTTGAAAACCATGACACCATTGCAAGCTCAACAAAACTGATATTTATTACCAAGAGGTGGCCAACAAAACGAACAAACCCAAAAGCGAGGAAGGAGGAGAGAAATAAACCCTCAGCATGACCTCCCCAGTTACCCAGCTGTTGCCCATAAAGTCATCTTACTGACCTAGCATGCCTATCATTACCTATAGCAGAAGCTGCATCCTTGGAGAGTCAGTAAGTTCGCAAACAGGCAGGTGTCCGTACCAAAAGGCAACATTGTCCTTGTTGTGAAGCTTGCTACCCTCCAAGAAAAGAACTATCTGCTTTTATACAATTAACTGAGTGACCTCAACCTAGGCAGGTGTGGTCAGCACTGCTCAGCCAGAGGCTCTCAGTCCCACCCCCTATTATGCAAGTGCATCCCTTCAGCGTATGAGTGAGAATTTTGGAATTCCCTGTCCTCATCATACGGCTACCATACACACTAAGTGTGGCTGGCACTGTTCTGTCCATAATTTGTAAACAAGCTTTCTCAATATAAGCCTTAGTCTGAAAAAGCAAATTTTCCTTTTACTGAATTTATAGTGACTACCTAAATACATATGAATTTAATAATGCTTTTTACATACAGAGAATAGGATTTTCCAGAAGCTAATGTACAGTAGACAGTCTACAGTCACCTTGATTTTTTAAATTGTTATTGGGCTGTCTGCTGATTCTATTTTTTTTCACCATTTCCCTCCATATTACTTTGATATGGAACTCATAATTGCCTATAGTTGGAAACATCTCAGATAAATCATTCAGTGATATTATCCTTGAAAACCTTCATTTATCCTAAAATACTTTTAATGTCCATTGGGAGCATTAATTAATGCATTGTATCTTCTGTGCAAGTTGCTCTCAGTCTAATATTTTGACCATATAGAGTGAGTATTTCCAGTGTCGCTTGAGATACACTGCTGAATAGCAGTGTATTCTCTTCAGATGCACTAGTATGGGGCTGTATTTTGGATTCCTTATGGAAACTATGTTAATAATATGAAGATGTTTTCCCTACTGCTGAGCAGTGCTTACACAGAGTCAAGAGCTTTTCTAATTCTCTCTGCACCCCATCAGTGAGGAGGCTGTGGATTCACAAAAAGCTGGAAGGGGGTACAGTCAGCACAGCTGACCCCAACTGACCGAAGGGATATCCCACACCACATGGCACCATGCGCAGCATATAAATCGGGGAGAGGAGGTTGATGAGGGGACTCCCAGCTCAGGGACTGACTGGGCATTGGTTGGTTGATATGCACAACTGTTTTCATTTGCATGACTTGTCTTTCTTGGTTTTAATTTTTCTTTGTTATTTTCCTTTTCACTAAAATTTATTAACACTGCTATTATTATGAAATTTATTATTACTTCAATTATTATACTGTTTTTATCTCAACCCATGAGTTCTTTCACCTTTACCATTCAATTCTTTTCCCCATTCCACCAGGTGGGGTGAGTGAATGCTATGTGAAGCTTGTTGCCAACTGGGGTTAAACCGTAACACCAAACATGCTAAAGGATGCAAGTATGAATAAATCATTCCCATCCCAGATATTCCATCCTTCTTTTTCTGTGTTTTATTCTATTTTCACTTATTCTTGTTCACAAATAAAACCTTCTCCCTCTTTGGTCAATTGCATTGGGTTTCAATGGGAAGGTTTTGATAGTAGGATGGCTACAAGGACAGCTTCTGTGAGAAGCTGCCAGCAGTTTCCCCCGTGTCCAACAAAACCAATGCCAACTGGCTCCAAGACGAACCCACTGCTGGCCAAGGCTGAGCCCATCAGCAATGGTGGTAGCACCTCTGGGATAACGTAGTTAAGAATGAGGAAAAAAACCCTGCACAACAAAAACAACAGAGAGAGAAGTGAGAAAATGTAAGAGAAACAGTCCTGCAGACATCAAGATCAGGGCAAAAGAACAGGAGCAGGTGTTTCAGGTGCTGGAACAGATTCCCCTGCATCTCATGGTGCAGACCACAGCGAGGCAGCTGTGCACCTGCAGCCCATGGAGGTCCATGGTGGAGCAGAGATCCACCTACAGCCCATGTAAGACCGCATGGAGAGAGCAGGTGGATGCTCAAAGGAGGTTGTGACCCTGAGGGAAGCCCATACTGGAGCAGACTTCTAGTAGGACCAGTGTCCCTGTGGCAGCTTTGCTGGCAGGACTTGTGACCCCATGAGGGAACCTTGTTAGAGCAGTCTGTTCCTGAAAGACTGCACCCCATGTGAGGGACCCATAATGAAGCAGGGAAAGAATGTGAGGAGTCTCCCTCCTTAGGAGGAAGAAGTGGCAGACACATTGTGTGATAAACTGACCAAAAGCTCCCGTCCCTGTCTTCCTCTGCTGCTGGTGGCAGAGGGGAGGTAGAGAAAATAGAGTGAAGTTCAGCTGGGGAAGAAGGGAGGGATGGAGGGAAGGTGTTTTAAGATTTGATTTAATTTCTCATTAGCCAACTTTGATTTGATTAGCTATAAATTAAATTAATTTCTCCAACTAAGTCTGTTTTGGCCATGATCGTAGCTGGTGAGTGATCTCTCCCTGCTCTTATGTCAACCCAAAAGCCTTTCCTGTCCCCTACCCAGCTGAGGAGGGGAGTGACACACAGGCTTTGGTGGGTTGCTGGCAATCAGCCAGGGTCTACCCACCGCAGAAGTACACACAGAGAAAGCACTGACTAAAATCACCTAGAGTTTGTCAGTAGATTCCATGTTTTGATTGTCTTGCCAAAGTACTCAGATTAAAACCAGAGACCTTCCATATATACATCATTTCAGTAGCATTTTTGTCACACTTATCTGCGTGTTTATGCCAGCAGCTTTTGTGCTTGGTTGTAGATTGAAGATAAATTTAGAGAAGGAGATAGAAGTCTTACATGTAGCAAATTCCAGAAGTGGTGGGAAAGGTGGGCTGTTGTGTACAAGAAACAGGGCTTGAATTAATCTTTTATTGGTTATCAGAGAATCCACATATGAGATCACTCTGAAATCCAAACTGCACTGAACATCTACTTCATTAATTATACTGGTCACAAAACAACTTTTATATATAAGCTGCTGCTAAGTAATCTGCAAAGTTTTTAGAGAGGAATAAAATCTCTTATTAGGCTAGCTGATAGTCCTAAAAAGTGAACATGTCTCAGGCACATAAATAATCTTCTGTGTAGACATTCTAATCTTTTGTGTAGACAGACATAAGTAGATGGAGAAGGGGTTGTATGTTCATTTAGCTTTGTCTAGTTTGACTGCTGTGATTTAGATAAACTGGCCTCAAAATTATTTAATGTGATATTAGCTTGGATATGGAGAAGGCTTGAGCAAAAGTTAGAACTCGATGTAGCTACTGCCACTTCTGTTTAAAATCCCCTGAGACCACCTGCAATCATAGCATCGTAAGAGAACTTTAAGAGACCTTGTAATTCAATCTTGTTCCTGACAGTCATTCTATTATGAAATCAAATTATGATTACTACAAAGTTGTACCAAACAAATCTGGAGAAGAGTCAGAGAAGGCTCTGGGGAGACCTCTTTTCAGACTTTCAGTACTTAACTGGAGATTATAAAAAAGATGGAGGGTGACTTTACATGGGCATACAACAAGTGGGAACACTTTTAAACTAAAAGAGGGGAAATTTGTATTAGATGAAGAAATTCTTTACTCAGAGGGTGGTGGAGCACTGGAACAGGCTGCTCAGAGAAGTTGTGGATGCCCCAGCCCTGAAGATGTTCAAGGACAGGTTGGATGGGGCTCTGAGCAACCTGGTCTAAGTGGAAGGTGTCCCTGCCCATGGTAGGGGACCGGAACAAGATGAGCTTTAAGGTCTTGTCCAACTCAAACCATTCTGTGATTCTATGACTCTATGAGCCCAACTATATTGTTGATATGCGTGGTGGGGTTTCCAGTTACCTGAATGGCACTGATACACCAGCTCACAAAGTATATTTCATCCTTTTGCCATGCTCTGCAATATTGCACCCTGCACTGCCATAATCACTGAATTGCAGTATAAGTTCGTTGGAGGGGCCCTCTAGAGGCCATGTAGTCCAAGGGTTTTCTTGTGTTTCTTATGAATTTCTATTTTTGAATTTTAACCCGTTACCTCTTGTCCTTTCACTGGGCGCTACTGAGAGGAGTCTGACTCACTCTTCTGCATTGCCTCACATCAAACATTGATACACATTAGTAAGATCCCCCCTGAGCATTATCTTCTCCTAATTGAAAAACCCTGGCTCTTCTCATAAAATGCTCTTAATCCTTTGTGACCAACACTGGACTCAGTTCCAGATATCCATATATTTCTTGGACTGATAAGTCCGGAACTGGATGCGGTACTCCAGAGATGACCTATCAGTGATAAGAAGGGGTCACCTCCTTTGACCTACTGGCAACAATTTTCCTAATGTAGCCCAGGATATTGTTGGAATTCTTTGCTACAAGAACATATTGCTGGATCATGGCTGGCTTTTTGTCCATCAGGATGCTATGCAGAGCTGCTTACCAGACAGTTGACCAGTGGCATGTACTGGTTCCTGGGATTATTCCTCCCCAGGTGCAGAACTTTGCATTTGTCCTTGTTGAACTCTGTGAGATTTCTCTTGGCCCAGCCTGTCAAAGTCTCTCTGAATGATGTCACAACCATCTGGTGTATCAGCCACTGCCCTCAGTTCTGTATCTTTGGTGAACTTGCTCATGGTGTGCTCATGATGTCCAGATTCTTAATTAAGATGTTGGACAGGACTAGCTGCAGTATCAGCCCCTGGAGTACACCACTACTGACTGGCCTCCAGCTTCACTTTGTGATGCTGTATTGTGTTTCAAGAGTGAAAAGATAATAGATTTTTGTATTTCTTCCAAATTATAGAAGAAGTTTGCATGCTAAATTGAAGTCTTAATATTTTAAATAAATTGCATAACTAATCTTACATCCTTCTTGTCTCCCTCTCATCTCCCATACAGATCACTTGCCAGGAAATGACAGTGATTATTTGTGATACACTGCTTAAGTAATTCACAATGTATAGACCAGATTTGTCTGAAAAAATTTTGCTCTCTATACCTTTTTACAGATTTACCAAACTTATCCAATCCCTGATGAAATTCCACAACTGAAAATCTCTGATGAAAAAGAAAAGGCTTTTCCGTCTTTCATTACTACTTTTACCCTTAGTTTTCAGCTGCGCATCTCTCTAGCTACAATGCAAAAAAAGCAGCCTATTGTTACCTGGGGAATACCTGCTGGCCTTTTCAAAATGAAGAAAATAGCTGTGGCTGACTATTTTTGTCCTTGAACTAGAGAAGGTAACAGCTATTGTCAAACAACTGTGAAATAACATTCATATCTATCCACCTAAACTGTGCTCAGATACTGGTGGGTTTTTCTCTTTCACTTTTTCCTTTGTGTTAAAATCCATAAATGTTGCTATCAAAGTGAGAATTTATTGTATTATTTTAAAATCTTTTATTGAATGGAGTTTTGTTGTATGTGTCATTGTAATTATAAGCCAACATTTATGAAGTAAGTGGAAGGGAGACCTACAACTTTATTATCCTTCAATCATAAAAACATTCTCATTTCCCTAGCTCTTGCCTTTACAACTGTTAGTAATTAATTACTGTATTCAGATGATGTTTAAATGTATCTGGAAATAATACTGCCATATGTCTGTAAGAAGGTTATAACTTGACAAAATAAGTCAATTTCTTTATGATAGAAAGGAGTAAGACGACACAATATTACTTGAATAAATAAACAATAGACACATTATGCCACTTTTTTTTCTGAACAATTAATGTAAACAATTTTTTCTGAACAATTGATATTTTTAATGCAACTTATTTTCTTGATAATTCCATGATAAAATGAAAATATCACAACAGCTTTTGTTCCTTAGAAAGTTTCTTTGGGTTACATTATTTTAACCACAGTATGTGTAGGAGGCACTACTCTGAGATTAAAGCTAGAAATTAGTGTATCTACAATTCATTCTCAGAAACCAAAGATGGAATCCTGCCCTTACTTATCTCAATGCCAAAGTAACACCAATGGATTAATAAAGTTTGGGGTTAGTTTATGATTTTCCATCATATTAAGCTGGTCTGCCTCAAATATGAGGATAACGTTCATCTCCTTTGCAAGTCTGAGTTGTAAAATCTTTGCTTTAAAGGCATAATGAAGAATCCATGTGCTTTCTTTCTTATAGTCTCTCCACTTTTGTCAAAATGGAGATCTTGAAATTGCTTCGGTACTTACCATATTTTTGTGCTCAAAATAAGTTGAAATGAATCTCACTGTAAAACATAACAGCACCATTACATTGTCTTTCCAGGTGGAATATTTTATGCCTAGAACATTAAAAATTATTTTTTGTTCCTTGATATGTCAGTTTCTGTCTTATTCTCTGTTTCTTATCCTCTTTACTACTAAACAGTGCAAGGTGCACTTGGTGAGCAGATCTCTTCTTCCTCAGCAATTCCTGGATCTCTTGATTGTTTTCAAGATGAAAGTCTGCTTTTCTTACATGACAGAATGGTAGTGCAAGGTGTGCAACTCTTAGAACGCTTCCATCAATGCTGTCTCCATACAACCCTAAACATCCACTGGTCAGATTATGTGACCAATACATCTGTTCTAGAACAAGCAGCAGTCACAAGTATAGAGGCCATGTTGCTGAGAACACAGCTGCGTTGGGCAGGACACGTCTCCAGGATGAAGGACCACTGTCTCCTTAAGATCTTGCTCTATGGTGAACTTGCCACTGGCTGCCTCAAGAGAGGAGCCCCGAAGAGGAGACACAAGGATTCCCTGAAACAACATCTCAGCCTTGGCCATATTGATCATCATCACTGGTCTACTCTGGCCTCCAATTGGGAGGCCTGGAGACACACCATCTATAACGCTGCTGTTTCCTTTGAGAACGCACTCAGGATCACTCTTGAGGAGAAAAGATAATGCAGAAAGAACCGTATCTTGCAGAATATACCACCTAAGGAGTCTTTCTGCTGTGCCTTTTGCAACCGGACATGTCTATCTTGTATTGGCCTTTTTAGCCACCAGCCTGCTTGTAACAAATGTGGGTAAAGCCCTTCCAAAATCTTCATTTGTGAAGCCTAGCCATGATGATGACTACTAAACATAACAACAAATTATGACTTACACCATCTATAAGCAAACCAGATGGAAATAAGTTGAAGCTAGTCCTTACATCAAGACCCGGATTTTCTGGTTAGCTCCCTTAAGCATGGGTGTCACACACACTTTAATCTTGTCTAGTACTGCATTTCAAAATTAAAAAATGCTTTGGAACTTTTCATTTATAATTAGATCAGAAATATCAAAAAGTCCCCGAAGTCACCTCTTCCTAGGCTCATCTTCATCTTCAAGTGTAAGCTAGGAAAGATAGGGAAAAAAGGTCATTAATTGTATTCTTAGCTCTGTCTGTACCACTTAACGCCATGTCATGCAGAGAGAGCTAAAAGCTAGCCTGGACATAGCAGGAGGCTCCTTCCAGTTCCACAGGCAGACTTATAGCTAGCACTGGTAACTGCACAAAGATACACTGCAGCATGTAAACTCCCTCAGACTCGGTATGAGTGCATTTATCAAGCAAAGATAGCTCAACAACTAACCAGAAATCAGCAAACATGAGCTTTGTTTCCCAAGTTACATTCTTTTTGTGGAGATTTATATCCAAGAATGCTAGTAACACTGAAAAAGGTTTTGTTCAATCAAATCCACTTGAAAGTCTGAATACTTTATTAATTGCACATACTTTATTCACCCCCCAAAACCCCCAATCACATTTATCTTGAGAGTGATTTTTATCCTTTAAAGATCATTGTCTATGTAGATATCCTATTGTGCACTGTCTAGAAATGGTTAGGACAAGTTTCTTTCATGTTCAAAGTTAGCAATTTGTAAAAGAATTTCTTCTTCAGTAAACTTTAACACCATTAAGCAATTAAAGTCTGTAATATATCTGATTTCAGTGTCTCAAAAGCAACAGAAACACGCAGGAGGCCAGTTCTGTGATTAGGAAAGGACACAGAGGGAAAGAGATGTCTCTTGGACATTTTCTTAGAGGGAAATGTAATTTAGAATTTCCAACATCTATCTCTTTATTGTTTTAGAAATTTTAATCCTATGAATGTCAATATCATATCCTAATTCTATTCTTTAATCAGAATTAGAGAACATATACATTTTCTGTGAAAATAGAACTATTATTAATTCTGACTGCATTGGCACTCTAAGGCTGAAGAAAAGACTGGAAACACAGCTGCCCTGAAAAGTGTGTATGCAGTATAAGCAGGTTACACAGAAGAAGGGAGAAAATAAAGCAGTTAGAATCATACTCTTTAGAAAGAAATTCAGTAAGTACTAGGATAACAATAAAATGTAACAAATTGTGATCTGAAAACTAAAATCAATGGGACATTTATTAAAACTGAAGGCTGATAAACAAAGTGCCTTTTTTTGTATTAAAGATGGAATTAAGTGGTGAATTCCCTGCTATGGAAAGTTTATTAGCAAGGATTTCAGAACTCCCCAAATTGGTCATGAGTTTGATCAACATTTTGTATGACTTATTAAATTTCAGGGTTTTTTTCAGCCTCTAGATTGATGTATAAGATACAGAGAAATTGGAAATATATAATTTGGGGTCCTTTCTGTGTGTATGAAGAAAGACTTCTCTGGAGTATCTAGATTTGATCACTGGAGTAAGGATGCTGCACTATGTGACTGTTTTACCAGACTTGCCTACAAATACAAAATAAAAAAGAGTCACACAACTGGAAAAGAGATCAGAGTATGGAAGAAATTATGTATCACACTTGTCTACTACAGACCAAACCCCTGAAGACACAGGAACTCTTCTTTTAGTGCAGAGATTAGGTTAAGCACTGAGTAAACATGAAATACTCAACAGCAACCCTGAAAAGTAATTAACTTGAAGAAAAGACCTATTAAGTTCAACTCTAATTAAAAGAAACTTTCTTTGCAGTAGGTCAAATACCTTTCTTCCCCTGCCTACAATATATTTCAAGTTACTCTTGAAATTTCTATAATTTTTCTGGTTTTATCAGAAGATTTTTTAAGACTCATAACTATGTAATCCATAAATGTAAGACTTCATAGATGTCTTTTTGTGATCCAAATGCAAAGCTTTAGCAGTCCTGTCTAAGAACTGGAATTCCTGCTGGTGCAAAATAACAAGGGCACCACCATTTTTTTGCACAAAATTTGTACCATTAAGATCTGACTTGCAAAGGTCCAAATATCCCAACTGCTCTGGACTCTATTCTAAATCAGTACTGAATAATTTAGACATCTTACTGACAACATTCACAAGGATGCTTCTCACAGTGAGTCACAAATACAGTCAGTACTGTAAGTACAGGCAAGAGTTCTTTTTCAGTTAAGTTGGTTTTTCATTGGAGGCACAGGGCTCATGTCCTTTCCTATATTTTTATTTTCTTTAGGCCTCTGGTGGTCTAGTGGTTAGAGTGCAGGACTCGCACCGCTGCGACCCGGGTTCAATTCCCGGCCCCCCGGGCAGCTGGAGCTCGTCAGCCTTGTATGGCAATCCAGCTACGTCCTGGGGACCTCACTGCCACTGTCCAAGCTTTGCTCGGCCCCGGCAGATGAACCTCAGGATTAAAGGGTGGGCTCAGTTCAGCGCACGCTGTGTCTCACCTAAAAAATCCACTGCGCAGGCTCGAAGGGTTTATGACCTTTCCCAAATCTTCGCTTGCGAAGACTGGCCATTATATATTATTATATATATAGTTCTGTATGACCAAGTGTGAGAAATCCCTTTTCACTTCTGTTAAACTCTTAGAACCCATGAGCTGTATGGTGTAATAATTCCACAGACCGATCGTATTTAGAGAAAGTTTTGTATTTTATAACTTTGTGTCTATTCCATTCTGTATTTCTTATCACATCCTTTTTTATTTTTCTTCTGTCTTGAGACTGGGAGAAGTTCTGGATCTACCCAAGCATTTTTAATAAGACAATGTTGGTACATGACTTGACTTTTTGACTTCCTTCCTCTCTTTTCATAGAAATTTAGGAAGGTAAGACAGTTGAAGAATATGATTTTTATAATCTGCAGGTTCAGCAAGAAATAAAAAAAAATATTTACTGTTTTAGTTTAAATCATTCAAGTAAGAGAAAACTACTGTGGCCTAGAATTCTATTTATCTATCTATCTATCTATCTATCTAGCTATCATCTATCTATCTATCTATCTATCTATCTGTCTATCATCTATCTATCTATAAAAAATAGATATTTGGCAAAAGGATATTATGTTTCAGTAATAAATATTTTCAAGTTTATAAATTATTTCATAAATGATTAAAATTTTCATGTCACAATACATTTTTTATATATTGCTATGTATTCAAAAGATTTTTTAGAGGTGTCATCTATTTATTTCAATGGCTACTAAAATAATAATGCATAAAGATGTTTCTTGATTGTCAACTGCCTTACAATGATTTCACATTCAGTAAATATATATATTTATAGATATATAGATAGAAATATACGATAATAATAGTGCTATAACTAATTAAACAATAATATTTTAAAGTATTTTTCTCTTCAAAGACTTACTGTTAGGGATGATTATTCTTATTTAATTACATTTTTTCATTTCAAGATAGAATTTGAGATTTAACAACAGCAAATGGTGCCAGGTTAGAGCTTTTACATGTGGTTGACTTAGACTGGAGCACCATCCACAGTCACGCATTTTGGCCTTCTTAATGTTTATCAGTATTATGCAGCTGCTGCTTTTCCTAGAGAAAGTGCCAGCAAAACATAATGAGGTTACAGTGAACTCCAAAAAGCAAAAACTTTCAAAGTAAAATCACAGAGCTGCTGAAACCTCAATCAGTCTTATTGCTTATTTACATAATATTACCCTAAAAGCTTTGTCTTAGGATTTTACTTTGAAACTTGTCCTCTCCGAGGAGGCTTCAAAACACTGTCTCTCTGTTTCTCTCCAGAATTCACATCACACTGATAAGTCTTAAGAAAGTCAAAATATGGGGCTGTAGATGCTTTTTTCACCCTGGGCACAGCAACAAAGACAGCCTTAATTGGCAAGAGTGTTAAACTAGTCTAGGTGTGTTTCCTTCTTTCTTAGATAAATGTTTGGCCTCTGAGTTACTACTTCTGCACTGAATGCATTGTTTAGCAATCTCTATTTAACAACAATAAACCAGTTTTACTGAGTTAGATCCTAACCTCTGAAAGAAATGACCTCTTAACAGCTGGTTTATACTGTTTGAACGAGGAGCATGTGAGCTTGTTTATCTTTGGCTTCACTTTTTTGTAAAGTTTGCAAATGACTTTATTGTGCGTCTTTCACTTCAGGCACTGATCTTTCGAACATTTATACACCTCATTGCTAGGAGGCAGGGAAGTCTGAAATCAGCAACAATTTTTCTCCAGAAGAATTCATATCTGCATCTTATCTGAAGCAGCAGCAAATTCAGTACTCCATGTTGCACAGTCATATTTGATTTTTTTGAGATAAAAATTAAATTTTTGATTCCAGAGGCTCCAACTGGATCATTAAAAGAACTCCAGAAAAGTATAGTGGTTTTTTATCGAACACTTTTAATCGACAGCATGTGTGTGTGTGTGTTTGTGTGTGTGTGTGTATTCCTGTACACAGGGTTTTTGAATTTGCAAAGTGGATGGCTGGAATAAGGTTGGATAGCTTTAATCTTATTCTGACTCTAGTTGTAACTGCGTTGTGTTTATACCAGTATAAACAGAAATTTGTTGTGTTATCCTCCTTACAGTTCATTGTAAGGACTTGATATATTTAATCAATGAAGACTATGGTAAATACTGCTCCCTCTTCTCAGATGTTTTTGATGGAATTTTTTCTCAGAAAGTATTTATATTCCAGAGTAGGGAGCCATGTGTGATGTTGGAAATCAGTGAACTAACTGCACCTTGCATTCCATTAAGTCTCCAGCAGGAAGCAGTTTCACTTTTCTAGTTTGTCTGTCATCATGTGTTTAATTTGCCTTTCACTATCTTTTATATACACCTCTTTGCACAGCAGGACAACTTCCTGTAGCTGCAATTTTACTGGTTACCTTCATATTTTTTCCACTTAAACATTAGTATAGCAGTTTAGTGTTTCATTCCTTTTTGTTTGGTTGGTTTTTTGGTTTGTTTTTGGGTGGTTTTTTTTGGTTGGTTGTTTTGTTTTTGGTTTTATTGTGTGGGTTTTGTAGCGTTGTTGTTGTTTGTTTTTTTTTTTGCTATAAAATTTGCTAATATCTTTTTCTGTAGTGGAGAGATTGCAGAAATTACATTTGGGAAAAAAGAACTGAGAAAATTTCTCAGACAAATAACTCTAGTATCATTATCCAGTGTTTGTTTGCTTGTTTGTGTATCGGTGCTGGAAGCTCTGGTTTTAGTTTTTATAGTTGTTTGCATTGATGTTCAAACACTTCTTCATGAAATACAGCTCAGTTCTCAGTCTCTCCCATCTTTGTTGGGTTCCAGTAGAAAAATAATTTTGCTACCATTTCATCTCCACCACCAAGATTCACTGTGAATAAGAACTGAAGTATTACAATTCTTTTATGTACTTCCAAATAAGAAACCCTTTACTATTCAGTAGCTATCACTTCTTCCAAATTTCTTAAATTAATTAATGTCCCCATGGTACCAAGGTCACCAGTAAATGATAATGACTTGGTTTGTGAAATTGATATCTCTTGGAAATGTAACTTCTTTCAAAAAATAAAACATTTTACATTGGTATTTGACAGGTACATTTCCTTGTTATACTTCTTTTCATGTACTGTTAGTGACACAGGCATTAAAATAAAGTTCCCATGAATAAGAAATGAGACAAAAATCTGATTTTATTCGAATTCAACACACTTTAAAACTATATTTCAAGAATAATATAGTCCAGTAAAGCACAAAAAGACAATTTCTAATTTGCAGTTGTAATATATAGCTTTATCACACTGACTCTTTTGAGTTTTCTTAGAAGGAAAGGTCTTTTGATTTCACAGCTATTTAACAGTTATTAACAACAAACAGCTATTGGAGATATGAACTAAATAAATTGAAAACTGATGCCTCAAATTAGTTCTTACAGGACAGGGTGAAATTTCTGTTCCCACTGAAGATAATAGTTTTGTTATCATATTTGCATTTACAGATTTGAGGTTTTTCATTATTTAATATTCAGTGACAAAAATAATCTGTTGTTATGATTTGATTTTTACTTCCAAGTTCATAGTGTTTATCTCTTTTTTCAATTCTCCTACCTATTATCCATGTTAGTTTTGTCATAGTCTCCTGACACCTAAACCATTTAGGTTCTGGTCTGTACACATTAAGTCTTAAAACTCAAATCCATTTGCACTGCTTACTAGTTCAACTTCTTTTGTTTTATTTATGTTGCTAAATAACCTTTTATTCCTTGTTTTCATCTCATTTGAAAGGTCTAACTCAGCTTGGCAGTCAGAAATTCTCACTTTATCCCTTTACTTTCTGGCCTCCCAAGATGCAGCTTTCTTTGCTAATTACCTCCTTTTTACCCTTTATCCTAGAACTTCCCCCTATTCCAAAAATTTTATAGGAGTAGAAATTAATCCATACAGACCTGGATCCCTTCAGAAAAAGTTTAGTCATCACAGAAACCATGATTTTGGTATCATTTGCATCCCGGGTTATGAGAGATAAGTGTCTCTTCCCACTGCCCCTCTTTACTAACAAAATTCCTGGCTTCTTAGTGATGTGCCATTAAGTTTCCCCCTTCATATTGTGAAGTTTCTTGTAGAACTAGTTCTATTTATCTTCAAATTTGAAAAAAATTGTGATCCCTTGATCTAAAGATGTTTACCTAATTGCTTCCATGATCTGCATTTAAAAATTCTTCTTACTTTAAAAACCTTTGGTGTAGAAAGACAGGAAAACTCAGCTGGGATTTTTTTCTAACTGGGCCAAATTTTGTCTGCTGATAACTGGAGCCTGAATATCTTCTTGTCTATTAGTTGCATTTAAAAGGTAGAATTATTAGGAGAGTCTGATTCTTGCTACAAAAAAATTCTGGTTTTCATGGCTTATAATTTTTTTTTTTCAAACTGGAATGTGGACTTGAATTTTCCACACCAGATGTCTGCTTCAGGCTAATCTTCCTCATTATTATTAACACTAGCAACAAATCCAGATAAAAGAGTTGGGCAGCTTCCTATGGAGTGAAGTCTGGCCCATTTTGGTTAAAAAAATTTCCCCAGGGCAAAGAGATTGGATCTTTGGTGTTCCTTTGTAGAAAACTGGAGGTCAAGATCTTGAGAAATTTGGAAAAGGACACGAAATTCCTAAACCTCCTTCTCTGTGGCCACCAAATGAGCATTATATCAACAGGAAAAGTATGAGGGACCTTTCATGGTGATTTTCCTAGTGTATTCAGGTTAAGAGTTAATTTAAATTGCAGAGAGCTGCTGCTGAGGACATTAAGTTTCCCAACTTCTTGGTGGTCACCCTGAGTTCAGCAAGGTGTTGCATGCAAGATTTTGTGATTATGTTGGTACTTTACATTGTAACATCGCTGTGCTTTATGTATATAGTTTTAAAAGGTAGTCCACTCTATTCCTAATTTTTTGAGAGAATGCTACTTGTTATTATGTAGGTAATTGGTTCAATAATTTTATATTCAGGATAGGACATAGGAAGAAGAGGCCACAAGTTGGCATTGCAGTAAAACCAAATACAAAATGTGTGCTTGTTAAGTGAGAATCCCCAGTCCAGACTGCTGTTTGAGGAATGATTCTTTGAGTAAAGTAATCTCTCGGTATATAATTCATGATTTGTGTAAAAGGGGACTGAACTGAATTTCCCCCAAATGTTTCTAATTTCCTAGGTTTTTTTTCTATTTGATTTGCACCCTGAAGAACAGCATTAGCCATAGGTTCTATGTTTTTACTACTCCTGTTACTCTTATTTTTTTAAATTCAGTTCCATTTTTTTTACAAGCTGGAGAAGTAAATCCTTTTAGCTATTACTAATTGGATCCGGGTTTAGACTGCAAGTTTTAGGCATGAATGAACAGTGCTTTACATATGTCTACTACTTGCAGGGTTACTGACCTGAAGGCACTCTTAAATTTGCACAGGTCACTGAAGTCACTAATTTGTAGGGTGAAGTCTTGCCTGTGAAGGCTAGTGAAATAAATAGATCCTGCCTGTTACAAAAGTAGGATTTGACTCATTATTCCCTGCAGCATTCCTTGCAATCTCACACACATGGCAAAAATGCAAATCTTATCTACACTCGCATAAAAAGTTCCTTACCAGTCAGAAGTACTCAATTTTTCCAGAAGGCCTGGGTGTGTACTGTATATGGCATCAGATCAGCATATTTTTGTATGGTATCTCTGTACATCACTGTGAGGGCACGGTCTGCCGCCTGGTAAAGAGGAGGAAAAGTAGCATTTTTAGATAGAGGAAAAGTAGTATTTTTAATGGGTTGTGAATTTCATAGGGTTTCAGATGAAATGCATCTGTTCCTCCAGAATTCATCCAGGTTAAATTCAACTGCTTTCTTTGGTAGTGCATTCTGGGATCTTTGGAGGAAAGTTCAGAAAATCCTGTATTAGAGGGTTTCTGTCTGACTTAACCTGTGATTGACTTCTATGTAAAGATGAATTACAGACATGATAGATGTGACTCATGGAGCTGATATTGATCTAGGACAATTTGAGATGTTTTTACCTATTTGAGATGTTTTTCTTTCCCTGCATAGTGACCGGTGGCATTTGGGGCAACAGCAGCTCAATCTATGTTCGGAGAATTATAAGAAGGGTAATGTTTATTTCTACACTGATTTTCTTGAAATCTATAGGCCACCCTGAACTGAGGCATTTTAGATCACACGAATCTGACAAAAATATGAAATATATTAAACCACACACAAATGTTTTAAAAATATGTTTTAAAAATATTATTAGGTGTTACTCCATTGGAAGGTGTTTCAGCATTAACTTTGTATGTACTGGGTTTGGCTGATCTTGGTTATATTTTTTCATAGGTTTTGACATTTTAATTTCCTTTTTTCTTGTCACATACTAAGATTTTTGTTTTATTTTGCTAAATTTAAACGTTTTACTGTTCCCTAAAAATTCATATAGTTATAAGTGAGCTACAGACCTGTTCTATGCATGCAGTGGGAATTTCTTGATGGATTCAAGAGAAAGCATACACTTTAATGAGACTTCAGAAACTGTTTGCTGTCTGTACAATGGAGCTGTTAAATTGCAGTCTTGTCAGGAATGCAATGTCACTTCTACATCTATGGCACTTCATAAATTTTAAAACACAGCATTATCTAATATGTAGGTAAACATTTCATAGTTATGTAAATTAACAGACTATTTTCTGAAAAGTAGATGAGGTTTTCTGAATGGTTATTCATAATCTCTAGTTGCAGAGGTCAGTAGTTGACTAATTGCCTGTCTGAAAAAATCACAAATAAGTACTGAAAAGGGAAGAAACTTAGACTCTGGGCAACATCTGATATGATTAAAGAAATCCAAGAAATATGGAGGTGAAGGTACATCTAGCAGTCATTCTGTCTCAGAGCATGGAAATCAATAATTTCTTTTTATAGTCCTTGGTATGCATACCTTTTAAATTCCTCCTGTGATGTTGGTTTCAACCCCTTCAAATATAACTTGTTCCATTTCATGACTGTTATTGTAGAATTTTTTATTCCTAAAGTTTACATTTTCCTTGCTTGGAAGGAAAGGAATTATTTCTTGTCCTAGATTCAGTATATGTGAATAAGATTGATTATTTACCAATTTAATACTGTATTCCACCTTCACTTCTTTCTTTTATGGACTCCTTTTCTTCAATCATTCTTCATAAATCTTAGAATATTTTTGGCCTTTTTGTCTATGTCTGGAGTTCTCTTCTGCAGCCTGATATGTTGAATACTGAGTTCACCAATATTAGATATAATACTTTCAGTATGCTGTAACAGAATAGAGTAACACTCAAGCCTTACAGGTAGCTATATGTATCATTAATGTTCGTAGAATTAATATCTGCCCCTTTCTAACACAGTATCTCATCTTTCTGAAATATCTTTGCCCAATAAATTTTTCATCCTGTCCTTGTGCATTTGATTTCTCCTTTACATGTTTAGTCCTATATGTATTTCTTTATTCAGATCTAACTTTTTTGGCTTTTCCATTTCTTCAAGATCACATTAAATTCCAATTCTGCCTTTTGAAATTAAATCCCTCACAAGTTGTTGTCATTCAAGAACTTTCTATATACACTTACTTTATTGGTTAAAACACTGAATAATATCAGGTCAGTCTTCTGAAGGGCACTATGTAATATATCCTATCCATTCTCCAACAAGCTATTAAAAAGTTTTCTGGGCAAGATTTTACAGCAGCTTTACTCAGATCATATCTTCCCAGTTGGTTTATGAGTGTCATGTGAATCTGACATCTATTACTTTCTCAGATCCTGTTATCCTGTCAAAGAAATTGAATTACATTGACATGAGTTATTCTTGACAAATTCATGTTGGTTGCATTTTGTCTTTAGGTGAATACAAATTGATTGTTTAATAATTTGCTTCAGTTATCTTTCTATCAAAGAAAAGCTGACTCTTCTGTAGTTCCCTGTGTCCCTTTTAACCTCCAATGCTTGTTCTCTGACTTTCTAGAACTTGTTCACCTTCCATGGAACTTTGTTGTTTCTCCTGCACCTCTGATGAAAGGTACCAAATTGCTTTGACTAACTCTGTAAGTACTTTGGGGTGATGCTTGTCAAGTCCTAATCACTCAAATATATTCAACTTATTTAATTGCTTGTTACGCTTTCAGGCTGGTATTCCTATATCCTCATTAATAATAATTAAGTTAAGCATCTGGACATAGTTAGCCCTTTTGTGAAGACGGAACAAAAGAAAGCTTTAAACATTTCATGCTTCCTTTAATAGTCCATTAGTGGCTCTGTTTTCTTATTATACTTGTTTCTATTTTTCTAGTGCTTTTATAGAAGTTTTTGCCATGTCTTTTATAATTGTAACACATATTCCATGTCATATTTTCTTTATTTGTTCCTGTATACTTTTGCTATTCATTGCTCTTTAGTTTTAATAAAGATTTTAGTAATATTTTTATTTTAGTAATATTTTCCTTGGTTTTGATTCTCATATGACTTGTATTTCATTATCTCATAATTAAAAGCTCCTAATGCAGCCATATATTCCTTATATTTTCTTCTGGAGTACAAAAATTTTTCATTGCACTTTTCACAGTCTCTTTCACAGAGTCAAATGCCTTATACAGGCAGTGTTAAAAGACTTGCATAGGAATCTGTTATTGCAGTGATACAAGCCCAACTCTTCTTGTGGGTACCTAGAGGACAATCAGAAGATGCTACTTTTGCTACAAGCCTGACTGTCCTCCTGCTGAGAACATCAGCTCTGTGAAAGGGGCCTGAAGCCCTTCTTAAAAAAATATGGCAGCAGAAGATGTAGAGTTTTTCCTGCTCTTGAGGAAGTTAGAAAAAATTCTACTTGCACTTGAAAAAGAGAACTGGGCTGTGTAAACTGTTGCTGGATAAAATAAAATTGGTCTGAAGAAAAATACTGTTAATCATAAACACTGTTTTTCCCTGTTTCAGTGACATCAAGGTCTTTCCCACATGCTTTCCCTTTGAATCCCTAACTGTTGAGTTACTGACTAGTGAGTGTCCCTTTTTAGAAAATATCTAAAAGCATAATTTTATCTTCATTGAGGAAGTTCTGGAACCAACCACACAGTAAACATTAAAGAGGGAACAACTTTGGAATTAGATAGTTGATTGAGAATTACCTTTTTACTGCTTTATATGTCTCAAGCTTTGTGGTACTGTCTGGAAATAGATATGCTGGCTGTCAGATATAAATTTATTATTAACTACCAGTGATCTTTAAAATTTCTGGTTCTGTGTTCCACTTACATGCAACATTGTCCTTTTTACATTGCTTAGGCACGTTTGGTTTATCCTGAGACTAATGAATTTGGTGTACAAATTGCTTAACTTGATGCGCACTATTCCACTCTTTATAGTGAGAAGGTATTATTGAGGTTCTGTAGAGTCTGAAAAATTGTAGATATGTATAAAAATAATGAGCAACCTATCCAAAGATACCTTCTTCAAAGGTAATCAGAAAATAAAGATCTTCTACTTTTAATAAGTGAATTGTGTTCTATTCATTTTTATGTCCTGTACAAGACCATTGATTAGGTTGGAGGTACTGCAGATATACATTTTTGAAAGTATAAGGATATTTCAGTCTTTTCTCCTACCTCTCTCTAACAATTTTGGGCATTAAATTGTCACAGTCCATATATTAACTGGGGGAGACGAACATGTCCTCGTTTCTCCAAATCTTACAGTTTGCTTGTAGCACAAACATAAATACTAGCAGATTGTTACTTATTATTTGCATTCCTGTCATCAGACTGACACGAGCAGTGGGACTATTTTAATTAAAACGTTATGGTGAGGTTTTTTCCACAAAAGAGCAGCATTTGTCTTTATTCAAAGCATAATTTTGAACAGTTAAAAGATAAGAAACAAACCATTCAAAAGCCTCATATGAATAGTGTCCCTGGCTCTCCAAGTATCAATCCATTTCGCTTTGCGTCCTTTCACACTGAACAACCCAGTTAAAATCTGAAAAAGCACATTTTTACACATTGCCTTCCAAATAGCTGCTAGTCCCAATTTTCCTCAGGTGCCCTTCTAAAGCTCACTGGGCCATTAGCCCACCTTTCTCCAGGTTAATTGTCAGCACAGCCCACCTGGCTCTTTTTCAGCAGAACTGAAAGAACCCAACCACAACAAAGCAGAAACAAAAGGAAAAACAAGGAATTGCAGGACACAAAAATTTTCTTTGCTTTTTAAATAACATTAATTTGGCAAATATCTTGTCACACTGACAGGATTACTTTTAGACACTATGAACAAAATATATGCATTATATATGTGTGGACTTGACTAAGCACATCAATAAGAGCCAAAGAGATGCTCTGTTTCAAAGTCTGCATTTTTTCTTTTTTTTTTTTTTTTTTTGGTTAAAAATGTTTCCATGTTCCTTTCACACAGAACATCCTGCAACTGGCACTGATGAGGCACTTGGTTGTTCAGTTCTTGAAAAGGAATTTGGCACCAATATCCTGGCCAATATCTTGGCCTGGTAACCTCGTTCTGTTCTGAGTGTCCATAAATTGATCTTTCTTTGATGAGAGTAATTTTGTCGATAAGTTGCGTTTATAAGTCGTGCTCTGTACTTGCTCAGCACAGGCATAGAAATGCAAATGTATTTCTGAACAGCATACTTGGTCCAGGGACTTGACTGGTAACAGTGCAAGGGGTGCCAGGCAGTCAGTGTACCAGGAATCACAGGCCACCCGAAGTGCCGTTGAAGAGATGCTTTCTTCCTGTAAAGGTAGGAGCCAATTGGTCTGAATCTGTTTACAAACAGAGAAGGGCTGGTGGAACACATGGTGATCAGAGGCCTCCTTGGGCATATCAACCACAAAATTACAGTTTTCTATTCTTTGTGGACGAAGGTCAACAAAACCTCTACCTTGGGCTTCCGGAGGCCTGACTTTGGCCTATTCAAGACACTGGTTCAGAAAGTCCCTGTGACACAGTCCTTAGTAACAAAAGGAAGGCTGAACATACTTTAAGAAAGAAACCTTAAAGGTGCAGGAGCAGGGCATCCCTGTATGTCAAAAGATGAGCTGCTAGGAAAGAAGACTGACCTGGCTGAGCAGGAAGCTTTTGCTGGGACTCCAGTAAAAAAAGAGAGTTTGTGACCTTTGGAAGAAGGGGTAGGCAAGATCCCAGGAATGTTGCTAGATCACGTAGAGAGAAAATTAGGAAGGCAAAAATTCAGCTAGAACTCAATCTGGCCACTGCTGTGAAAAACAATAAAAAGTGTTTTTGTAAAGACATCAACAATAGAAAGGCCCAGGAAAATCTTTGTCCTTTATTAGATGCAGGGGAGAACATTGTAGTGAAGGACAAGGAAAAGGCACTGAAGGTGCTTGAGTGGTACTTAATGTCTTTGCTTCAGTGCAGAGGGATCTGAACAGGCTGGATAAATGGGTCAAGGCCAATGGTCCAAGGTTCAACAAGGCCAAGTGCTAGATCCTGCACTTGGGTCACAACAACCCCATGCAGGGCTACAGGCTAGGGGAAGAGTGGCTGGAAAGCTGCCTGGTGGAAAAGGATCTGGGAGTGTTGGTCGAGAGCTGACCGAATATGAGCCAGCAGTGTGCCCAGGTGGCCAAGAAGGGCAATGGCATTCTGGCTTGTATCAAAAATAGTGTGGCCAGCAGGACTAGAGCAGTGATCGTCCTTCTGTACTCAGCACTGATAAGGCCTCACCTTGAATCCTGTGTTCAGTTCTGGGCCCCTCACTACAAGAAAGATGTTGAGGTGCTGGAGTGTGCCTAGAGAAGGGCAGCAGAGTTGGTGAAGGGTCTGGAGAGTACATCATATGAGGAGAGACTGAGGAGCTAGGGTTGTTTAGTCTGGAGAAAAGAAGGCTGTGAGTGGGAAACCTTATTGTTCTCTACAGCTACCTGAAAGGAGTTTGTAGCCAGGTGGGGGTCGGCCTCTTCTCCCAGGCAATTCATGACAGGACAAGAGGAAATGGCCTCAAACTGTGCCAGGAGAGGTTCAAGTTGGGCATCAGGAAGAATTTTTTCACTGAAGGTGTTGTCAGACATTGGAGAGGGTTGTCCAGAGAAGCAGTGAACTCATCATTCCTTCAAGTGTTCTAGAAATGACTGGACATGGCACTCAGTGCTATGGTTTAGTTGACAAAGTGGTGTTCGATCAAAGATTGGACTAGATGATCTTGGAGGACTTTTGTAACCCTAATGATTCTATGATTCTATGTAGAGAACTTTTTAGAAGAAAACACATCTAAATGTGTTACTGTAGGTTCAGGACTCAGCCTACAGGTGATTCTGTTCCTGTCCATAAGATGGTTTCTGAAAATATTACTGAATAGGTGTGATATTTACAGTAGTATAAACAAGAAAAAAACATTAAAATATGTTATCTTAGTGCTTATTTTATAGTTCATAAAATATCAACAGAGGTTCCTGCATGCTTATCTTTTTCAATTGTGTTAGGGGTAAATTTTCTTAAAATCTCAGTTTAACAGTCTAGTAATTAGATGGAGGTTTTCATCTCTTAAGAAATTTTAGATACTCTTCCATGGACAACAAATGGCACTGGATGAATATCAGCCCTCCCAAGCCTTTCCCATTTGACCATACTTTTATGTGATCACAGTACTGGGTATTCAGTCATGCTTTTTGCTAAAATAATTGTTAGTTGTGGGTGGGAAATACTGAAAACATTTAGTATTTTAAATATTAGAATACTTCTTTTTTAAAGAGTTCTGCAACAGATTAACTGCTGTTTTATATCCAGACTTTCTCTCTGTGGTTATGTACATTTAAATAAAGCATACTAATATTAAACTTATATTTTCAAACTTCAGCAAATTAATATAGATATGTTTTCCCACTCTTTCTTAAAGGCTGAATTCCCAATTTCTGTATCACGACCATTACACATAGCACCCTCCACCCTGCCTTCCATCACTGACAAGGAACAGCACCTTTTTATCCTCTCAGAAAAATTTTGGGGATCACCACAGCCAAGTCGTACTTCAGCCCCTCACTCAACTGTTGACTGACCTGCTGTTAAAGCATAGAAATACGTCCCAAATGAGGTACTGGAACTCACAGTTCCTGATTGCAAGAGTTACCCAGTCATAGGCTCAATCCTTCCTCTGTGTTGACTAACCCTCAGCCTTGCCTTTCCCCTTTCCAGGGTAACTGGCAGCTAGACCGTCTCCCTACAAAGCTCCCCTGTGCAGTGTCAAGAACTAGTAAATCTTCTATCCAGTAATCATCCATCCAGCTTCTGAATGGATCTTAGTTTCTCAGCAGGGTGCCTAAAATCCTCGTTTCCTTTCCACTGTTCCTCCCCATCTCCTCCCATTCTTTAGCTTTAACAAAGCCAAATGCTTCAGCATGAAGCAGGTGTGTTACACATGTGCTGTTGAACATCTGGCTAACCCTCTGTGGGGGCCAGAGAAGTGTGCAAATCCTCGAATGGGCAACACTCCAGGACGGAATATGAATTGCTAGCTCTGTAAGCAAACTGTTTCTGGTCTCAGTTGAAATCCAGGCTTGCAGCTCTCTCATTCTTCATTGGCCCATGAATTGGCATTTTGAACTGCCTAAGTTTAAAGGCAGAGTATGCATAATATGATTTATTTTATATATGTTCTAGAAAAATATTCATTTATACATATGTTTTCACACCTTGAAACAATTATGGCCCCAAGAGTGGTGAGGTTATAAAGAAAGTGACTAAGAGGAAAAAATGTCATTTTGGGTCTTAAATATTGGTATGCATTCATGATTTCCTTTGAAATTGCAGCATGTGTGCATTCAAATGAGTAGCCTACTATTTCCTTCTATCCAACATGTGATTTTGATCACACATATACACAAAACACCAGTAATTGCTGTTTCCCTTCATCATGCTTTGTGCTGCTTTCACAAAATCATATTTTTACAGACTTCTATATGAATCATATCTTTACATTTTCACCCTGCTAGTTCCTTGGGGATTTATTCCAGATCAGATATAAAAGCAGAAGAATGTGTTTTCTGAATCTAATAATGTTGCAGCTCATGTCAGTGAAAGGTTCATCTGGAGAACTGAACTCAAATGTCAGGACGATAGAAATCAAATGGAGTTAATGCTATGGCACTTAAAATATTTTTGGCCCAACTCTCCCATCAGCAAGTGGTGAGATTTTTGATATTATCAAACTGTAACTTTTGCTCTGATTTGATATTTAATCAAGAACCTCTAATCTCAAAGTAACCTCCATTTAAGCAGTATTTTTCTGACATATATGAATCATTTTGAAGATGTGGCCAGAAACTTAAAAAGATGGTTGTGTTCCAAACAGACCTTTGATTTCACTCCATGCCTTTTCTCATGTTCTTAAAGTGTATAAAATGCAATTAACAGTGTAAAAGTCAACTTTTGTGATAAAAGTCTTAGTGGGATTCTGCCTCAGAATTAAGAATATCTGATTAATATTCTCCTTTGCTGGGACACAAATGTAAGGCTTAGTAAATAATATCAAATCCTTGGAGAGACATATGTGATAAACGAAGAGTATTTTTCACTTCTACAAAATGTGGAGTACTTGAGAAACCTATTACATTTATACATCAATACTGATTTCTTCAAAATTAGTAATGACAGCATTAATAATTCATCATATTAAATATGTATAGATATGTTCTTTAATATTTGGTTGATTTTACTTTACCAGAGACATAGTAACAAAAAATATTTTGTGTAGATTTTTTGAATGTAAAAGTATAGTCTTAGAATTTTTAATTTTTAAATATAATTTTGAATGGAGTTACAGATATTGTAGCCTATTGCTTTCAGTAAGTTATTACCTTTTCTTTCATTTTGTGAAGTTTTGGTAGTTGGAATAGACTGTAGAAAACTCTTTCCAACTTGATGTAACAAATCCAGTGAGAACCTGCAAAAAGTTAGCGGATTTATGTGATCTGTTTCCATGTATTTCATATGGGCAAAGGTTAGCAAGAATAGCAAAGATTACATTGTGAACTAGAAGAATTATTTCTGCAACCAAGTGTGATGATGGTCCATACAAGCCTTGTCATGGGAAAATTTTTGGATCTTAAAATCAGTGGCCCAAATTCATCCTTGAGTTAGTAAACTTGATGTGATGAGTCTTAACAGCAGAATGTCTGTCATTTGAGCATATTGGACTCCCTTCTAGCGTATGTACTGAATACTTCAGTAGATGTTCAATTTTTACCTGATTCTATTCTCTGTTTTTGGAATGGGAATTTTCACTATTGCACTACTTATCTCATTTCTGATGTCCACCAGCACCTGGCAGCCCTTACCTCTCACATATGCATCTTTCACTCAACTTTGCTGCATTCCCTCCTGCTGCTCACCCTCCCAGCCTCTTCTGGCCACCACCACTATTCTTCAGTGCCTTTCTTAAATTGTGGGGCTGAGCAAAGAGCCACCCAGCAGACTGGTAACTGTGGTGGCACAAACAGTTGTGGGTTTGCTGTCTAGGAAGATCACTTGGAGACCCATCTTCAACTACTGAATTCTTTGTAGTAAAAGACAAACCATTTTGAAAAGGTGAATTTGGGGGCAAATATGGCACAGCTGCAGTACTACAAAACTCTTTTCATGTGGCATAGTGATATAGTGTCAGAGCACCATCAAAAGCACACTACATTATTTGTTAACACAATAACCTGCAGAGTGATAGATAGAATGTAAAAGATTTACTATAGAAAAAATATATAGACTTTTCAGCAGGAACAAGCAGGAGAGTGCTTGAGAATGACTGTTTCAATTGCTTGGATTTTCTTTGATCCATTTTCAGGATTTTGGAGACCCCTTAAAGATGTCTTTCATTCCCTTGAGAGGAATGTACAGCATTATTACCAGGAACAGTATGTTTTATCAGTTTTAGGGCCATAAATACAACAGGTAAAAAAAAGTCCAAGCCACCATTCAGAAATGGAAAAAGATGTCTGGAGGAGAATTATACTCTTAAACTTAAAAGGATTTTAATGACTTTTAAAGTGAAAAACCAGAATTTTGCAAATCTTAAGTCAGGTTTCCTTGCGATGTATTACAGTTGACTAATTGTTAATTCAGACTCTTTCATTTCTTTCACACTGAAGGTGATTTTTTATTTATAGCTATGGTTAACAATGCGATAATCAGTTTTTATTAAGCAAACTATGAAGAGTTTGTTTCATGATGAAATCTTCTGTGAAAAACTGTAGAATTTAAATTTATATATAAATATGTACATACATATATAATAAAAACAAATAAAACATTTGAAGAAATATATAAAAATAAATATTTGTTTAAAAATCCTTCAAATGGTCCTTTACAGAAAGCTATTCTTACTGAGCTTAAAAAAAAGTTCTTTTCCTTTGCTAAAATGAATATACACTAAAATAAAGCTTTATTTATATTGTCATGAAGTAGAACAGCTACAAGGAAACATAATTCATGTGAAAACAAAATATATTACTTGTAGAATGATGTTAATTCTGGCTTATTTTTTAAAAATAATATCTTTGTACAAAAACTATTTGATCTTACTATACTGTTATTAAAATTTTTACATTTCAGTGTTCAAGGCAGTAGGTGCACCTTGCAGCATTGTGCTCTGTGCCAATCAGTTCTGGTCTGCATGGGTACTGGTAAAACGAAATCAAAATAACCTAACTTTGTCAGCATGAAACCTCTGGAAATAGGGTTCTTTTATATCAATAAGCTGTTACATGCTTTCAAAGGGAAAACTGCTACCTGGATAGATTTGTAAGGTTGCTAAATACCTTTTCATTTGAAGTCTTGTTCTAAGGCCTGTGGCTTTGGTCATTTTCTCTTTGAGAAAAAAAAATGAACTAATAGGTTTTGAAAAGAGATATATACAAATTTGAACTCATATTAATTCTGTTTCATCCCAAAGCATATATTTGAGTCAGAAAAACTGATTTTGCAACATTTAAACCTGAAAGCATATTGTTTTGCCTATTGAGTGTAATGAATTGAAGCCTGATAAATGAATGCAAAAAACTTCATGACAGTTTTCTTAAAAAAAAACAAAAAACCCCCTAAAACCAAAACCAGAGTGCATAAGGTTTTCAAGATATTTTGAATATGTCTTCTATTTCAGTTTTCATAAACACAGAATTGTTTTTTTGTCCCTCATTCTTTAATATCATTAAGTGGCATCTGCTAAGATCTCACAACTTTTGATCTCAGATAAAAAGCAGCACAAGAAAGATAACAGAAGACATTAAGGTGCATTTAGGTATGTGAAATTTGCATGTATTATACAATCAACTAGATTAAAAGAATATTACTGAGGTCAGTAAGTCAGATGCTTGAAATTTAAGAGGTGGTAGATTCATAGCCACATAAACCATTCAAATTTCTACCCCTTTGGCAATACACTAAGAATAAAGAAAATATTTCTATGTGTTATGGATATTCACCTCACAGCTTTGGAAGCTCCAGGATGTCCATAGACAAAGTCAGAAGGGTTGGTGGTATTGTTGCTGCTGTATCAACATGCTAGCAACATTCTTACCCTTGAATGACTGTTTATTGAGTTTTCATGTCAAGGTTTTGGTAGCAGAGGGGATGGGGGGGCTACAAGGACAGCTTCTGTGAGAAGCTGTTTGGCAGAGCCAATGCCATATGGCTCCAAGATGGACCTGCTGCTGTGCAAGACCAAGCCTAACAGAGTAAATTTACATTGGGAAGAAATTCTTTACTCAGAGCGTGGTGAGGCACTGGAACATGTTGCCCCAAGAAGTTATGGATGCCCCATCCCTGGTTCAAGGCCAGGTGGCATGGGGCTCTGAGCAAACTGGTTAAGCGGAAAGTGTCCCAGTCCATTGCCAGGGGGTTGGAACTAGATGATCTTTAAGGTCCCTTTCAAACAAACCATTCTGTGATCCTAGGATTCTTTAAACCAGTGAATCTTGAGACACAGTCTCCTAGTATACTTTAAAGTTAATACTTACTCTAATTTTTTTGTTTTGCACAGGCACGGTGGCTCAGGTCCCAACCTCCCTATTGTTTTTAAACATTTATGCTTTATGTGATCTAGTTCACAGTTCCAGATAACACACAGGAAATATACAATTGAAAAGAAACACCAATAACCAGTGTGGTCCCTGGGTCGGGTGAGGTCAATCAATCACATGTGTGATGGCTTGTGATTCTTATCTGCTCTCACCAGCCAAGAAACTGTCTTGCCACCTAGGAGAGTTAGCACAAGTGAAGGGAGGGGACGTGCAGTGGCTCTGGGAGTTATGCTGTGACTGTTTACTACCCAAGTAATGTAGGTTGAAAGTCTTTTTTTGGCAGAAACCATGTATTTAAAATTTCCTTCTGCTGGAGGCTAAACACAGGATTAATTTGGGGGAAAGCTATAATTTGATTAAAGAAGATAATTCAGAAATTGCTCGGATTGTTTAAAAAAGAAATTAATTACACATGTATGCATTTGATGGAAAGGGTTTAGTTGTCTGGAAACAGAGATGTAGACTACAAAAACAAGATGTAGTTTTAACTATATTATGAATAACAGACAACATTGTGAAGGCTCATAATGAAGGACAGGCAGAAGAATGAAGTCATGGAGAAAGGGTCACAGAGAGAGAAATTAAGCATAAGAATGGGTTGAATACTTCCTTTTTCAGCCCTTTTGAAGAGTAAAGAAAGTTAAGTATAAGGGTATCTAGCTCTTAGGAACTAAAGAGTGTCTGGTAACACCTATTTTAGGACTGAAGTATTAAGGAGGCATTCCTGGTACATGTGTACCCGGAAAAATTGCATTAACACATAAGAAAGATATTAAGTTCTTAGAGAATGTCCAAAGGAGGGCAACAAAAATGGTGAAGGGCCTTGAGGGGAAGCCGTATGAGGAGTGACTGAGGTCACTTGGTCTGTTCAGCCTGGAGAAGAGGACACTGAGAGGAGACCTCATTGCAGTTACAACTTCCTCGTGAGGGGATGAGCAGGGGCAGGCACTGATCTGTAGTGACTAGTGGCAGGACCTGAGGTAATGGCCTAAAGTTGTGTCAGGCGAGGTTTAGGTTGGATATTACAAAAAGATTCTTCATTCAGAGGGCAGTTGGGTGCTGGAAGAGGCTCCCCAGGGCAGTGGTCACAGCACCAAGCCTGACAGAGTTCAAGAAGCATTTGGACAATACTCCTGGAGTACATAATGTGACTCTTGGGGATGGTCCTGTGCAGGGCTAAGAGTTGGAGTCAATGGTCCTTGTGGTTCCCTTCCAACTCAGCATATTCTGGGATTTTGGGATTCTGGGAATTGGTGATTCAGTGATTCTGTGAACATATAGCTTGATAATTTGTTTCCTGTCTCTCAGATATAAGCATAACTGCTTGACCTTCCAGAAAGGCACAAGACATTTCAAAGCAACCTTAACAAAGTAAATTTGGAAAAGCTGTGCCGTAACAGTGTATTCTAATATAATGGTTCACTTTTGGTCTCTACAGGGAATCTGTGGCACCAGTTCAACATAGCATTTAAATGTATGCAAATGACAAGTATGATTCACTGCTCACAGGCATCTCTGGAAGCCTTTTCAGAGGACTTTTAGATCAGGGCAGTCTAACAGACCCTGCTGTTTTGTCGATTAAGCCTCGAAGATACCACTGAAAATATTCTCCTGAAGGAAATTTCAATAATCTTCAGTCTAATTAGAATTTTTTCCTTCAGTCTAATTAGAATTATTTAATTCTCTCTCATTTTTGTGGATTTTCTTCTTTGTTTATTATTAAATATTCACATTATTCATCAACCCGACCACAGAAAAGTTCTGTTAGCACAAAAGTTGGAGTTTTTTTCTCCCTAAATGTTGTTAAAGCTATTTATACTCTTGTTACCTATTTATAGGATTCCATTTGTACTTTAGGGGTAGCATTTGCCTTCTGAAGAATCCTTAAACTACGTGAGTTTAATGGGACCTCACAGGATTGCCTCAGCTATTGAGGCACCAAAACACTACAGACTGTTTTGGTACTGGCATAATTCTCTTGCTAAGACAGATAAATGAAATCTAGTAAGAATTGCACCTGCTGCACTAGCAAACCATTGTGAACTCAAGATGTGTGTGAGTCAGAAAGGGAATATGTGTTCAAATTGGTAAACTGTGGCAAAGTTGCTCATCATGCTGTTACGATTAATTTGCTGGGAGAGCAAGAACTAGACAGTTTTTGCATCATGAAGAGGAAAACAATTAAACAGTTGCAGTATTGGACAGAAAATACCATGTGGAGGGCTGCATTAATGAGTTGTTTTCCTCCAGATATGCATAGCTTTTCTCAATAGTTTACAATGAACGCAATTTTCTGCTTTAAATATTCTTCAGACCTGTTTTGCATATGACAATCTATCATTCCCACACATTATTAAGTCATGAAAAATACTAATTAAAAAAAATTTTATTTTTTAAAGCAGAGCACAGCTACATCAGCTGTAGATATTGGTTTGATTTCAAATCCAGAAACCACAATAAAGACTTCTTTCCTTACATCAGATGTGATGATTAATATGTGGTAGACTTGGGCTCCAGATTTTTACAGCTCTGTTAATTGATCATGAGCCAGAGCCTGGGGCTGTATAATTAAGTTAGCTGAGAAATTAATGCAGGAAATGGCTTCTAGATTTGATTGGTTTAAAATCTATGAATACACTTATTTAATACTTTTGAATTAAACTTGGTGCCAAAAAAATTATGTTAACTATGTCTGCAATTTCATAACTTCAGGGCAGTATTCTTTTGCTGCCTTTGAAATCAGTGGTGTCTGCACAAAATAGAATCATCTTAGACAATCCAGTAAAAGGTCTCTCTGGCATTGGTTAGAGATGCTGGATTTTCTGTGTCTTTGGTCTGACACATACAGACACAGGCATTAAACCAACTGGGATCTAGGGATGGAATACCCTTACTTATGGTTCAACAGTGGGTCTCTGTGCCTGTGCAAAAGCCCTCTGAGGCAAATCAAACCTCATGTGGGTGCCACATATACCTACCCACTATAGGACAACAGGAAGAGTGATTCTGTTCTTCTGTTCATCTGAATCTTATGTATTGTGCCTATAGTATGAGAAAGCAGGCATGCTCTTACTGCCTTGTTTTCTGAGATTGAATGACATCTCCAAACAAGATTAGAAATGCTATAAAAAAAAAACCCTTGAAAAGTGGGTAAGAAATGAGTAAATGCTCTTTAGTTCTGAGTTCATGCAGTGACTTCCCATAACTCAGGAATAAATGCGGTCAGCAACTATACTGAAGTCATTATAATTAAAGTCAGTGCAGTCAATCAAGGTTAAACTGCAGATGAACAATCAAGTTTAGGCTTAGTGAATAGGTGAAGATACCAAATGTTCTGAGAAAAGTTTTGTTTTCCTTTAAATCTGTAATTAATATGCACTAGTTTAAGTCGCATGCTATATCAATTATTCTGTCTTGGGTTGAATTTTTAATTTGATACGATGTAAAATGACTGTTACTTAGCAAGCTGTAGGTCTTCATAGGATTATTTTATGGCTGCTTTTCCTTACAGAAGTGAGGGAAAGTGGGAAGTGGCATTATAAAGTCAAGGGAGAAGAAAAAACATGATGAACAAAATAAAGTGAAAAAAGAAATGGCTCTCTCAGGACTTAGTTGCACTTTCATTGTATTTAGACTTGTCAAAGGAAAGAACCTTAATCAAGAGACCTTTAATAATTCTGTATGTGGGGTATTTTTAAATATTTTCTTTGGAAAAAGGCAAGGTAATATAAAAAGCCCAGTACCAAAAATGCATCAGACATCAGTAATAAATAAACCAAGACAGAACATAATTGAGGTGAAAGGTTATGGTTGTATAATTAAAGTTGTTATCCTAAGGTGATGTCCTAACATTACTAGCACTGCCAAGAGGCAAGTCTCTTTTCAAATTTTTGAAAACAAGCTACTGTGAATGGAGAAAAAGTCTTTCACTGCTTTGTCTGCTTTATTTGGGAGTTACAGGAGTGCTAGACCAGAACTGAGTTGTCTTACCTTCCTCACAGTTTTTGTTAACTGTATGGTGGAGCAAAGTGAGACCTCAATATGTATTTACCTGCATATCATCCTAAAGCAGCAGCAGATGATCAAATTAGTTAAAGGAAATAGTGTTGCTCTGGGAATTTAACAGTTTTAATGTTAGCACTGAATAAGAAGTACAAGCTTCCACATTCTAAAATTCCTATCTGGCATTTTAAGAGTGGAGCATGGTAAAAGAAACTTAATTAACATTTTAATCAGGATAAACTGTTCTGAAAAGAGGCCTTTTCTAATATTATTCTACAGCCTCATTACTGACAGCATGAGTTATCAATTCAAATCTTAACAATTTTAGAGATTCAACCAACAAAATCAATATTTGTTTCAAGAAAGCATTCCTAATTTTGAACTCCTATATATGCATACTTAAAATAAATATGACTTCTTCTAGATGTACTTTTTCCTGTAGTCAACAGAATTAAAGAGAGAAACTTTAGAAAACAGAGAAATCTAGCCAACATTTCAGACATGACAGGTAAAGTTATAGAGGTGAATAGTATTTAGGGAGGAGGTGAGAAGTTTATAGAACAAAGTATTATTTTACTACCTTCTCATCTATTTTAGTCTCTTGCAAGTTCTTCTTTTGACTGATACACTCATTACTTCCTTTCTGGAAGGAAGCTGAGGTTTCCCTCTTTGCCATCACAAATGTTGGTAATAATGAGCTAAACAAGTATAAGGATAAGGGCTTGTTTTCTTCCATTGGTGTTGACTGAAAAAATTGTAACTGGGACAGTTTCTTTTTCTTCTCATGTGATGTGTTGTCATTTACACCTTTATGAAAAGCACAACCAGTGTCATTATGTTTAAATAACATTTACCCTGTATTTTGCTCTGTTGCAAATTCTGTGAAATGCGCTATTTGTGGGAATCTGTGACAGCACCTTATCCAAAGGTATATGGTTTTAAGAAAATAAGCACTGCGAACACACTAGGACTTACGTACAAAGGATCCTATTCTGTGGCTTTTATACAGCCATAACTTCTATCTGGCCTTGTATGAAAATTTCAGTGTTAGCTCCAAAAAATTCTATTTTCCATTATGCGACTGTGCCAGTAATGTCAACACTGGGGGCTTTGGGTCAGCTTTCATTGTGTCCCACACAATTGCACATTATGTTGTCTACAGGATCATTTTTAGACTGCTTTTCTTCACAGTGGGAGATAAAATTATATGTAAAATTCTGATGGGCAAATAAAGGTGAAATCTGAACTGTGACAGTGATATTTATTGAGTATCATCCAATTAAATTTTCCTGAACATGCCTCTTTTACCTGTCTGAAACTTGTTTCTGGGCAGAAATTGTCAGAAATAGATATATCTGTGAGGAATGCAGGCTAGATCTAACACCTCTGCTGTGTCTGAGCTCACAGGCATCCAGTGCATACACAGAAAATATCATGTGCAGATCCAACACTCTACACAGCACTGAGTTAAGTATTTCTGTGCAAAAAGTCCTGAGCAGAATATTTCCAGGACTTCTTGGCAGAGGTAGGGCAGCATCCTAATGTTATCTGAATTCTATAGGTTTTCTGTGTCTTTCTTAGGAGTATAGGTCTGTAGTAAGTTTTGCATCTTACTCACTGAGTTAAATATTCAAAAAATACAGTGATGGAGCATATATCCAAACAAATCTATACATTTTCAAAGGTTATGAGGAAAAAATTCTGTGAAACTGAATTCTGAGGTCTCAGCATAGAACAATAAAATGTAGGCGCTGAGGCTTTTCGCCTTTTTCACCAAACTGCACCCTTGGTAGGACAGATAGATAGTTCTAAACCTCTGAGGTTACAACTTATGACATTCCCAGACCTTTGGAGAAATTACTTTGGTTCCAGTGGGAGTTGCTGTAATATTGCTCCATGTCATGCAAGGAAATCTCTGCAGGCAGGTGAAAGGCAATGCAACAGCCAGTTTCCAGCTCCTCATTTGTACCTGACACACAGTGCAGAATGCAGAAGGCCTGTTGTTTTTTGATAGTTCTGAAGGGGGATGCAGAAAGATGACAGTGAAACTAAAGTTCCTCACCTATTAAAAGCAGAAGTGAAATTTTTCTAGAAAGAGTTATGTGTTCTCCTTCTCCTTAGACATGTCTGAATTTTAAGCCAATCTCATTGGTGTGCACACTGCCAATCACGTTAGTGAGGATGACTGTCATGAAGGAGGTATAGTGTTGTAGGTCTGGCAGATTAGGAGGAAACAACATAATGCCTGAATTGAGCAAAGGTAGTTAATAAAGTTTTAACAATTATTTTGAGTAAGCATTTAATTGCAATGCTGAACAAAAAAAACCCTAAGACATTCCTGTAGGCAAGGTGAAAACTTGCCCTTCTTCTGTCTCTCCTAATGCATTCATTATAACAACAACTCTGATGAGTTCTCTTCTACAACTTCTGTACTCTGGGGAGTTAACAGAAGTATTAATAACATGGATACCAAAGACTCATCCTACTGCCTCCAGTCCTGGTCGCTGTTCCTTTCAGGAGTATTAGTGACAGCACCACTTAAAAGCACAGAGCCTTGGTGATAAAGCTCCTGTTCAATTTGATGCATGAGAATTGTACTTTCTGCATCACTGCAGACAATGGAATCATTAACTCACTATCAATCACCAGCTCGTAGCACAGCTCGCTCTCTAACAAGAAGCTATTGGGCATAAGTTATAAATAGCAGACATAAGTCAAGCCCCTTGACCAGTTGTAATTGCAAAAGAAGGACTGTGAACTGTATTAGGGCTTCTGCCCAGGTTTTCCAGAGCACACCAGTGTGCACATGGAAGTGCAGCCAGGGATGTTCTATTATTTTATTAGAAGGCTCTGTGGGATGGATCTAGAACTAGGTCCCTTCTTCTTTCCCAAGTAATCATTCTAGATGTTTTGAGTATCTCAAAAGTTTGAGGCAGCTTTTTCTGTCATAACAAAATAGATAAAGTTATTTTGACTTTTTTAAGTATTGGGAAACCTGATTCTCACTGTTGTTTCATTGCCGGGAGAGCATTGTTTCATGCAGGGAGAGCATCACAGAGAGTGAGTGTGTGTGAGTAGGGAATAGTATACCAAGGAAGCAAATAAGGGAAGCAAATAAGTTTACATTGTTGTGAATCCCAAGAGTATAAACCTAGATAAACCTTCACAGGTGTGGGTTTTAATTATTAGGGGGGTTTTATTTCTGTATTTGCAGTTTAGTTCTACAAGAGCTGTTAAATAGGTGGATTCATATAATACTCTTCTCACTTTACCGATTCTCTTCCATGGGAAGCAAATGGAAGTTATTTTAATTGCCTTTCTTAGAGGGAATGAGGTCACAAACAAGCTGCAATCTCCTTTTATAGTTCTTTTTGTTACCTGGCATGAAGATCTAGTATAAGCTTTTAAAAGTAGGCATTTCTGGCATAAAAGTGGGGTGCTCAAGGTCTGTGATTCTTCAATGACTTCCACTGACAGCTTTATCAAAATTAAATTGCCCACTCTTCTATTCTGTCATAGAAATCCTGAGAGAAGATAGCAATGAAGTAGCTCACTGTTTTCAGCTGAAATGTACTCCATCTCTTATGCAAAAGGATTTACTGTAGAAAAGGAATGTAATTTACACCTTCCTGTGACAGCCTTTGTAACTTTGACCCGGAAAGTAGAAAAGAACCCAGGCATACTTACTGAAGGTTGCTATAAATAGATTTAAATACAGAGGCTTATCTTAAGCTTAACAATAAGTTGTCTTTGCAGTGCTAACAAACTAGACCACACAGCTTTGTTTTGATTTTTACTTGAAGTACAGACCTGTGTGGTCTGGATGGATGATATCAATTGCATTTGAAAGCCTGATAAAATGGAACGCAGATGATTTATCTAGCTAATACCAACCTCTCAATAAAAGCCACAGTCATTAGTAAACCTTGGCATATATATATCATTCTTATGAATGCATTGTAAATGCCTTTTTTAAATGCATGCATCTTCCTTACTTTCAGGAGCTTTTTCACAGTGGTTGAGAGCAGTGGATTATGGTGATTTTTCTGCAATTTACTGTGAGACATTGCAACTGAAGTGTGCTTTCCAGATAGTGATGCATTAATCAGTCTTGCATACTCACACACACACACACACACACACACACACACACACACTCTTTTCCATATGCTGCTTCTGTCAATGGCTGAAAAACTTACTGGCTGAGAAAGTATTATATTAAAATAAATGAGAACTATTGTTTAAATCTCTGGTGCCTTGAAAAAAAGTGCCTTCAAAGGTCTAAAACCACCCCATAATTTCAGGTAATCATGCATTGCCTCTACTATTGTAGGCTACTGTAAGTGAATAATTTAACACTTGAGATGCTACAGTGTATGACTCCTTTAAAGTTGCTGTTCCCTAGATACTATATTTTACAAACATTATATTTTATATGAAGAATAAGCAATACAAGAAAATTCTTATCACTGAGCATGGTTTCCTTGTGCAGCAGAAAACCATTTGAAACTGGTTGGAAAGGAAAGCTGAAGCATGAGTGTAGTGAGGGAATCCACAGGGACATTAATATGCCCATATTTAGTGAGGAACCTTCTCTTAAAGTCTCCCAGTTGGCTACATGTATATGGACATATTCATAGGTATTTCTGAATAATAGACAATAAAAAGTTTTCCCGCATTTTCTAAAGGAATATAAAGTTCTGATGAAGTAAAAAATTACTATAGAGAAAAAAATATTTTTGTATTTCTCTATTGTGTTTATTTCTCCTAATTTCTGCCATTTTCTGACAAATTATGCCTTCTAAATATGTAATTTTGGTGTTAAAACATGGAATTATTCTATTTGACACTTCTGAACTTTCATTCCACACCGGTGATTGCTCAAATAGGAGTGGGAAGGACAAGGGAAAGAAGTTGTTACAATTTTGTAGGATTTAGAAATTTAATTTTGTCTGGAGGTATGTTGGACAATCATTTTTGGAGGCAAAAAGAGTGAATTTCAGGAATGAAACTTGGAAAAAGCTTGTGTCATTTATTGTAGAGGGAATTTATTGTGTATGGAAATAATTTGCAGCTGACATTGCTTAGCATTTCTGAGGCATCAGGCTGAAATTCCAGGTGTGTGAAGAACAGTAATATAATAGTTTCAGAAATTAAATTTTAGAAGAAAAGATGTTACAATTCATCCTTGCATTTAGTGTAGGTCAGAAGGCAAGTGTTTAAAAAAACTGCCACATGAAGATGTAAAATCTCATTATTGCTATATATGAACATTTAGTACATGTGTCACTTGAATCTGCTAAAACCAGGTCACAGGGTGGTGAATTCACTACTGCTGTATGTTGATTCTGTCATGACAAACTGAGAATTACTGCAGAACCATAACTCAAGCTTTCTTTGCTGAGATGATGTGATTCAAGGAATTGGCAGGAATCTAAGTAGTTCCCATTCCTCAACTGAGTGTGTTTCACAAGTCTCTGTAGAGGACAGCCACAACTTGCTATTTCAGAAAGCCAGCAAGCATTATTTTGCTTATATTGCAATTAGATTGTTGATATTTCCAGCAGAGCAAGGGTCAAAATTTGTGCAGTGTTTTGTGTGGTCAGAATAGGAAGATGACTGGTCAGAATAGGAAGATGACTAAACACTTTTACACTTTTCAATTTCTGGACTGTCCCAGAGATCACTGCAACTTTTCTAACTGACGTCATCCTCTCACTCTGCTTACAGCAGTTTCCTCTCCTCACCTGATTTCCTATTCTGAAATTAAACTGCTTCTTTTAGGGCGTCTCCATTGCCAAAGAGAACTATTGGGAATGGAAGGACTGTTCTCCTCATCTCTGGTCTACTACTCTGTAGTACAGATCAGAGTTTCTCCAGCTAACTGTATAATTTTCATCCTGAGATTTATGCCCAGGCTGAGCTCAAGACCAGACAAGCTGTGTTTGTGGTTTGTAAAACCACAAGGAGTTGGAGAAGGTCCATTAGAAAACAAAGGACTCCTTATATTATCTGAGCATGCCTAGTATCTGCACAGGCAATCACAACAGCTAGCACCAGTTTTTCACATTCAGACTTCAGGGTCTCCAAGGGAAACCATATGAGATGCAGGTTGTCAGAGTTTAAGAATGGTATTCCCCAGTTTAATGCTCCCACTAAAAAAGAAAAACCAGGAGCCACTCCCCTCTCCCTGCCCCCTCCTTTGAGAACAAAAAAAAAGCAGAGCTTGCCGGTTTGGATAAGAACAGCTTCTAGAAACAGCAATGACATAAGAAAATGAACAGTAGCAGCAACAGTACTAACAACAGTGTACAAAAGAGAGGGTGATTTACATGCAAAAATGCTCACCAAGCCCGGGATAATGAAAAACAATGGCTGACAGATCTTCTGCCTGCCACTCTTTTCCCTGAGTGCAAATCATGCCCACCTTCTTCTCCGAAGTGAGGTCCCCTACTTCCACCCACACAGCTCCAGGTTCTCCACCTCGTGGCTACTGCGAAAAAATTGACTCTGTCCAGGACAAGGCGCGCTGTGTATTTTGTGCCCATGACTGCTTTCTAAAACTGATGGAGACATCTCTCTTCTGCTTGTGGATGCATTACGGCAATGCCTTTTAACCACATCACCACAAACCAATGGTTTTACAAGGACAATGGCAGTTGTACAAATAGCAAATTATATAAGAGGGTATGAAATATAAGTCCTCTCCTAAGTAAGATGCTTGCCTAACTCTCAGGAGAGGTTTTTTTCCCAATTGAATTCCCATAATATTTTAAGCAAGAGGGAGCTGATACCTTTATTTCAAGTATTCAACAGTATCACGTTTAATTCTGGAGATGCACTGGTTTTTTATAATGTAGTTCTTACAACTCTTACTGTAGGCTGTCTATACAAGGCTCTGCAAAACCAAATAGAAATACATAGACTTTGGTTTCAAGTGATATAACATGTTATATTTCCTCCTTTTATCTTCAGCAAACTACCTAACACAAGGAGAGTGAAGTCAAGGGTATGTAAAAAAAAAGCACCCAGCAACAATAAAAATGGCAGCCAACATATAGTTTTCTTCTAAGTACTCTTCTTGTGTGATTAGTATACGAGTGTTCCTCAAGTGCCAAAACTTCCTGACTACCACAGACTCAATCTCTTACATGAACATGGGTTATTCCTTTAGCCTGAGTGGTAGATTTTACTAGATTGGTAGTAGTGATCAGTGCAGTGATCAACAAGACTCAGTCAGCAGAGGTGTTGAGGTAGCATTCTTTCCTTCCAGATAGTAGGAGGTATTAAACATCTTAAACTGTCTTCTATACTGTTTTAACATTGGAATAGGAATGAATATCGCCCACCACTATTAGCCTAGATGGGAAGTCTACAGGGAGACAGAAAGAATTTTAAGACAAAAATGTTTGCGTGTATTAATAAGGTTAAGACCTGGTTTTGCAAGAGGGAAATTTAAAAGAAACTGCTTTCTGTACCAGCATCTCACAAACTCTGCTGCATGAGAAGCAGCTACACTGAAGTGACTTTGATACAACATAAGTTTGTTCTTTGTCAAGAGTATCCCATTATGTAGGCTCTGATGATTTTTAAAATTTGGAGTTTTCATACACTTAGCACAGAGCGAGAACAAAAGGAGCCCAATCACTGATTTTACTCAGTTATTAGGGAGACTTTGAGACAGCTCATTAATGCAAGGTGGACACAAAAAAGATTGCTTTTAAAGAAAGGCTTAAAATGATATTTGAATTTTATTAGTACACCTGAATCCTTTAGGCTATCATGAATCATCTGTACAGTGCAGTTTTTAGGTTTCAAAACTGTAACTAAAGTAAAAATTGCATTTTTTATACATTAGTTTAACATTATTTTTGAACAAGAATATTTTATACTCAAACTATGAAAGAACAAACAAAAATCTTATGATTTAGTTGAGTCTAAGGGACATGTAGATGATTTGGCTGTGACTGTATAAAAATATAACAATATGTAGTAATACATAATAAAAATTTCTACAAGAAGATGAAATTACTATTGCATATACATTTGTATATCTTATTGTATATAAATGGAAAGGAAAAAACAGACATTTTAAATTTTCAAGTCTTCATTAAAATAATGAAATGCCTTATATTGTATGATTCGAGTTCAAATACAAATAAAATTATTTCTTTTTATTATAGAGAAATTTGCTTATAACACAATAGACAGTGTGTGTGAGCATTTGAAATAGATGCATTGCAGACAAATATATCGTATATGTGCATATATACGCATATATATAAATATGAAACAACTTCTGAATAGTAATAATATGCCACTTCTAGCATTCTTTAAATGAAAAAATTATTTTTTGTGTAGAAAACACTTGTTACTGAAAAACACACAATTCAAAATACTTCTTTCATAGATGCTGCTGAGAGGCTGTAATCTTGTCCTTGATCCTTGGGCACCCTAATACCTAATAAAATCTAAATAGAAATATGCTACTGCCTAGTAAAGTACAAATTCAAAGAAATAAAAAAGGAAACAAGTTCCATCTACTTTAGAAGTATCAAACATGCTATCAACTGATCTAAAACTTAGGGAAGTCAATGACAGTTAATTGTCATTTAATTAACTTTGATGAGTTGTTAATCGAACACCTCATTTACATTGGTTTGGTGGACTCCTTTGTTTTTCAACTTAGATTCATATATATTAACATCTCCTGAGTCCTCCAGTAAATTTTCTCTTCTACTAAAACAACTATAATTGGTCTAGTTTCCAGGGAAGTCATGGAAAAGTAAAATTAGAATTTAAGATTTGTTTGGGAATTGTATGAACATATTTGCGAGGCCATGAATGTGTCACTAAATAAATAAACATGAAATAAATCAACGTATTATAAAATTTTATAGAAAAGAGTGGGATGCTGAATAGCAATAGAACAAAAGATCATGAAAAGCAAAGCAGAATAACATCAGTCTATTAAAGCTAATATCCTTTCAAAACCAGATTGTTATTTTCAGAGCTGAGTTGAAAGATTTTCCTGATGAGATGGAAATAAAACTGACTATGAACATATGTTTATTTCAGTGACATTTTCTTTTGGGAAAAAGAAATAAAATGAGAAATGTTAATTTTGTTTTGTTTTGTTTCGTTTATTTGTGGTTTATTTATTTTTTTAAAATGTGTATCCAAAACCACTTTGGGGTGTATCTTCTGTGTAGAAAACTATATCTGATGATTCATATTGCATCAGAATGAAAGGAAAGTTGGAAGTAACTGAATGTCCCATGAAATGGGATTCTACTTGTAACCTAAATCTATCAATTTCCATGTAAGCTAGAACTTTATCTTCAGGCAAACTCTAACATAGGAAGCACTCTCAGACACACTAACTTCTCTCTGGACATAAATAGAAAAAAGTGTTTTGCTTGATAGTATGTTGGGGCTTAGATGTCAAGTGGTAAAGCATTTAGCAGGTGGCCTATCTGAATGGCTTTCCTGGCTGTGTCTGTTGCAGAGTAAGTGAGCCTTGTTCCTGCTTCCTTTACACTGGAAAGCCACATTATCCTTTTCCTGTGGTGCAATAACTTTTTATATAAATAGCAGTGGATACTATGGAAACCCTAGAGGCTATTGTTTGAACTATAATTACTGTCTGGTCATTAGTAATTATTTCATGAGGTATTGAAGAGCATGTTCTTTGAGCACAATAAATAAAAATAAAACAAAAACCAACCAACACTGCCCAGCAACTGCAACAGACCTGATCTTTAATTTTGGGATATTTGATTGTCACCATATTGACCCCAAAGGCCTGCATCATCAAGCACACTTCCCATTTAATTAATATAGCAACATATATGAAATGACTAGCAATTTTTCCAAGATTCTGATTCCTAACTTTGATTACCCAGATTTGTTGCTGTTATCAAAATGTTTCCATTACTGAAAGCTTACTAAAACCTTTTTTTACGTTAATATTATGACAATTTACACTCTATATATGAAAGAAAATGTTTTTCTGCATTGACCTCCATGCATGTGAACTATTTGTAACATATGTTTTTAAATAATTAGTGAATGTTAAAATTCATTATATTAAATTATTTCTTTAAATCAATATTACTAATAAAGAGATGATCTTGGCAAAACAATAAAGAAAGAAGACATTTTAACTTCTATGAATTTGGGTGGGGTTTTTTTTAGTCCAATCTCTTTGTGAAGTTACAAGTGGTGAGTTCACTCAACTTCTTGTGCAAAAGTCACTGCAATCAACAAGTATCTTCCCCCTGACTTAGATGCACTTTGAATCTGTCCTATTCGATACTGTTGTGATGCAGCCAAATCATTTATATGAAAGCCAAATGAAGCCATGAGATACAAAATGCTGGCTTTGTAGTATCTTTGCATGCTTCATGTGTGTGATACTGCAATACAATACTGCAATACTACAGATGATATGCTGTAGTGGGTTGACCCAGGTCAGATGCCAGGTACCCACCAAAGCCACTCTCTCACTCTCCTTCTGCAACTGGATAGAGGAGAGAAAAAAAACAGCTAAGGATTCATGAGTAGAGATAAGAGCTGGAAGAGGTCAGTGACTGATTACCTTCATGGGCAAAACAGGCTCAAAGTGAGGATATTACTTAAATTTGTTACTAACAGGAGTTATCCTGTTTAACGGGATAACAACTAAAGAGTGAGAAATAAAACAGTCTTAAGAAACACCTTTCCCCCACTCCTCCTTCTTTCCATGTTCTCCCTCCTGCCTCCCCAGCAGCGCAGGGGGACAGTGAATAAGGGTTATGGTCAGTTGTTGCTTCTACCACTGCTCAGAGAAAGGAGTCCTTCCCCTGCTCCCATGGGCTCTCTCCAATGGGAGAAAGTCCTTGATGGACCTCTCCAGCATGAGTCCATCCCTTGGGCAACAGTTCTTCCCAAACTGCTGTCCTGTGGGGTATAGTCCTTCACCAATGAGCTGCTTCACTCTGGGTCCCCCACAGGGGCCATAAGTCCTACCCAGGAAAAACCTGCTCTAGCATGGACTTCGCTCTCCATGGGCTGCAGGTCTCCAGCAGGACCCTGCTCCATCTTGGGCCTCCCACAGGGTCACAGGCTCCTTCATGCATCCACCTGCTCCAGCAAGGGCTCCTCCATGGGCTGCAGGTGGGTCTCTGCATCCCAATGGTCCTCCACAGGCTGCAGGGGCACAGCTGCCCCACCATGGTCTGCACCACGGGCTGCAGGGGCCTCAGCTCCGGTGCCTGGAGCATCTCCTGCCCCTCCTTCTGCACTGACCTTGGTGTCTACCTTGTTGTTCCCATGTTCTCACTCTACTCTTCCCTGGTTGGAATTCTTTCTGTGCCACAACCTTCTGTTCTTGAATATGTTGTCACAGAGGAGTTACTATTGCTCCTGATGGGCTTGGCCTTGGTCAGCAGCAGGAAGTCCGTCCTGGAGCCAGCTGGCATTGGCTCCATGGGACAGGGGAAGCTTCTAGCAGCTTCTAACAGAAGGCACCCCTGTAACACCCCTCCTCCTGCTACCAAAACCCAGCCACAGAAACCCATTACATATGCAAATATTACTCTTCAGAAAACCTTGAAGTGGATTATGCCAGCAATATGATACATTTGTACCATACATATTGCATTTGTATGGTCTTTTGGGGGCAAGATTCTGGGGATCGTTTTGCAGGGATGGTTTCTATGAAATGAAACCAGCTTCCACCATATGGGACGGAGTCAGAATCAGTGCCAGCTGGCTCCACTGGTGGGTACTTGCCACTGGGTGCCAAAGCTGAGCCAGGCAGAAACAGGGAGCACCTCTTGGATAATATATTTAAAGTAAGGTAAAATCCACTGCGCAACAGTAGCTGGAAGAGGAGAGAGAATATGTGAGAGAAATAGCTCTGCATTCATCAAGGCCAGTAAAGGAGGATGGGGATGAACTGCTCCAGGCCCAGGAGCAGAGGTTCCCCTATAGCCCATGTTGCCACCCATGTGAGACAGGCTGTTCCCTGCAGCCCATGGAGGTCCATAGTGGAGCAGAGTTCCACCTGCAGCCCATGGAGGACCCCACATCAGAGCAAGCAGATTCCTGAAGGAGGCTGTGACCCTCTGGGAAGCCCATGCTGCAGCAGGCTCCTGGCAGGATCTTTGTCCCTTTGGAGAGAGGAGACCACTCTGGAGTAGGTTTGCTGGCAGGACTTGTGACTCCATGGGGGACTAATGCTGGAGCTGTCTGTTCCTGAAGGACTGCACCCTGGGGAAGGGACACACGCTGGAGCAGTTCACAAAGAACTGCAGCTCGTGGGAAGGACTCATATTGGAGAAGTTCATGGAGGATTGTCTCCCATGGGAGGAACCTCACACTGGAGCAAAGGAAGAATGTGAGGAGCCCTTTCCCTGAGGAGGAAGAAGCAGAAGAGACGAAAGTGTGAAGAACTGACCAAGATCCCGATTTCCTGACCCCCTGTGCCACTTGGGGCAAGGAGGTAGAAGAGTTGTCAGTGAATTTGAGCCCAGGAAGAAGAGAAGAGTGGAGAGATGGTATTTTATAGGTGTATTATTTCTTACTATCCTACTCTGTTATTCACTGGTAATGATTAATTTCGTGATTAATTCAGTGAAGTCTGATGGTAATTGGTAAGTAATCTCCCTGTCCTTATTTTGACCCATGAACTTTTTGTCATTTTTTCTCCCCTCTGTCTTGTTGGTGGAGGGGAAAGTGATAGAGAGACTTGGTGGGCATCTGACAGCCAGATAACTCACCACAGTAGTATAACAATATTGTATAACCTTTACATTGTCAGAATGTTCAGTTACTGTCCATCACTGTGTGAACAAGTGATATGTAAAATCAGTTAGATACACTATGTACTGTTATTTACACTATATCGTGTAAATATATTTTTTCTTTTATTTTTTTAATAGGCTCATCTGACTAACTTCAGAGATTCAGAGGTTCCAGTCTGCACTTGTGAAAATACTCTTTGAAGTTAAAATTTTATACTGAAAGCCAGCATGACTGCATGGATGGTAGGCACTGTAATTATGTGGTTTTCCTTCTGAGGAGAATCTCCTGAGCACTGGGGACTGCATGTGCCACTTAATGGAAGAGGAAATTCAGGAGTGATCAATGGCTGAATAATCTTGTCCTTTGAGTAGAAGAGGGAACCAGAAAAAACTGTTGGAGAAAAACTGAGCCAGCACGGACATGTGATCAAAGACAGCCAGCCTGTGGTCATGGCTGGGATGACCGAGTGAACAAAAATCATAAAATAGTAAAAATGGGATTTTTGTTCATTTGGAGGTTTTGTTTTGTTTTCTGGTTTTTATTTATTTTATTTATTTGTTTATTTTGTTTTGTTTTAAGAAGACTTTTATATCCTTTTTGCACTTTTTCCCTATCCTAACCTTGACCTACTAAAGAGGCCATGAAGGACTATTTTCTGAAAGTGAGATTGGCTTCATTAAAAAAATAAATAACAAAATTTTTTCAATTCCATATTAGATTACTGTTTTGTCTACGTGGTCTTTTAAAACCACTTGGAAATTTCACTTTTTGTATGTGGTCTGTTTAAGTGTTGCATCTTGTAATGTTGCCTGTCATTTCATGGCTAGTCATAGTTATAAGAGACTAGGTTTTATTCTACTAATCACTCAGTTAAAAAAATTCAGAATATTTCTTCCTCTGCCAGTGAAACAGAGATACAATTTCAGTTCATATAACAAATCTCCCTCTTTTCTCCCTAAAACTAGTTTTTAAAAAAGCATGATAATTGCTCACATGGCACAGTGGAAGAATTTCATTATGGAAAAGTGTGTGGTAGTTTTCTATTTCAGGGTTAGATTTCTGGCTAGTGTAAGTCAAGACAGTTTTAAGTTTCAAGCCACCTAATAATAATAGACTATTCATAAATCACTAGTGTGGTTTTCCCTTCTGACTTTCTAATTAAAAAGCATTTATGCGGTTAGAAGAAGGGATTTGCGAACACACATGAAGTGGCATAAATCACTGAATCACAGAGTATGCCGAGTTGCCACATAAAAGACCGTCGCCAGCCCTAAACAAACCTAATAGGCTTTTGGGAATTAAGAAAGAGTGCATAATATTTGATGTTATACTAGCCATTTCATATTTCAGTATAAGCATGGCAAAGGTTTAAATTGTTGTTCTTCCAAGAAAGACAATTTTAGGATACCATATAGTTATGCAATGCATCCTCTGCGGTGTTTGTCTGTCAGTTGTACTGCTGTCTACATATCTGACTTATAAAACCTATTATGCCAAATAATAATTTTTGTATTGTTACGCAACAAGTATATTTTACTTTACTACCTTTTCTTGGAATCTGCAGAACTTCTATTAGCTTAGCTTTGCTAACACTATTAGGCACCTTTCTTTGGGATAATGGATTTGTCACTTTCAGGTTTGAGACATTTAAGTCTCTTCTGGAATGTGTCAACAAATGGAAAAGGAGTAATGCACCGAGAGGTATGTTACAAATGTTCTTAAGCTTGAATGGAGTTGTCTTGAGATCCTCCACAGTGAAGGACAGCTTCTGCAGGTACTGGCTTATTTTGATGCAAGGCAGCTTTCTTGCCCTGTGGGCTGAGATATCAAAGAGCCACAGGAAGGGTCAAATAGAGATTGGAAGGGTGAAAAGAGGAAAGAATAAGTCTTTGTGTTTAAAATGCTTATTAACTTGGAAATGCAGTTAAAATAAAAAATAATGCAAATTAATTATGATAATTTATAGCTGAACAACTGAGTTCCTTGGAGAAGGGTAATGAGAAGTTACTGTACATGTTTAGTTAGCAGAGCTAACTGCTTTTAAATGTCTGCACAACTTAATTCCTTGAGGAGTGAGAGTGAGCTTTTTAGTCTGCCACTAGTAGTTGCAGCCAGTTTTTTGTTCTGAAAGAACAAAGAAAGCATTGGATGTTCCTCTTCCTTGACTAGTGATTGCATGCTAGGAGAGAGAAGTTTATAGGAAGTTCAAAAGGAGATAGTACTTCCATTATTTGAGAAGTACTGATGTAGAATAACCTCATCTGTGTGAAAAAAATGAATTGGTACTTCCTGGAAGGAGTAAAGGTGATGGAATCTCTGTTTTTGTACAAACATGAATATACATGCTTCTGAGCACATGCACATATATGTGTCTATCATAGTAAACAGAGATAGCTGCAATTATTTCTCTATTTTATTGGAATTACTTTGTGATGATGAGAAATAAGAAAATATCCAAACTAAAGTGGCTTCAGCAACATTAATTTTACTTTACTGACACTTCACTGCAATGTATAGTCTTTTCTTAAATAATCCTGTGTTATTCTTTCTCCCCTTCACAGGATGTCCCTATTTCAGAACTTCTGCTTGTTGCCTTTTATCCTTCCTTCCCCTTCAGGGAAAGTCTCAGGCTTTTGAGTTTCTTCAAAGGCTCCAGTAGATTTTATAAGGCCTCAATTGAACATACAAATGTTTCTTGCTATGGTAACGAACCCAAAACTTAAAAAAAAAAGTCTTGGGTTTCTGCTTCAATGCTAGAAACCTTGGTACAAATTCATCAGTGAGTTTATGTTAGCATCCTGTACGTTACAAATCAAGGCATAAAGTTTCAGTATTTGAGTGTGAAGTAATTGTTAATGACATGGCTAGAATAAAGGTGGGGCTCATCTTAATTTAAAAAATATAGATTATTGAAACAGAATTTGGGGTTTTTTTTAGAATTAAGTTCAGTGGGGGTCCATCTAGGACTTTCTGATTTTTTTCAAATACCTCTAACCCTATGTCTTGGGCAGATATGGTGAATACTCACAGAAAGCAAATGGAGCATGTGGGATTGAAATCCTGCCTCTTCTCTGGTTACCATAATCTCAGATTTAACACAGCTTCTTGTAGTTGATGGCTTCTCAAAATGTAAGGTGTAAAACGTGAGCAACCTGTCTGTTTCTAGTAACACAATAGCTGCACATTTTCCTTTTACATGGTTAAATTACTTTATATTAAATGATAAGTATAATGACACAGTAGAATAATTGAAATAGTGTATATAAAATGGGGAAATTACAAACATTTTTATTATCTTTTAAAATAATAGCATTTCAAAGAGAGGAATTAAAATATATGCATAATATTAAGACAGAACTGATAACAGAAGGCCATAAATTGTCCTTGCATACTAAATGTTGTAGTCAGTCTAAATAACCTCAAATTCAAACGTGGTGACAAATTCTAAATCTCCAACTGTGAGATTAATATAGAAAAAGGATTTACACATTGAAATAATAGCAAAATGCAGAATGAAATATATATGCAGCTAAATATATTTTGGTTATCTAATTAATTTATTTAGCTATAGTACATTGAGTAGGACTACATCAAATTTTCCAACCAAACTTTTTTTTACAGAAATTTAAATAAAAATTCATTTTTTTTAAATTTTATTTGCTGAATTTCTTTTGTGTTATGAGCTGTGGAACATATCAGGAATATTATTCTTTTGTTCTTATGTTCTAGAAGTTCCTATGTTGCTAGTCTCTGAGAATGTCCCCATCATGTTTAATGTTGTCTACTTATGTAAAAAACTGTTTTGGTCATCTATGAACAGAAGAGATAGTGTACACATTTTCCTCTCTCTCAGAATACTTGATAGGGTTCTCCAAATCTGCTGCTGGTTGTAGGAAGGACTGCTACCTTTTGATCAGCCTTGCTCCTTGAGGCCTCATTTGGTGACATCTTGTTTTGGTATAGTCTCTGACTGGTCAACCCCGGCTCACCCACATCAGTCACAGTTTTGAAACCTTTTATAGCCTACTTAAAACTGTTACGCAGCTGGGGGAACCCAAACTTACCCAACAGTTCCTTGTGGAGAAGCCATTCCATGTGCTTGATTATCAAACTCATCTAGTCACACAGAGAGGCAGCTAAACACTCATAGATTATACTAAGCCATAGAAACCTAGATTGAGAATGCAAGGTGAAAAAAGGCTTGAAGACTAAAAAAAAAAAAAAAAGTGGTGTTTCTTGATGCTGAGAAACTCATGCATAAACTATGACAAAGGAGTAGAAAAGGTGTGAGAGAGGGCAGAAGACCACATCACAGGGCTAGGTACAAAGTGAAACTGAAGTTAAAAGGGAGTGAAAAAAGAGCTGGAGAAAACAGGCAATCAGAAGAGAAGTCTTTCAAGAAAATCAATTTGTTTTGAATATTCAAATGTTCCTGATTTGACCCCAGTTATGGCTACTCCTGTCTTTTGGGATCACATTCATTACTGCAGCTCTTTTCTGAAGATGATTATGCTCTTAAGACCACAGTGATGAGCACTATGGTGTATTAAACCATGAAGTAAAGGATACTGTACACTCTAAATTGAAAGAGGTTTTCAAATGAAACAGCAAAATCTCAAGACTTATGTTAACACCCCTCATTACACAAACCCAGTCAGACTGGAATCCTTCCCTTTTCTTCCTGCTGCGGTTATTAGGCATATGTTTGGGGTTATTTTTCATTCTGAGGAAATTGGCTGATTAATGTAATTTTGGTCAAGAGTTAAAAACTTTTTTGAAGAAGTCTTGCAGCTTTTCTTCAAGACATTCATATTCTAAATCAACCTGATCCCTGAAATCTCATTTCATTCCCTATGAGGCCAACTGGCTATACTTGTGGTGACAGTACAAGAGAACTTATATTGTAGGAGTTGCCCATATTTCTAGTTAGTGGAAAAGTTTTTCAAAATGAGATAATCTGAGTAACACAAGACTGTGATAAGTATTAAAGCAGTCATGCTTTGGACTTGACAGTTTAAAAAATCTGTAGATTTAGAGCATGACAAATCCTGCCAACTATCTTAAAGTTAAATTGATGGTCTAGAAATTTGTCATTATGCAAATTATGAAAATTTTGAGTTCAATATCCCAGAAGACAACACACAGATTGTTCAATACCAAACTGTTATGGAGTAGAGAAGTGAGAAAAAAAGTGAATTCATTTACAGAAGATTTATTTTTTGTGTGTAATAGGGAGCATAAAACAGTAAGAGCCCAGTTGCCTAGCTGTCACCTGCCTCCAGGGTACAAACACTGCCAGTGAATCAATACCCTGGGAAGACTTTTTTTTTTATATAGCTGGAGTTTAACATGAGGCTGCAAGTGCCCCAGACGGCAGGGTCATTTGTTCCTTAGTGACTTTTCACAATAAGCAATTGTGGTCCCATGACATGACAACAGTAACTTACCAGAGATGAGTAAGAAAAGCAAAGAAAGCCCCAAATCTAGATCTCTGAAGAAGACCCCTGAGAAAATCCAATAAATCCTAAGAAACACTAGTCAAGAGTATGGCAACAGGAGCAAATGGTGCAGTAAAAGCCTATTATGTTATTCACTTGCAGCCTAGCTGATCTATTTTATAAGGAATTTCCTCAAATTTGTTTTCATTAAAAACAGAGTGGTATCAATGCTCACATCACCCTGTGTGCTTCAGGCAGAGATTTAACTTTTACATTGTTGCTTTGTACTCCTTTTTTCCCTTTTCTTAATGCAAAGCCTAAGACGATGTGAAGGATGGATTCCAATGGGTACTGTGTTGCTAATTTATGAATTCTGTGCCTTTTAGAGATTATTTTGTTGAAATTAGTGTAAGACCTGGTGATGCAAGATAAGAAGAAAGAGCGTTAAACTGCTTAAGCATTTCTTCTGAAGTTTGAAAATCCTATTTAGAGACCAACTTTAACATGATTTAAGACTTCCAGCAGTGTTCCTGGAAGCATAAATAAATAAAGCTTGAAGTTGTGAGAGTGGGTGTATCTCAGCTTCTATTTCTTTTGGGGAGTGTGGAATGTAAAAGTGGAATTCAGATTTGACTGAATTTAAGGTTCTCGTGCTTGGCATTTGCTGACTGTGTGACAGCAGCATGACCACACTTGAAAAGGACATACTAAAAGAGAGGAAAGAAGAATCTTTGAAAGTGTGCTGCTATGGGGTTGAGTTTGCCTCTGTAATAACTGTTAAATAAGCAATAAATAATCATCCTGAGTTTTGCTGTTAAATTAAATTTTTTTTAATTTTTGTTACTTTTTTAGTAAAACAACCAAGCATCAGCTTCTAGATCCTTTTGTGTTCATCTAATGTGAATTATGTATTCTGGACAGCATGCTCTGCCTGGTATCCCCAGGTATCTCTGAACAGTACTTTATGGACCAATTATATTTTACAAGTAGTAAGCAAGTGGTAACTAGTGCTAAAAGGCTGGATACAAACTGCAGTATAAGAAGGTTGACCTGTTCTTCTTTAATAATTCTGTTACTTCAGAAGGGCAGGAAAGAAAGCTGTTTTATCTTCCTATCCAGCAGGTACCTTTTAGAAAAATCCATTTAAGAAATATGGGGAAAACCTTACTGTTGAATCACTTTTTTTTTTTCTTTCGTATTTTTTTTCTGTGTCTCTACTGGTTTCAGAAAAGTTTCAGCATAAGTTAAATTTCAGGGTTTCACCTGTGGCACAATGCACATGATCATAGTACAAGTGAGTCCTGAGTTCCGTTGTGTCTGTTCTTAGATTGTTCATTACAATGGTTTATTTTACCCAAGGAAGAGGTTGAAGTTTTAGCCACTATTTACATTGGACACACTTCAGGAACATTTTAAACATGTGTTTCATTTTAAGAATGAGAATAAAGAAGGCCCAGATGTTCGCCTCAATCCCAGATATTTTCATTAACTTAATTTTTTCCACTGAGATTTGAAAGGCTCTATTCGGTAAAACTTCAGCTAGAAGAAGTGTAAGGGTATGTACAGTGATGATATTTAGACTAGTCTAACCTTTCAGGCATTTCAGTAAGATTATATCAATTTCAGTAACAATGGAATTTCTGAAACAGGGAAGACTTTCATTTATCCCATAACATAGACCAATCCTTAGGTTAAAGTATTTATCTTGAGGCATCACCACTTTAATGGGTATTATTGGTTGTTTTGAGTAAATAGCATTTTGTTTTCCAACTATTTATGTACTTTGAAAAGTCCTCAGTCTGATACAGAAGATATCTTCAAATACTCAAATTTTAGGGGTGTAGCAAGACTATCTTGCTGAATTCTCTTTGTGACATTTAAGGGAAAAGTAATAAAACATTGGTTTGTTTTTATAGAATTCTGAATAGAGGACATAAGAAGAGATGATTGGGTTCAGAGCAGGTCATCTAGCCAGTATTCTGTCTTGAAGAGCATGCATATCCTTCAATAAGAGTGGCAGTTATGGGATATGGAGCAAGCATCCAGAATTCATCCCTAATTTCCCAGTCTCCGTGCATTTTCACGTCAGGAGATTTTCTGAACTTGATGCTGTTTATTTTTTTACTAACTTCCATTACATATTTTAATAGAGTTGAAGAATTAAAATTTTCATCTGTTTTAGTAGCAGAGGGACTTCACGGGTGTCTTCTGTGAGAGGAGATCAAGAGCTGCACCCACGTCAAACAAAGTCAGTTACAGCTGGCTCCAAAACAGACCCACTGCTGCCCAAAGCTGAGCCCATCAGTGATGCTGGTGGTGCCTCTGCCATTAGCATATAACATATATATAATATGTGCAATGTTATTACTATTTAACATTTTAGAAAGAGTAAAAAGTGCTGTGCAGAAGTTGTAAGAGAGAGAAGCATAATGTTTAGCTGGGATAAAGTTTGTTTCCTTCACAGGAGCATGTATAGGGCTGTGTTTTGGCTTTGTGCTGAAAACAGTATTGATAATGTAGGGATGATTTTGTTACTGCTGAGCAGGGCTTGGGCAGCATCAAGGCCTTTTCTGCTCCTCACTCCAGCTGGAAATGGTCACAGCCAAGGCAGCTGATCTCAATTGACCCAAGGCATATTCCACCATATGGAATTATGCTCAGCATAGAAAGTTGGGGGAAGGAGAAGGAAGGAGGGCATATTCAGAGTGATGGCATTTTTCTTCCCAAGCTACTGTTATGTGTGCTGGAGCCCTGCTTTCCTGGGGATTGCCTGCCCATGGGAAGTAGTGAATAAACTCCTTGTTTTGCTTTGCTTACATGTGCCGTTTATGCTTTACCTATTAAACAGTCTTTATCTCAACCCACAAGTTTTTTCCACTTTTATTCTTGCAGTTCTCTCCTTTTAGACAAGGTCAGTGAAGAATGAGGGGGAAGAAGTGCTCCAGGCACCAGAGTGGAGATTCCACAGAGATCATGAATAAGATCAGTTTGTTCCTCTGTAGACCATGGATAATCATGTCAGAACAGATATCTGCTCTGTAGCTCGTGGAGGACCCCATGCTGCAGTAGATGGATATTCCCTGAAGAACTGCAGCCCTTGAAAAGAGTCCACACCAGATCGACCCCACATCAGGAATAGTGTGATAAAGGAGGGGCAGAGACAACATGTTATGAAATGACTGTAACTCCCATTCCTTGTGCCCCTGTGCTGCTTGAGGGAGGGAGGAGATAGGGGAATCAAGAGTAAGGGAATGAAGGTGGGTCTGGGAACAAGGGGAGGTGAGGGTCATAGGGAGTGTCTTTACTTTTGATTTGCTTTTCATTAACCTGCTCTGTTTTTAACTGGCAATAAATTAAATTTCTCTTCCCCAAGTTGAGTCTGTTTTATCCATGATGGTAAGTGATAAGTGACTTCTACATCCTTATCTTGACTCATGAACTTTTTCATATTATTTTCTCCCCCTGTTCTGCTGAGGAAGTGGAGTGAGAGAGCAGATGAATGGGCAGTCGGTGGCCAGTCAAGGTTGAGCCACCACAACCTCACTCTTCTTTTCCTAGATTAAATAAGCTTACACCCATCATTATTTTATTGTGGGTTGTTATCAATGTTTTCTGATCTTTTTCTTTTTTCTTACTCCTTACTAACTGATTCATAGTTTTCCTGAAGTGTCTTAGCTTCAACTGACTTTTTCCTGAGCTGATGAACTTTTATATTGCTGATGCATCTGAGGATTAGATTTGCTGTATTCAGCACATCTTTACTTTCTGTTTGTAGATTAACAATAAAACTTCAGGTTCTTCTTTCCCCAGCCAGTAGATATGTACCATCTTAAGGTGTTGGTGTTAAAACACGATCTGAACCCTGAGACATTTAGGTTGAATCTCAGTTTTACTACAGATCTTGCTGTCTGAACTGGATAAGTCTTCTCCTCTGACTGACCTTTCTGCCTCAGTTCCCCTCTTATATCTCTCAATTTATTATGTTCATTTAGATTGCAAGCTTTTCAGGTTGGGACTCATTGTGTATATGCAATGTCAAGTACAGGGCTGTGATTTAAGTTGGGTTCAGTACTACCAGTAAAGATAAATCATGTCATATTGGCTTTCTTGGCATTCAGTCAAAAGGCTGGTATTTCTGCTGTTGATGGTTGAGAATGACAAACAAAGGGACATACACCTGTGAAATAATACCTTTCCACCATGCAAAAACACAGAACTATTTTGCATTGCATTTAGGATGTGCATCTCTAGAATAATACTAAAAAAAAAAAAAAGTAGCATAATGTTTTCTTTAGTTTAGTTTAGCCAAGGAGTAAATGAGAGACAACAGAAGTAACTTTGGCTGGGCAGAATACTTCACATCTTCAAAGTGCTGTGTGAGCTATAACTAATTAAACCTCACAGTAGGCAAAATATTTTTTTTGGAAGCAAACCAAAAGTATTTAGATATGAATTAGATCAGAAGAAAAACAAATCACATATCAGATAGTTCTAACAAATTTCTCATTTTCCCCCCAGTTTGGCTGTTTGACAAAAACATTTTTAAAAGATGAAAAAATATTTGTGTCTTTTTAACATTTTCTGAATCTAAATTTTTAATTGAAAAGTCCTATTTTTCTCACAGTTTAAAATAAACCCTGCACAAATTCTCACCCATACGTAAAGATGTTAAAAATCAAAATGGTAATAGTGGGTGTTTTAACATAGGTCTAAAGATTCTTTATGCAAATGGACTGGTTTGGTGGCTAAGTCCATGTCATGTTAGCTTGGTCAGTATAGGCCTGAAAAGCAAGTTCACATCGACTCTGTAAGAACTTAGCAGCAGCAAAATGAAAGGTCTCAATTGCATAGGAAAATGTGTAACTTTATGCATAGATGAGGAAAAAATCATTTCACATTTAGATTTTGTAAGAGCAAGAAAAGGACCAGAGGCAGCTGCACTTTTAATAGACAAAGTTAGTTTAGGGTTGAACCTATTGAAGATAATTTAAGCTTCTGTTTTAAACAACTACCTTAATGTCGAGCAACAACTTGTGCCTGATAGTACCAGGTTTTCCTCATATGACTGTTCAAGGAATTATAGGATCTTGGACAGTTTTTGCTAGAATGACTGTAGTCTGTGCAGTAAAAGTTAGTAAAGGTCTAACTTACCAGAAAGGCTTCAGTCCTGAAAATTTAAGTTCAACTTTTAAAAGTGTATTAAAGATACTTCTCTTAACCTTCATTTCTTAATTTTTTGCCTAGAAAAATGTTATGCTGTAGCCTAAGCAGTTTTATGTTTGTACAGCTTCCAGTAGTCTCACTATTCTTATACTTTAAGGTATGAAGCAGTCATATACTTACAAAAGAGGCCAAGATAGAGAAACATTAAGGAAGAGTCTTTCAGAACTGTGAATTGTTGTAGTTTTGAATGAACATATTGCAAGTATTCAGATCAACAAGATGAAATCTTTGAAAATATTGCTGTAATTGAAATTGTAATTTAAATTGCTGTAATTTAAATCTGGTGCAGTTAACAACTTTAAAATTCTACTCACCCACTTGCTTGTTGAAATTAATTTAAGATGGTCATTTATGGTAAACATTAGCATTTCTAAATTATCCTGTCATATGAGAGATTATACTTTTAAACAGAAACTTTTATTTGAATTTAAGTGCATCCAGTGTAACAGACCAACTTACTGTGATTTGTTTGCAGGCTTGAGACATTTCCTCACTTGACAGAATTAATCTATGGCTCACTTAAACTGTGTTGATCTGACCAGGAATGTACACTGACCCTTTCCTTTTATTTCCTGGGTTTTCCTGTTACATTTTCTAAATCTTGAGACTTATTCTTTGTGAAAATGAATACAACACACATAGTCTGGCTGAATGAAAATTTGTAATCTCCCCTAACTGAGCATGAACTTATACAAAATGCAGTGGCACTGCGTTCTAGCTTTTTCCTAGTTTTGACTATACTTCAAGCATCCAGTTGCTTGCTAATAGATTTAAAATACATATGATGGGTCTTGTAACACTTAGAGATGCCCTCTTTTTTAAAAATCTAGAAACAAATTGAGTAGCATGCTTTCAAGTGTATATAATTTTCATATTTTTTATTGATAGTTGTAAAGATTTAATAATAGAAGGAACTCAAACTACTTTATACTATTCCGAGTATTCTGTAAAGTACAACCTGGCATAGATTTTATTATTTTGCACTTTGAGGTTCCTTTGGATCATTAGAAGAAATGGTTGTCTACCAGTCTTTTGAGGGTTTCCCCTCATCAATAGCTCCTCAAAATGCAGCCTTTAGCTCCAAACCTGTTATTTTCAACCCCAAATGATTATTTTAATGAAAAATAATTCTTTATTAATGTTGCCTAACAGTTAACATTTTTCCAGCATTTCAAATGCCAGAGCTGCACTAGAAAAGAGTAGTTCTCCCATTGTGAAATACAGACAGTGGCAACAGAGAATACAATATTCTTCTAAATATGTGATTTTAAAAGAATAGTAGTATTTTAAATAACTTTCTTTACAGGAACTTTTCCAGAATACTTTGCTAGCGTGTTTTATTTCTGTTGCATGAAGTATAATGACAATATCTGAGAAATAAGAAATCTATTTGCCACAAATTTTTAAATATATTCTGAACAGTCTGTGTGTAAAGTGAGATAACAGGTAGCTATGGACAGAAAATTGAAAATATAAAATCAATCAGCATAACAGGTTAATAGTTTTTCTTCAAGTCATGGAAAAGAAGAGATGGAGGGAAGAATTTTTGAAAAGAGGGTAATGTGATATTGTAGAGATTTCTCAATCACAAAGAGCAGAAACAGAAAAGAAGTCATAATATGGAGGCTAACATTTCTGGTTTTCAGTCACAAGGCACAAAATTTTGACATTGGACACAAATGCTGTGTGATGGAATATTCAGAAAAAATATTTCCCTGTATACTTTTTTCCTTTAATTTTTTTTTTAAGGTATGTTAAAAAATAATAGAGAATATTCACTTCTGAAGCAGCTTTCTTGTGATGAGCTTTCAGATGTTCTTCATGGTACATTTTCCTCTCTGTGGAAGGTTCATTAGTGAAACACACTCTGCAGTATCTTCAGGGAGTGTTTATGTGATGGTACAAGAAAAAGAAACACCCCTGGACTTCGGGAAGGCTTGCAACAAAATACTGAAATTAGCAGCTCTGAAGCTTTGAATGCCAAATACAATTCCAAGAAATGAAATTCTAAGATCTCTTAATTTTGTCAACTGTGGGCAAATTAAATAAATAAATGAAAAATATGTATGTCCTAGGGAAAAAAATTACATAGAGCTTCTTACTCCAGTAAGGATCATGTATCACATTGATTTGTGTTTAAAAATTCAGTATATTTACATTTTGAAGTGTTTGCAGAATAAACTCTGTAATTTGCCTCTGATTTGATGTAAGCCTTTTTATGACTTAATAGTTTGTATTTAGCTTTTTTATTATATGTGAGGAGGAGGTGAAAATTATGCCTAAAAGATTTTTTTCTCTTCCTTAATTTCTGGAAATTTCTCTAATGTTTAGAGGGTTCTCGGTCCATCAAGCCAATTTTGCTTCAGGCTTTAGCACTAATACCTCAATTAATTGATTTGAATTCATAATGTTTAGAACAAAACATAAGGTGGGGAAACTGATAAGCCACTAATTTGAATATACTAATTTGTCTACATTGAAATGCAAGAACCAGGCCTTTTGCTATAATTTTACATTGCTGTATCTTGGCTGGAACAAAAAAGGAACTGTATTAGTGTAGCAGAGTTTGACTGTTCTTATCTGCTGACATCCAAATGATTTTCATGCCACTTTAGGAACCAGTAGATTAATACTACGTGTATTATTGCATTGCAGGGCTAGTCAGTGCACGTGAATTTATGCATGCTTATGCATAGATATTCATCTTAGTTGAAGACAGTAGTTTTGCAATGCAATTTATAATGGAATCAAATTTATAAATACTATGAAAGTAATTAGACCAGTGTACATGTTGAAGCCATTTCTCTCAATAGCAATGAAGTGAGGGTGAAGAAAGTAATTTTAAACCTCAACTATGTAGACATATGCTTGTTGACTTGAACAGCTTCAATAACTTCTTGCTCTCTGCATCTTCCTGAGAAGGGGAAGTGGAGAAGGAGTCACTGAGCTCTTCTTCCTGGTATCCTGTTGCAGGACATGTGGGATTGTTTCAAAGCTGCACCAGTGAGATTTAGACTGGACAGGTATTATCATGCATTTCTTTACAGCAAGGGTAGTCAAACACTGGAACAGGCCTCCTGGAGAGATGATTGATGTCCCAAACTTGTCAATGTTCAAGAGGAATTTGGACAATGCCCTTAACAACATGTTTAACTGTTGGTCAGTCCCGAAGTGGTTGGTAAATTGGACTGATGATTGTTGCAGTTTCCTTCCAACTGAAATATTCTATTCTATTTTATGTCAGTTTTCTTTAAAATTGTCTCATCTACTTCTACTACTTTTTTAGATAAGTAGTTCCTAAAGTAGCCAGTAAGACTGTTAAATAAAACAAAATGTAAGTTGTGTGGTCACACAAGGGACAGGATATATATAGGTCTTCATATAATTTCTTTTGAGATATATGCCAGCTTATGAAAAAGTTCTTGGAGAATGATACTTGCCATTCTCTGCAATAATATTCTGTTCTTTACTATATGATGTAAAATGTCATTCAAGATCTGACTATATTTCATACGTTCCAAAAATAATCTTCATGTGTGCGTATAGGTCTTTATGTATCAAGATTTTTTTAAGATCTTCTTAATACAAGGTATTTCCTTTGAAAGTATTTCACTACTGTTTTATCAGGGAGCAAATAAAAAGAGACACGTCAGAAAAGAAAAATGTTGTTTTGGCTGAAACAGTCACCTGGGACTTGACACTTTTCTTGATTTCCTAATTTGCTGCAGTTTTTCTGCACAGGCTTGAGTAAGCCTGAGAGTATGAGGTTCTCTACTCTAATTTAAGATATATACAACATAAATGCATTATTCAAGCTCCTGAAAGTAATTTCATTCAAAGACAAATACAGCAAGATTACCTTCTGAATGTGCTTGTCTTTCTTTATTAACTACAGTAAGGGCAATGAAAATTAGATAAGACTAGATATCTATTTTTTGGATGGCAAAAACTAGACAAAAGAAAGTGTTGTTCAGTTTCCTTTATTGATACAGTTTTAGTCAAGGACACCAGAGAGCTAAATATGAGATAACAATATTATATTGCCCTTAACAGTCACTTTTATAGTACAACTTCATTGAGCTGGTTTTGATGTTCACCTCTGGGTGAGATGAACTATACATACAAGGTAAGTGACTAAATCTTTAATTTTACTATGAAGGAATTTCGATGACAGCTGCATTAGTCTAAATGAGAGGCATCTTACTGAAATTAATTTCTTAGTTCTCCTATCTCTAAAATAGTATTGAGACTATCACCCTTTCTTATTATCTTTATTATTTTATATTAGCTTTTTAGAGACTGTCCTTTTCAGAGGGAGTTGTATTTTAATATGGCTTATTATATTTTATTGTCTTTCCCTTTATGGGAATAATTTCATCTAAACACACAATCCAAGAATGAATGGAATAAACCGTTGAAGTCTTCTTGTTTGAGAGCTCCAGCTTCATAATTTAAGAATTATATTGTTCATAATTAATATTGAGAATACAACAATTAAATTACTAAATTATGGATTATTATTGTTGTCTAGTAATTAGTTATTTCAAGGTTATTTGTGCATCTATCTGAGCCTTGTTTCCCAAGATCTACAAAGGTGATCTTGAGTCCTGCAGAAAAGATTCCCAGATTGGGAGAGCCAACCAAAAAAAAAAAAGCTCTGCAGTATTTCTTCATTTCCATTTTCCCTGTACGCTACATTCTACAAAGTAATATAAATGTGCAGACCCTACGTGCCAATATAAACTCACACTGATCACTTTGCAGGCTTACAGCCAACATTTGTATTATCAACAGTAAGTATCATGGAGAAGCTGTGTGCAGTCATACTTCAAATTAGATTAAGAAATTAATACTTAATATGTCATGATTTATAATAGTGTATTTTCTTGACAACAGTGTTAGGCTAATTGTTTCAATTAGGTTTGAATTCATTGCTTGTTACTGGGAATTCATATTGATTAAGAGATTAGATACCAGAAGGTATGCAACAATTTTATTGCTTCCCAGCAGTAAAATAGATATGCCAATTTAAAGACTTTTCCAGTGCAACTCGATATTCACAACACCTTTTCACAAAATCTTGCATACTCATGGATTTTATTTGTCTGTGTTTGTGGTCCCTGACTAAACAATATATTATGGAGGATTCATAAAATATTAAGTTTGAAGATTGGGATTATAAAATCTGTAATTAAGTGTTACTTAATAAATAGTATATTGCTAATTTTAACTATATCTGTCAAATTCATGACAGATTTTTTTATCCCTTAACCCAGTTATTAATTAATTTGAACTGTCATATAAAAAGCCACCATGTAAAAGACAGATGAACAGTTTTTTGAAGTGGGTTGCATTGATGCAAAATGTTCTTTGAAGATTTATTTTTTGAACCAAAACTAAATCCTTCACTGCAGCAAAATGATGCAGAACACCCCTTCCTTTGAGGAAAATATGCAAGTCTCTAATACCAGGGAAAATGTCATCTTCTTACTTTATAAAATGTCAAGTCACATCTTGACCTATTTCCCTTGGTACATGTGGAATTCCCAATATTGTGGGGCAGCACATCATGAGGATCTGCATTTTGTACACAATTTCTATTTAGTGGGAGACATTCATATGCCAGTTTTTGATGAGTGTTCTGCCAATTTGGAAGTACCTCCCTTGTGAGAGAAGATTGCCTTTGAAGGGCGAGTGCAATACTGTACTTTTGGGAGAGATGGGGCAGGACCATGGACCCATTGTGAACTGCTGAATAATAGATTGGGTCCTGTGAGAGGGCATCTTTCACCTTCTCCACTGCAATTACACTAGTCTGTGGAACAAAACAGATCAAAGCTTGATGCTTGGCCTAGGGCCCTCTTAGAAGGTACATGACCTCCTGGGTGGCTGATTGGTGCCATGGTGTTTCCTTTTTAGCGATGGCATTCACTAGACACCACTGATACTGGGGAATTCCAATGACATGTCCAGAAGCAGTAGAAGTGCAGCCACAAATGGTGCATAAGGAATGAGCCATATTCTGAGATGGCATGTGAGTGGATCCTTGAGCTAAATGCAATGTATAAGACTTGACATACCTGATTAAACCATTACCTTGTATCTTATAAAAGGAGGACAAGAGAGCAGAATTTGTTCTTTCAGTCAATATTTTTTTTCATTAAGAGTTTAATACAAATGTTGTTAAACATATTATTATTTGTTCTTAAAAAATCAAATCAAATAAAAGTGAATACTGCTATAAACTGCCATTGAGAGAAAGTAGGAAATTCAGTCCAGACTATTTTTTTTTTCAGAGGATTCAGTGCTTGAAATGGGTACAGCTATGGACTCGTAATGACTTGCATGGAATATTGATTCAAATTGCCTTAAACATAGCAGGCAAAAAGCGCTTACATTAAAGAAAATTAAATTTAAACACCATGACTCTTACTGCCAATGGGTGGAAGCTCTTATACAGCAAAGCAGAAAGTACATAATCCTTAGGGTTTCCAAATTTGCCAAGTGTAAAATTGACATTTGTTGCATCTCTTGCATGCAGTGGCACAGTTCCTTTGTGGGCGTACTATAGTAAATCATGAAATTAAACTTTGCAAATGGTTTTGTATCTTTGCCAGTGGGTAGCTGTTTACTACATAATTCAAATGTATGGTAAATGGTAAAGGATTCTAATCTCTTTCATCGAAATAGAACCCCACAATCTAAAGAGGTGCTTTGCTTGCCTTCCCAGGCTGGGCAATTGCTTGTTACACACTCTTCACTTTTGATAACTGGTGTTTCTTCTAACTCTGAAGAAATAATTTAAAGTTTCTGTGTTTGGGATTTTTTTTGTTTGGTTGGTTGGTTTGGTTTGGTTTTGGTTTTGTGGGTTTTTTTGTTTGTTTGTTTTGTTTTTTAATAGGGGAATAAGGATTTTGGCGCTCTATTAAAGAATACTGAAAATTTTCACAGAATATGTCTTTCCACAGAATAAGGCTCTTATTTAAACAAGTTTTACCTCCTATTTTAGAATCTATCAATACCTTAAGGTCAAAGCATGCTTGAATCACCGGAGGGAGACTTTCCCGTAATGCATGAGTTCCTCTATAAAGCTGCTGAAGCTATAACTACCAGATCCCTGAGACTTCCCAGGAAAAAATATACTTAAGAGTTAAAGTTTTAGATAAATAAAACTGGTCAATGAAGAAAAGTCTTCATAGAGAAGCTGGCCTCTAACTCACCAGAAAGACTGGAAATATGTAAACTAACTCTAAACAAGCTACATGCAGTCTGCAAAGATAAACCTGACCTTGCCCTATAGGTTGAGTCTATATGAATGGAATGCCTTGCAGCTTTGTCTCTCACTTCACATAGTACCTCCCAGCAATATTTTCCTTGTAAACAAAAAAGGAAAAAAAGCTAGAATCAGACTGCATCAAAATTAAAGGTTTTAGAAGTACCCCAAGGATGCTTATACACTCAGTGAGATACTCAGTGACTGGTGAGTTTCATAAAGGGTGCCTTTACCCAAGCTGTGGTCCATCCAGGTGCATCACCAGTTCCAATGGACAGTTGTTAAGGTTAAAGGCCTACCAGACTTTTTAATGAAAACACAGAAGATCCTGAAGATAAATTATAATATAGATAAACATAAAGAAAATTTCTGTTACCATTGGCTTCTGCCTGTCTGGAATGTAGAAGCTAGCTTTTTTTAGCTGATGTCTTTTTAGAATCAGTTTTAGTTCAGTATTGAATTGTGCTTTTTTGCCACACTTGTTTGGCAAGCAAAGAACTGACTTGGTATTCAGGGTCACTGGACTGCTATCACAGTGCCAGATGCTGTAACAGTCCAATAAAGCTAACACGATCCCAAATATGAGGGTAAAAACTGGAATGCCTTCATTGAACACACAAACTGCTATTTAAGAGTTTCGGGGACTTAACATACTAATAAGGAGGCAGATAGGGAATTCCACAATCTATTAGTATTTCCAGTACCAGCGGTGACATAAGGAAAAAAAGGGATTTACATTTCTCAGATACAGTATTTACATTTTGGGGAAAAAGGTTTGATATTTCCAGTAAGCATGGTTACATTGGGGAAGGGTGATCAGCTTTACCCAAAAGAAGGATTTACACAGGGAGGGAGAAAACAATGGGATATCTGATAACGTCATGCAAAGTCTCTCTACATCCTGCTGGGGGAGATCAGGACAATGGATCTTGTCTGGTTTTTCCCCAGCCCCTGTGGCCCAAGGTTTCCTGTTTAATCCTAGCAGTTCCTTTTCTGTTGCTATCTGAATGTTGAACTGCAACAAGATGCCATGACCACAAGGAAGTTAAGGAACACTGAGAACTTTCCTCAACAAAACTGCAACAGCTATGTTGTCAGTTGGTGCCTTGATATCCTTGGTTTGGCAGAGGCAAACTCATGGCAAACGCTGACTACCATCTTTGTAGTAAACAACTGAAAATAAGAGAGGACCCAAGACTGGAAATTCACTTTTAAATACTCTTAAAAGTAGTTTACCTTCTCAGAAAGAGCTATTCTTAACCACATGAAGAGAGTGGATTAGCCGGTGACTTGAGGGTGTTTCACGGAGTCTGCATAGATATTAGCAAAATTTAACTCAAGTATTTTTGCTGTTTGATTGTTTGAAGGGTCTCAAGCTTGGTCCTATCTCAGGCTGACCAGCACAGCCCCAAACTAAAGCTGGGCCCAGGGTAGGACCTAGCACAGACAGGGTTCATTTCCAACAGACAGTTTTGCTGTTGTTATCTGAATGTTAGCATCATTTTTCTTGGTTAACATTATCTTCCCATCTTTAAATTGCTATCATGCTTCAAATGAATAAAGCAGGTAGCAAGTCTTTTTAGAGATTGTGTTTTTAAGCTTCTCTGGAAACACAGATTCTGACTAGGAGTCCATATTTGCACTTAGAATATTAGTATGAATGAATATCAGACCATGGATTAGATGTTTCAGTGTCCAATACAGACCTAACACTGATCTCAACAAATTATTTCTGAAATTTGGATAAGGGCTTCAGTCATGCAAGTAAGGACAGATTATTTTTCAATTTGGTCTGTTCTGTGGTAGTCTGAAAAACACAGTCTGATCGAACATCCAGGGAAAGTCATCAATGAAATTTTAGATACTTTTACAAACTAATTGAGTAACCAGATTCTCTTAAACAGAACATATCACAAATATGAGTGCCTTCTAACTGCATTCAGTTTCTTCCTTATATTATTTTAAAATAATTATCTTTGCCCAGAGAATGCAGAAGACAAAAGCAAGTAGAAATGTTAATATGTTCTTTTAAAACCCTTATGTTGGTAGGTACATTTATGTTAACTGTAACTACTGTGAACCCTTATCAGCAGGTTTATATATTAAAGAAACAAACACAATTTTTTTGTGATCATAGTACAAGCTTTCTTAGATCAGTGTGTGACTATAAACTTGTTGGAAAGCTAAGAAAGTTGCTCTAATTAATCCCTTAGAGAATAATTAGCAGAGCTGAAGATATAGAATTTAAACCTCCCAGGTGGGTTTTTGTACAACAGTCTCATAGAGCACTCATAAAAGTACTACACTTCTCCTAAGAGCTAATGCACTTGTAAAACTACCAGAGCATAAAATATTTGTGTAATAATCAGGAGAATGAAGCAAGAAGACTGTTTAAATAAATGCCACTTGTCAAGAAGAATAGATTCTTAGAACAGTTCTCTTCCTTTCTCTGCTGTTAACATTTCTAGTTGTTATGCTTTATGACTGGTTTACAAGGCATGATCATTTTTTATTGTTTACTTGTTTGGTTTGGATTTCAGAGACAGTGAATTAAATCTGTATTTGGACAGACATGTGCGCTGGATTTAAGTGAGGCTACTAACATGCTCACAGTTAACCTGAGTGGTTTCAAAACTGAGGTCCAAGAGGTATAAATGGTAAAAAAAAAAAGTTTTGATTTTGTTGGTATTTTTGAAACAGCTTTTTAGTCAAATGGAAATTTCCAATAGAAAATAACAAGATTTAAAAAAAAAAACAAAACACAAAAACAAAACAACAAAAAACCCACCCACAATTATCAATGATATTCCCCTTTGGATTTTGGATTAAAAAAAAAAAAAAAAACCACAAGAAAAAAATTTAAAAGCTCTTTTAGCTATATTTGACTTGAAAATTTGCAAAGACAACAAAAACATGCCTTAACCTTCTCTAATAAGGAGAAAGGTTGTATAATAAGAGTACAGGAGAGGAACACAGCAACTAGACACATCTACCAGACATAACAGTTCAAATATTTGTCTACTTAGGTAACTTACCTGTTGAACTGAGAAAAAGATGTGTGCGACTTATGCCTGGTGATGAAGATGAATGTAAGTAGGGATGCTAATTTGGCTCTTGCGAGTTTTATTTATGTCTCAGTTCAAGCAGCGTCGGACTTCCTTCTCCCAGACTCATTCTTCTTGTTGGCCACCTCCCCCTGTGATGCCCTGCAGAATTTCAAGTGCTTCTTTGACAGTGGCCACTGACTCACAGAAGCTTCCATCACTGTGGGAGGATGTAAAGGCTCATTGACTTTCAGCTCTTTTTCCCAACCTTTAAGGTAGAATGTAGTGTAACCCAACATAAGTGACCAACAGGCTTTGGGAAATATATTCAGCAACGTTATAGCTTTATTTTAAAGCATTCAAATAATTAAATGTTAATTGTTGAATGGCTCCCAGTTCTGACAGTATCTTCAAACACCTCTTTTACTCTAGCATTCAGAAGATCTCTTTTCTTAAACATCCAGAGCAAAGACATTTGGAGACATCACATGACGCTGCTATATATCATCATCATGGCTAGGCTTCATGAACGAAGATTTGGGAAAGGCTCTATCCACATTTGTTACAAGCGCGCTGGTGGCTAATAAGGCCAATATGAGATAGACACGTCCGATTGCAAAAGGCACAGCAGAAAGACTCCTTAGGTGGTATATTCTGCAAGGCACGATTCTTTCTGCGTTGCCTTTTCTCCTCGAGAGTGATCCTGCGTGTGTTCTCAAAGGCATCAGCAGCGTTATAGATGGTGTGTCTCCAGGTCTCCCAATTGGAGGCCAGAGTAGACCAGTTATGTTGATCAATATGGCCAAGGCTGAGATGTTGTTTCAGGGAGTCCTTGTATCTTCTATTCGGGGCTACTCTCTTGCGGCAGCTGGTGGCGAGTTCACCATAAAGTAACATCTTAGGGAGGAGGTGGTCCTTCATCCTTGAGACGTGCCCTGCCCAATGCAGCTGTGTTCTCAGCAACATGGCCTCAATACTTGTGACTGCTGCTTGTTCTAGAACAAACATAATCTGACCGGTGGATGTTTAGGATTGTATGGAGACAGCGTTGATGAAGTGTTCTAGAAGTTGCAGGTGGTGGCGGTAGATGACCCATGATTCGGAACCATATAAAAGAGTAGACAGCACAATATACAAGGCTGAAAAATGACCATGAAGGCCAGAGCACATTTGGAAGTAAGTAAAGAAGGAAGAAGGTAATCTCTAATAGTATGGGAATTTAGAAGTTTAAAAAGTTGCAAGAAATTGTTATACGTTTTTTCGTCTGTAACACAGATGCATAATTGTTAATAAGTTGGCAAAGGTGGATATGTGTGTATTTTGGCCCTCAAAACATCCAGTTGTGAAGTTTTTTTAATCCTAAATATCAAAGAGACAGGGGTACTTGTATCATCTGATATAATTAATTATATTTTGCTGCTCCAAATTAGCTTTGACTTAGAAGCTAAGACATTTTTAATAATTTATTTTCAATATTTTGAGCAAGGGATAGGCTATTCATACCAAGTAAGAGCGTGGAACTTAAAGTAGAAAAAATATATTTATTGAGGAAATTAAAACTAGAGAGAAACTACATACCATAAATTATGCTGAATGAACACTTATAACATTAAATGCCCTTGCAGCTTTGAGTGGAAGCTGTCTTTCATAGTTTGTGAGCTACACACTTGAGATTTAATTAGATGTATCATTTGGGGAGGCTAGACCCAATATTTTTCTCTTTTTATTTATTTTTTTTTTTTAATTTTTCTTTGTTCTGGATCTGAAAAGTTAATTCCCTAGAATGATGAAAAGAAAACTGGATTTAAAAAAAGTAGCTAAATTTTAACCATCAAAGTTTGATTTAAATGGATATAAAGCTTGATAGCAGATCTGATTAGTTTCATAATATTATATCAAGAATGTATATTTCATAAATAAAAGGTGCTCCTTTCAAGTGAGATTGGAGATATTATTAAAAATTACAACTGCCTCAAGATACTGTGTTTTCAGAAGGAAGCAGTTGAGACAGCACGTTCAAATGGTTTGGATATTGAAACTCTTCCAGGGAACCTTAGTACTTGTTTAAGCCTTTGCAAAAACCAGATTGAAAACTGTCAGGGTGTCTCAGTAAGCTTTTAGTGAGTTCTGGGATATTTTGTATAAGTGCTTTCAAACTAATCGTGCTTTGGACTTCATCTTGTTTCTGAATATGCCTGCTCAGCTCCAAGTGTTATTGCTGGTAACCGTGCATGCAGAAATAGCAGGCAAAACAGAGGCTCTAAAGAACTCCACCCTGGGGTTTTTCCTGCAAATGTAAAATTTGCCTGTGCTGTATTAGTCTGCATCAGCAGTTTCTGCAGACAAGACAGTCTCAGCAATGACATAAAACCTGGTAATTATGGGCAACTGAGTCATATCCTTCCAATGTAAACTGGCCTTAAGCTTCCTTTGACTGCAGTTCATGCACCGAAATGTGAGGTGGTCCAGTGTGAGGTCATGAAGTATGTGACCCCATTCTCTGCATAGACTGTGAAATAATGTCAATAGGCATATTTGTAATGACTGTGTGTGATGAGTGTGGGTTTGAGATTGCAGCACTGATTACTACAAGGTTCACTTTTTCCAGAAGGTGTAGCGAATTTGCAAAAAGTGTACATAAATTAAAATATTGATACTTCTGTGTATTGATTTGCTCAAGGAGAAAACCAAAAGCAAAACATTTGACCAGATGCATATATCATACACTTTTCCTGAGAGATATTCTTACAGCAGCACAGTGCTGGCTAACGCGTTAATATTGATTCATGGATCTACTGCATTGCTCTGTAATTTTAAGATGTTTTGACAGCTGTTACACATGGAGGATCTGCCTATTACCTGACAAAGATGGGTGTAAATTGCACAAATAGAAGTTTTTTAAGTTCCCTATTCTCCTTTATAAATGATTCTTGCTGCCTTTTCATTTAAGGTCTTATAGGTGCAGGGTTTTGCTGCCAAAAAAAATCCCCTTAAGCATAATAGGTAAGGGGATGATTTTTTAATGCCATGAATCTCTAGCAAGTTGCTGCTGAGTTTTATATCATCATTACTTTAGTTTGCACTCCTCTGCATGCTTTGGTGATGGTAGTAATAATGGCTAAATATAGGAGCAACCAAAGGCTAGGGTCATATTACCACCACAGCAGCAGTAAGAGCAGCAACAGATGGCTATTAAAAGTTCCCAGGATTTGCTCAGAGACTGCAGAAAGGAGAAGAACAGGCATCTCTGCTTCCTTCCTAATCATATTTTGACTAAATCTGTCCTAAGTAATAATAAAACAAGCTGGTGAGCAGTAAGATTGACCTTTGAGGTTGTCAGTGTTTTTAACAAGGATGTTGCCTCTCAAGGTTCTGCCTTGTGACAGTCATCATCCTCACAGACCAAGCTTAGACATGGTTTTTGGGGAGAGTACACACCAAGGTTTCTTCTCAACAGGCAGTGAGGAGAAGATAGGTTAGCTGTGGAGGTGCAAGTTATGTTGTGACAGGGCATTTGGATAGAATCTGACCCATTTTACATCTGGTACAAATGAAGCCTCAGAAGGTACCAAATGGTGTAGGGATCATTTGGATTATTCCATGCACTGCAAATTACTCCTCCCCATCAAACTTTGCCTTAAGGACTCATTCTGCTTTATTGGTTAAGGCAACGTAAAGGGCTGAAACTCTTTGAGAGGTGAGGAAAGAAAGGCAGAGGTAACTACTACTTTTATTCTTTGTTTTACCTCCTGCTTTGGAGATCTATGGACATCCCTGGCCTGTATAATGACTCCAGATCTGTATGGCAATAGAAATAGCCTTAACTGTGCAGAGCAAGGGAAGAAGAGGGTAGAGAGCTGGTCATGCTGGGCTCTCACTTAAATAGCAACCTACTTTGGGTGGCAGTACTAGAATAAGATTCTGTCATAGCTGTCTTGCAGTGCTGAAAGTACCGGGTAGAAGAATACTAACAATGTATGACAGGGATGGGATAAGGTTTCACACAGTTGCGGTTTCTGTCAGCACTAAAAAAGCGGAAATTCATGTATACTCACAAAAATACTTTGTTTCCTCACATTCCATAATCAAGCATATGAAAACTAGAATATGCTTCTAGCTTTTGTACAACTTGGGTACATTAAATTTCTCTGTGTGGTCATATATCATCTTTTCCACAGGATCCTTCTCTCCTCCCTTCCCTTCCCTTCTTCCCTTCTTCCCTTCTGTGTATAGTTGTACAAGTAAGCAAACAGGTTGCCTATATGAAAAACAACCCTGGTATTCCTTAACTTAGAAATTATTCAAGTTACCAACATTCATCACAAATTATTTAACTTTACAGTAGCATTTTCTGTACACAGTCTTTATACATCTATTAAATACAATGATCCTGCATTATAAACAGCTTTTAAAGTGATATAAATTAGATTTTCTTCTCTTCTTTAAGTCTCACTCCATATCTACCCACGTGTTGAGGATTCTTGGTTAGACTAAATGGCACACTGAAGAGATATAGAAAGATGGAAATTAAGCAACCAATCTCTTTTACGTTACAATTCCTTCTGGCTTCTAAGCATCTAAATTATAATAAGACTACCTTTCACATCAAGAAAGTGGCTGTAATTAGATGTAAGTGACTGGAAGCAAGCCTGAGTCACAGTTCCTTATACGTTGCTTCTTAATTTGGCACACTTTCAAATTTATCTGATCAACACATCTAGGCTTCATATCATTATATCTAGACATTGCACAAAAACTACAAAAAAGCCTAAAGCTTACATGGAGCTTTTAGCAGTGTTTGCCCTTAGCTGTAAAGAAACAACTCCTCCCTTTCCCACACATAAGAGGTACCAGAGGTGCAGATTAGCTAGTGATGTGGCCTTGGTAATAGGATCCAAATAATAGTGACCATATTTTAACAGTAAAAATAAATAAATTGCGAGGTATAAAACTACAAGAAAATAGTTTGTCCTGAAACAAAAAATGTCAAATATTCTGCATTTAGAGCTAGTGCCACTGATTGGATTTTGCAAAACTGATGATCTAACAGATCTCAAGCAAATAAATACTAACTTATCAAGAAATACATTTTCAGCATAGACACTAAAGGTGTTTTCCTCCTAATAATACATTTCAAAGGAAGGACAGGAGAATACAGTTAAAATAATATGAATTTTTGCTCAGTAGAAAGAACTGTTTTACTAGTCTATTTCACTTAACAGTGCTCTCTCTTGCTTAGATGACATCAAGGACATATTTTTTATAAACTGATTGTCCCACAAATGTCTATTTGATATTTTCTGCACAGTTGTTACAAAGTTTACTGTTGCTTTTTGCTATGCTGGTGGAGCTATTAGTACATGGTCCTGGAGACAGCCTCAGTGAATTATGTGGCCTACAAAAGAGCTCCCCAAAGTGTTTGTGTTTTCTTAGGGCCATTTCATTCTGCTATTTTTTGTGCACTCCTACAAATAAGTTCACCAAGATGAGCAGATGTCACAGCAGACAGCAGAGTGAGGAAAGTGGTTAAGTTAGTTTTATTGCTAAGTAAAAAAAATGAATGCACAGCAATGAAATTTTATTCTCTAGAATTGTATTCTGTGGTCAAAGATTTGCAAACTCAGTTCATTAGCTGATGTCCATGCGATGCCTCTTTCTCTTTACTCCATTCTTGTTTCTGTAATGTTGTTTTTGCTCATAGAATGTCTGCTGTATCTCCTGTAAAAAATGGAGGAGATGGACAGCTGTGAATGTCTGGCAGCCCAAATGACCTTATTTGCCTGTGAAAATGTTGGTGTCTCTCAGGACATCACGGTCTTAAATTTTTGACCTAACATTTTTGAAATTTAATTTAGCGACCTAACTCATCCTTTTGTATCTCAGTCCAAGTTCTTGGTTCAATATTTGAAAATACAACGGTGTACACACTGACTAAGCATAGAACTGAATCAGAAACTAAACTTTAAGCCGATACAGACATCTTTCCAAACTGAAATAGTCCCAACTGAGGGGGACTTCAGTCTGTTTTACATTTGTTCTTGAGTGTGCTACTGTCTCAAATGCAGAAAAAAATATTTCTCCAACCAACTTTGTTGAAAGGGTAAATATGTAACTTGAAAAAAGCCCAAATACAGAATCTTAAAAGTCCACCAAGAGTTCTTTAAGTGTTAGTATTTATTAAAATCTGAATCCTTTTGGACTAATACTGTGTTTATAAAACACTATTTTTTCTAATTCTTTTACAAATGTTGAATTGTGTCTCAGTGATAGCACTGCATTCATATTTCTGTGTTGAAACAATTGTCTGAATTTCCTAAGTTCAGGCATTCACATTCTGAAAACAGAATCTGTTGTTTGTTGATTTAAAAAGGACATTTGGGTAGTTTACTGACTCAGTTATAAGTTAGACCAGTAGTGCTCACCATTTTATGATCTTGACTCTCTCAGATTATTTGGTTCTGGTTTTTTTGTTTGACTTTGATAAGAGATTTTTGTAAACTTACTGATTACATGTGTCTTGCTTTGTAACACATATAGGAATTTCCCTGAAGTGTAATATGAGGAATACAAATATGTAGTGGACACCATGTGACAGCAGATTCAATTTTGCAGCTGCCCTTTAAATGCATGAGGGAGAGAAGAGGACCTCTGAATTCAGTAGGCCCAGAGGTCTCTAATAGCTGTTAGAAAAAATGGTACAAATTAAAATTAACTATGCTCTTTGCCAAGTGGTGAGGCATATGACTGCACATTAGTCAGGAAATGGATGACTGTATACATTAAAGGCTTCCCTTTAATTTCCAGCTCTGTAGCCTGGTTTCACATGGGAGTAACTCTATTGTCTTGAGTGGAATAATATGTGATTTTCACTGATACAGTCTAACATGGGTGACTATCACAAATAACACCTAAACAGTCCAGTCCTCTGGTAACATAAATGAGAGATTTCTCTGTGACAGTACAGCTGCACTACTGTGCAGCAACACTTAAAGTTATGACATTTGTTTGCTTATGAAAGCCATGCAATTATCTCGCCTGAAAAGCAGGGCATTTTCTGTATTGCTTTCCTCTTTCACTTGCTACAGCACAGGGCCATTACTGGAAATAACACAGTGCTCTGGAAACTGAGATCTAAGCAGCACAGGTTTTAAGAGAAATAAATAGTTCCTCATTTCATATATATTTGCAAATACATATCCTAAGAAGAGAGCAAGAGGAAGGCAGAGAGATGGTATCTTCCAGATGACAGCTTTCTGGATGGAAGATGAAGTCTAAAGCACAAGAAAATTTTCATTAACATTCAGATTGCATGTAATTTTGATTCACACTCCCTAAGCAAGCTAATTTGGGCTGCAGCCAACTTCTTACAGTGTGATGACAACACAACAAGCTTCACTGCCTCTCTTTCGTTGCTAATGATTCCTTGAGTGACAGTCGTGGTCTCTGAGCTCGGCACGACACTTCACCCTGCAGCGACCTGCAGTGTCAGAGCTGACTCTGCCCTTGGCTCCTGCTGGGCTTTCTGCAGCAAGGACATTCTACTATGTCAGAACAACAGCAAAAAAGGGGAAGGTCTGCTCAGGACCATGCTCAGAGAATGGTATGCTTTCTGTGCCTGTTGCTGTGGTATAAAATCCACAGCGGATCATTTGATCTGCTCGCGGTACCTCCACCCTTTCACACAGAACAAAAGGGAATGAAGTAAAAAAATCTTCACCTCAGCACCAGCTTCTTTGCAAAAATTGTATCTGTGACGTGCTTCCCTCTCAAATATCTTCAGTAATCTATGGTTTTAAGTTCTATCAAAGGTTTTAGTCAAAATAGTCTTGATGGAAGTAGGGAGGCTTAACATTGAACAAATATTTCAAATTGTTAATTGTCACTTCAAGCTTTCTTAGCATGAGAAATATTTTACCCACTTGCTCTTGGGCATAGCTGCTGTAATATTTGATCTGTTTCAATGTCTGTATGTAAAAGGATGGATATTCAAATAATTCTCAAACTGATATTTATAAAACACGAGGAATGTTTTGGAAATCCTAAGCATATGATTGCTTATTTCCCTGTTGAGAAAACCTGGGCATCATCTTATCAGGGTTTGGGAAATCTAAATTTATGTGTAAGTTGTAAAGAACTCTGTAAAAGGGACTCAAGGGACTGAGTCTTACTGCAGGGCTGCTGCAATACCCTTAAAGTCAATGAAAATGTATGGACTGTTAATGATCTTTGGATTGATCATATATATACAGTGTCCCTCCATACTCTAATAATTTCATGGAATAATACTGTAAATATGAAAAAATGAAGTCCCTAGAACTGCATATATCCATTGCTGTGGGGGATAGGTACCTGTTTCAGCATTTTTCAATGGTGTTGGAAGTTTTGGTGACCTGAGTAAAGACTTGACTAGAGCTCCAACAAAGGAGTGATGAAACAGGGAACGTTCAAACTCGTAGCATCTGTAAAGATGAAAAACACTTAAGAGTCTTCTCCCTGAAGTTCACGTTGGTTGGGCTCCCTTTATGGCACAAATATGACTTGTGTCTAGTAAACAAAATGGTCCTTGGGTTTATTCTCTGGCCCCAATAATAATGGACTTATTGCCATAATCCATCTTATTTTACCTGGCTCATCTCTGTTAAGCACAGTCCTTGGGTCATGCTTAATTCACCATATATGCCAAAGAGTGTAAGTAGTCCAAAAAATCTGTGAGGAGACAGTCTAACAATTTAAGTGTGCAAAAAATGGAATTCCAGTACTCTTACCGATCTTGGTGCCGAATTTGCTTTTGTATACATGTGTATGTTTGTGTATACATATGTGTAGAGGTGTGTATCAGTAAAAAGGGGAAAGCAATAAGGAAAATAAGAAAGAAGCTCGGTCAAGGTGAGAACACAGTGTGTGCCTTGGTGACTATGATGTCTGAGGGATCTCTTCTACTTATTAGGGAGTGTGATGAGGAAGGGCGCTGAGGGCAAAATTTGGTGAGGAGAAGAGAGTTGCTCGTTAGAGCTGTTCTTTCTCAAGAGATTTCCACAGCTGGAAAGGCCAGAAAAGAGATCAATGTGGGAAAATTTGATTTATGATGTTTATTCTCTGCCTGTCCTGAGTAGAATTCCTGGGCAGAGATAGCACCTCCTCACAGACGTGCTGTGAGGGCCTTGCTGGGAGATCACAACTTTGAAATTATGCACATGCGAAAAGTGTTCATATAAAAGCACCCAGAGCATAGGCTGCTCTACACTCTTTCCACCTGCTGTGATTTTTGCAGTGTATTTTGGGGGATTTGGCTTCAGAATAAACTCTTCCTTAATACCTTAGCTTGGTCTGGTACTCAGGCTACCTGCGTGCATATCAATTCATACAGGGAGTATCAGCCCTCCCATGCCTGTGGAAGCAGCACAAGCTTCTGATGTGCTGTCAATAATAGGCAGACAAGACCATTTTTTCCCTCAGTTCCTGCTACTGTGAATTTCCCTAATAACACCACTGGTTTTACAGGTTATAAGCATCTTTAAAAGCAATGACTGTTTGCTTGTAAAAGCAAAGGATTAAGTGTTATGTAGAACACCCACATGAACTACCTGTGAGGTCCAGTGAAAGAACCAAGGACTTGTTTTTAAGTATAAAAATACCTTGAGCATTGACTCTGTAAATATGGGCAAGTGAAGGAACAGTGGAGACTCATCAGATAATATTTTTCCATGTGGAGCACAACTATGTTTCAAAACCTTTGCTTTTCCAAGTAAGAGTGTGTTGCTATCCTTCCACCACCTTTGCTTCTTTTATATCTGGCATTAACAGCAGGATGTTTTGGCTTCATATCTGGCATAAAAAGCAAAAGTGGACCAGCTCCAGTGTCAACATCCAGAGGCAGATTCAGCACTGAGAACTGCTACAATTTATAGTCCTTTCCAGCAAAAGGCAAGATCTGTGGAGCAGCTGACTATACATTATATTTCAGTCATAAAATGTTACCTATAAAAATAGTCTGTTAATACTAAATGAAAGATATTGTTCTGCACATAATAAGAAATTGTTTTTTTATTTGCAGTTGAGGAAGGAAGGACAGTAAGATGAAGGTTGGACATTTCCGCTGTTCCTAGGCAAAGTCATGATTTTTCCATATATCTGCTAGGTAAAAATAACTGTTCTGCTAGGTAAAAATAGCTGTTCTTACTACATCTGGCCCTGCTCCAACCTTTGGTGTGCAGTTTTCTTATTTATAATTGGGAGTTTAATTTTGTAGCTTCTTTAATTTCCTTTTTTGATGCAAATATGCATAAGCCATTTCTGTGTGCACAAGAATTTTAGCATAATAAAAGCACTAGGGTGAATCTCTAGTTACTGAACAGAGCACAGATTTCATCCATTTCATATCAGGTTTTGAAGTGTAGATTACTTAAAAATGCATTTATTAAGTCTGACCTACTTTTTAATCTTCAATATTTCACTTTGGTTTCCTTACAACATGGGGAGCTCTAGGATCTGCTTGCTCCTGCATGTTCATACTCAGGTTACTTTAGTCAGTATAGGGAAACAACATTCATTTGCAGCAGGCAATATCCCTCAATAGACTATCCAAGGGGTTGGGAACAGGCAATTCCCCAATTCAAGTTTTGTCTGTAATACTGTCTTAGAAGGGTTGCTCAGCTTTTCTGAATTTTTCTATTCCTAACATTGGGTTTCAGATGCTTATATTTGCAACTGTGTTACTAAAAACTAGCTTTAGGTGATGCTTGTCATGCTGACCCTCTTCTCAAACCAAAAATGTGCAGAAACTGATTTACTGTTACCTCAAAATAGTAGCAGCTTTTGTAAGTCTTACAGAAAATAATTACAGTATGAATGAGACAAGTGCTAGAATTATTGAAAGAGGAAATTAATATTGGCAGTCTGTACCTTCCTGTTAAAAGTGAAACAGAAGTAATAACCAAAATTTCTAATGTGTGACTAGAAAAAGAAAAACAGTAACCAAGATTAAAGAAAAGACAGTGATAAGTACCTAAGGTGATGAAATACCAAAATAAAAGAAAGAAAGGAGAGAAAATTTGCTAGCTACTACTAAATGTGATGGGAAAGCCAAGACAAGGAAAATAGTGTACAGGCCTGAGAATTGTCTTAGACATTTAAGTAATAGGAAGATAGCACCTCTTAACTCAAATCTAAGTCTGTACATTTTTAAGCATTATGAGTTATGTCTGTCAAAAGACTGAAAGACTGTCACTGAGATTCCTTGTTCCGACAGTGCCAGTAGCTGATGCAACGTTATTTCTCCTCTGCTGGAGAATTATGACAGAATGGTAGTCTTTACTAGTAATAAACAGATAGAGAAGACATTTCTGGAAATTAGTTTGAAGTTTTGAAAAAATATATCCATTATGCCTCTGTTATGAGATCTGAGGTTTACCAGTGTAGACGGTTAAGAGAAGTAAATATCAAATTCACACACACAAACATTTGTCGAAATCATATCCTAAAGTCTTAGAGAATCCCAGATTACCATATGTACACTCTTAGTATGTTCATATATGTATTTAAAATATAATTCCATTACCATCCTTGAAAACAGCACTGATTTTAGAGAAGGGAAAAGAGAACCTTACCTTGTTCCTGAGCTTCACTACAGATATTGTCACCAGCTCATTTTTTGTGTCTTACATACACACCTTGGTGCTTCCACATATCTGATTTCTGGAAAAAAACAAATTCTTAGATGCTTCCTGAGAGGATGTGCCTGCTGTCAGACCAAATTGGATTTGAAAGAAACCTGAATTCAGGTAATTCAATTTACCCTTAAGATCAATAAGGGCAAGTGGAATCAGATCTGAGGAATATGCTGAACCTCAGCTATCTTCCCAGAATTTGTTACTTCAGGAAAGATCAGTTGTGGGACAGTGATGCACTTATATGCAGTGACATTAATGTTGTGTGAAGAACTGTCTCTTTTGCAAAAAAACTCTAAACCCCCAATATTAAGCTTTAAGAATGTTGACCAAATACTCTTAAAGAGAGTGAATCCATAACATTGAAATGTAGCAACAATGCAGATTCAGTTACCATGTATAATACGTAAATAATACCTGTGGGTATTCTCAAAAAAAATAATTGAGTACTGTTATGCTTTATAAACATCTCTTCACTCAACATTGCTGAATATGGAAATATCATACCTCAAAATACATTAATAATACTTGGTACAAAAAATGGTATGCAAAAAAAGTATTGAGAAATCTGCTTTTGTTTTATTTTGTTTTCCCTGTTTCTAACAGTTATTAGCTATGTCGGCTGCAGTGCCTTGGATTTTAGATGCCGACAGTTGAGAATAGTTTGTTCTTAGCCTTGTATTTCATGGCTGTCAATATTGCTCACCATGTGAGAATACTCTCAGCCTTATTTCTACCATTCTGTTGGTGAGTGTTCAGTGGCTTGTTGATCAGAAACAGTGATGTCAACTGTTATCCACATCTACTTTTCTAGCTGTTACTCCTTGTTTCTCACTGAAAAAAAAGACATTATTTTAATCTCTGCTTGACAGGAGCAAGCCAACAAATTAAGTTAAAGCTTTGTGCTGCCTCAGAGGTCAAATGATGCTTCCTTTTGATATAGGAATTTCTCTTGCCCTCATAGGTACATTTGCTTCCATAGAAGAAGATCTGCAGTGAAAAAAACCAAGGTTTAACAATCATATTGAGTATAAAGCCTAATACAGGACATATGCAGAACAAGAAAGAGGTTGCACTGCAGCACATACATTTAAATAGACTGAGAGTTTATTCTTGTGAAACTGCTGTTCGTTGGTGCTGCACGGTAGCAACATATGCAACCATCAAAGAACTTCTCAGCTTGCTCATTCTGACACAGGGTATGTGGCAAAAATGCAATCTGGTCCTTAGTAAAAGTCAATGTATTTGCTAGGGTGCAGACATAGCAGTTTGGTTATGACTGCTTGCTTCATTGTTCACAGAAGAAACGTGTCAAGTGTGATTGCATTCTTCATGCCTACAGAGATGCTTTTAATACTTGAAATATGTTAACTTCTTTTTTATTCTTATAATAGAATGCTTTTTTTTTTTAATTTTTGTATAGAATGAAAAGGTTTTGCTCTTTGTATCGTTTATTGCTGCTAGTGATTTTGACAGCTGTGTGTTTTTTGCAGCAGGGCAACAGAAAATCCAAGCCATTTACAGGCCATGATGCTGCAGTTGAGTAGTAATTAGCAACAAGAATTCGTCATTCTGATGACTAAAAATCTATCTCACAGTGCTACTGATGAGGTAGTCTAGTTCCTGGAAAGGTGACTTTGTTGATGACTGATGCATTTTCTATGCCAGTAAAACAGTACTTTTTTTTAAACCCTTTTTTAGTAGTGTTTCTGAATCAGTAATTTTACAGTTTGCTTTCTACATTTATGACTGAGATGAATCAAAGTCGTGTGTTGCATCTATACAAGTGGAAAAGATGAGTTTGACCAGGTTTTATCAGATAGAACATCGGGGAGTATATATGTGCTAAATTAATGGAAGCAAAGGGATTGCCTGAACTTGAAGACAATGTACCATTAAGCACAGAATTAGGACCCTGATTTCATGTACATACTTTGCTGTGGTTTTAAGAATTCCTTCAGTGTTTGTGCCAGGACATTGAGACTGATTAACAATTTATTTGCTATCTCTCATGCCAATAAATTTATGCTAATAGTAATTTTGATGCGTTGAAAGCCCCTTTTTCTGGAGGTGCAACCCTTTGAGAGTTTATAACATTGGAATTCTGTAGCATTGTCAGGCACACGTATTATTTTATATTAATCAGGAATTGAATGGCTGAATTTTATAGTTTCTTTTACGGAGCAGTATAAGATAAATCCCTCAACTTTGTATATTTTATCTCTTTATCCATTCTCTACAAGATCTGTGTGATCTTTACTTTAAAGGAATAACCTCTATTTTGCACAAATGAAGCTTTTTGGATAGTTTTTTTTAACATATATTGAGTAGTTCTCAGTACTTGAGAGTTAGCAACTTTGATTCTTGCTCACTAGACTGTCACAATATAACAGCAGAAGCCAGGCTAGTGAAACAGGCTGTTATTACTTACCTGAAAAGTGACTTGAAAGGACTGTACCAGTGAAAAGGCAGAAAATGGAAAGTTATATTGGGAAGCTTCTTCCACAAACAGAATAATACATAGACTTTGTTTAAGGGATGAGCATCCAGAGCAGTTGCTCTCTTTGTGTCACCGAAGAGAACAGCAGGAAGAGGAAGAAAAGTCAGTTATGTGACAGTGCAATTCATCCAGTATACAAACAGAAGGAAACAAATATACACATCTTCTTATTTTTTCCTATGAATTCATCACTCTTTCTGGCACCACCTCTTGATTTTTGTTAGAAGCCTGTGTGGGAAATTTGATTTTAAATTCTTTCTCAAGACTAAAATGGGAATGGTTAAAGGTTCTGCTCAGCAGAACATGCCCTAAACTTTGAGCTAAGATCAGCGAACCTGTTCTTCTCATGCTCGGGTGGTATAGAAACACACTGAATTTATCCAGACCAGGTCAGTGGTGTCCTAAAGGAGAAAAGAGGAAGTTGGGAAAGAGTACCCTATTGCTTGCTTGCAGGATGAGAGAATCCACAGAAATATTCACTCAGGAGATAAAGAACATAATCCTCCTGAGACCTAATATGTGGTCAGTACTGTGGAAGGGAGAAGAATTTAGTAGATTGATAGCTCTTACTTCTCAAAACACTTCCATCTTGGAGACTTTGTAAAGGATGAACATAACATAATCAATGTTTTCCCCTGCCATGTGCTGCAGTAGTAGGTTGTTCTTTTCTCAGGGCCATGCTGAAAGTCAGTCTCGCTCTCAGTAAACTTCAAAATAGATTTCTGTAATAGAAGTATAATCTTCCTTTCTAAGAAAGCATTCACAAATTCAGGAGAATATCCTAGGGGTTTGGAAAGCTTCCTTTCTAAAGATTTTTCTGCTTTGCTATGGTATGCTAAGGAATATCAGAGTGGAAGGTTCAGGCTGTACTCAGGCTGCAAGTTCTGAGTAGGTTAAAAACAGATTTGTAGTAAATGTGTCCAGAAACGAAAAGTCAAACTAAACAAAAACATATAAACTATTTTTAAACATTAAGGTAAGTAGCAATAATAACTTCCTAGAAGCTGTGTCTAGCTTCAACTTCCACTTGCTTGGAATCTGTGTGTAATTGTTGACTAACACTGCTAAGCACTATAAATCTCATTTGCAACAGCACTGCTGCAAAGGAGCTAGCACAAAAAGGAGAGATTTGAAGACACTGGAGTTTCACTTTAAACTTGGACTGCCAGCTGGCTTTTTGGGTCACTTTATCTCAATCTAGTATTCAATTTGTTAACAGTGATAGCAATAAAAAATCCTCCTATGTTACTGACAATGATTTCTTGCAGACAAGCTATTTTGTCTCTGTGCCAGTGAGGACAAACATGCCAGGTAAAAAGAAAGCTTATTTGCAGCCAAACATGCTAATTTAAGTATAGGCTACCTGGAATGGTGTTATGCTTCTTACTTGCTGATTATGTGGAGCTCTACAACCAGGAAGACTGAAATTGCCCTTTTCTTCTGCTAAGGCTTACATCTTAATGCCTTATTTCCTCATCTGAAATGAACTCTGGAGGGATATATTATGGAAAAGAAGCTGAGAAGTATGATTTTCATACGAGTCAACTAACTCCTTAGACTCATATTTCTAAGGGAAAACAGTCTCTTGAAATTGTCTACTTTAAACAAAATAGAATATCTGATATTGTTTTAAGGAGGTATATTAAAATACTGGATAAAAGATACATCTTTGATCAAGATGTACCTAAGATGCTAAAAAGTTTAGCAAGATAGAGGGGTCTATGGTCTGATAGACTTTCTATACTTCTGAGGAAGATCTTCAAGCCTTGTTATAGTCAGAGGAGCTTTTTGAAGTTGAAGTATGGATACAGTGTTTGCACATAATATATCTTTAGTAATAAATAAGCTTTTTAAAATTCAATGAAAGGAGAATGAAGAAAACTAAAATAGAACAGGTGAAAAACAGAAATAGTTACAACAATTTAAAGCAGTCTTTGTTATATTTTTTGAATTTTGTGATGACTTTAAAAAGAACTATAGATTTGGACCAGAATAACTCAAAAACATCTGTTTACATGCTTACTGTTTATTTAAAGTTTTTAAAATTGCTTCTACCTATAAATATGCAAAGTAGTGTTGTACACAGAGGCTGAAGACAAGTAGATTGACATACAGCCAAACACTAAAATAAGGCTTTGCTTCCAGGGAAAATTTGTAACTTTTGATTCTTACTCAAATCTTTTATGTTCTCATACCAGTGAAAAAAATTAATTGCCAGACATTTCTTTATCTTAGACATATAAATCTGGACTAAAATGCTTAAAATATAAATAGGAAAATGAGACAAGTGTTATGTGTTACAAAAACTTTCTACCCTCTAGCAAAACAAAAAAGAAGAGTGTAAAATAAAAAACTTTTTTTCCTCACTCATCATCCTGTGTATGGGATAATCTCTTTTATCATTACAAAGTTCAGTCTTGTGGTCCTAGTTCTCAAGATTCACTTCAGCTAGAATTTAAATGCTAATGGTGTTATCCTGTCAGGAGTGAAGGCAGCAGCACACTGGGCTTTGTCAGTGTGGGCACAGCCAGTGAACAGACTAAGGATAGGACTTGCTCCACCTTTACTTGCCACTTGTTAAACTACATCTGGGAACTGGTTTGGGCCCCCAGTTCAAGAACGTCACTGAAAAAGTAGAGTTCAACAGGACCTACCCAGAGCCAATGGGAAGAGTATCAAGGAGGCAAATATTTAGAGATGTGTAGCAGGAGAATAAGTGTCAGTCAACATAAATTGAAATAAGGGGAGGTTCTGAGTGTAAGTACAGAAAAATGTTCACTTGATGATGGTTACACAAGGGACCAGGCAACCCAAAGAGCTCCAGGATCTCTGCTCTCAGAGGTCTCCAGAACACAACTAAACAAAGCTCTAAGCAGCATGATCTGAATTTGGTGCTGATGTCACCTTCTAGGAAACACTTGAATTCTTTGACTTCTCAATGCCCCTTCCAACATGAGTGTCTTCTTCTAAGATCTGCTGCTTCTTTCAGGATTGCTGAAAAGTATGCTGCCACATTTTGCATAATACTTCCTGAATGCATTAAGTCCCTGCCGTAAGGAATATAATTCAGGTTTCCCTTGGGGTTGCTCTGTGCTCTTGAGGACAGTTGTCTGAAAAGACTTATTATGATAGTTATGTAATTAAAATCGGTGACTTAATGCAGATTTTCATATTGGCTTGCATAAGAAATCACAGTTCTTCTTGACCTCCTATTGTGTAGTTTTAATATTGCTATTTAATCTCACTTTTTTGTGTTAAATTTCTACTTTGTTGAAGCAGAAAAACCTAAGACCAGATATTATGGAATTCCTTGAGTGAATTGCAATTTTGCAAGAGGCCATCAACTTCCTAGCACAGCCCTTTTTCACTTCAGTAAATTAAAAGGATTGTTTTGGTGACAGCCACTAACAGGTGGTGACACGGGTTTTACCGTTGGGTTTTGCAGGGTTGCGCTGAGAGCAGAGAAATAATGACGTGGAACAGCAGCAAACCTCACATTTGCCATTTGCTAAATCCATATGTCAGAAAAGTGACAACATTGGTTTAATCAGGATATGATTTTCACAATGTAATGGGTTTAAACACTATTTTTCTAACTTCAGTTTTGGAAATAGTGAAATTATTGCTGTTGAAAGTTTTCAGTAGCGCCGTTTTTGAAGCTCCACGGGAAATCTTTCTGTACTCCAAGAGCAAAAAGTAGGGACCAAATCCCAGGATTTTAAAATGGGAAGTTTAAGACAGTATAAGCAATACTGACTCTACCTTCAACTTAAATGTTTAAACAGATGATGTGCCAGAAGATGGCATTCAATTACATGTAATACTGTTTCAGCATCTTGCATCAGTTAAATATCTGCATGAACACTGCTGGAGACTTCTCCGCTGTGGGTTTTACATCTGCTCCTGACAATTTCAATTGTTAATGTTAATTACAATTTTTCTTTTTACTGACAATCTAAGTCTATACTGGATTGGGACTTTGTTATGATAGGTGTTTTACAGTTCCCAAATAATGCATTAGGTGAAAGAAAGCGGGAATAAGGGGGAGTGGAACAGGAGGGGATACCGATAGAAAATGAACATTTCTTTTGGTGTTGTCTTGCCAGAGAGACATACTGTCTCAGTGGATGAATTTTAGCCCTAATTAAGGCATTGTCAGTGGAATAGTTACTGTCCTAATCAGGAACTGTGTCAGACAAGTGGTTTGTTAGACAGGCTGTAAAAGATATACAGTGCATAATAAAGTCACTAGAGACCAGACAATGTATTGATGATGATCCCAGTGCTGCCCTTTGCATTGAAATTTGGGGCTTATTCCTCTGATAAATGTGTTCCTAACTGTTTAACTATGACCTTTGTTAACATACAACACACTTCCATTTCATGCCAGGATAGCATAAAGAACCTTACCAGAAGAGTGTTGTTATAATTTTTTGTTACCTGCAGGTTCCTTTCTAACTCTGCATATTCTGTGTTTCTGTGATTCTGTGAATATTAATGCCTCTGACCTAACCAGTGCCAATGACTCCAAGTGCTGAGTGGTTTATGCCCTGACCACTTTGACTCAGTTTTACAAGCTGTTATGTGCTGTATTTCAATTTACGAAGAGTGTAGGAATCTCACAGGAACAGAAAAAAATCCAAACAAACCAACATTAAAATTTTTCCAATGTCCATAGCAATAGTATTTCTTATCACATGGTTTCCTTAAGTAAATCTCTCTAAGTCTGGTTGCACCATGATTCTGGGGAGCAACAGACAGTATTTGTCTTCTACTTAAGGACACCTGAGATTTTTTAAGCAGATCTTACAGCTGAGCGCTCTGATAGCTTAATGCACCCAGAGCTTGCTTAACAATTCAAGAGTAGGAAGATGCTACAGAGAGACCTGGGCAGACCTGATTAATGGACTGAGGACAACTGCATAAGGTTCAATAAGGCCAAGTGCCTGGTCCTGCACTTGGGTAGCAGCAACCCCAGGCAGCATTACAGGCTGGGGAGGAGTGGCTTGAGAGTTGTTTGGAGGAAAGGGACTTGGGGTGTTGGTTGACAGCCAGCTCAATATGAACCAGCAGTGTGGCCAGGTGGCCAAGAAAGACATTGGCATCTTGGCCTGTGTCAAGAATAGGGTAGCCAGAAGGACTAAGGAAGTTCACCTGTACTTGGCGCTGGTGAAGCCACAGCTTCAGTCAATTTCTAAAGGTTGTGTTCTAAGTTAAGCAAAAGCAATTCAGGATCAGTAGGCCAAATCCTAGATGGTTAAGTAATGACACTTTAATGTCAGTTTTACAAACTCATAATTGATAAATAATCAGATTATTTCAATTTACTAGCTGACAGTAAAAAGTACTAGAAGCAGTTAGCTGTGAACTGCTACCCCTGCCTGTAAATCACCCACAGGTGGTCCCATGAAGTCCTCCCTATTAATGCCTCATCAGGTATTATTAATAAAATAGTGTGTAGTAGCAGTGGAGGAAAAAATTAAGTCCTGTATAATCTCCAGAGTTAGTGGTCAGATGGACCTTATCATGGAAGGTGACAGCCTTCACTGTGACTGACAGACAGTTATTATTTACATACAGCTCATTTCTGCCTGGTGAAACAGCTGACGTGGTTGTTGTCACGGGTGACAGTGGGTCTGTCAGCACCTTGGCACATACTGACGAAGCAATAGATGTTGACCAGATCAAAGTATACCCCTGAGATGGACTGAAAGAGAGGACTGAAAATGGAGGCCCTGATCCTGACAACATACTGATGCATCCTGAAGAAGCTGTCCTGTGGGAACAGAGAATACTGTCTCATGAGAACAGGAGCACTGTCTCATGAGAACAAGGACCTGTTTTGAACGAGAGTAGTTGGGGAGAACATCAACATGAGAGAAAAATAAGAGCAGGTGCTCGGGACTGTTGTGGGAAAGAACTGGGCTGTTTTGAGAAAGAGCAAAGTTGTTGTGAGAAAGTAGAGTTTAGAAAATGCACCTATTAGCTGTAAGAATTCTGGTGTGAAAGTTTGAACTGTCCTATCCGTGTGTATTACGTGTGTTCAAAAACTGTACTTAAGGGGCTGCGCAGCAGCCCCGGCTGTCCCTGCTTTTTTCTTGGAATAAACTTTGCTGGAACCTTTTTTCGTGTCGCTTTGGCCGTTCCGACATTATCAGCGACAGTTGTGAAGGTCTTCTAGTGGCTCAGTTGCTAAGAGGTGGGAGAATTTGCCTTGATGCAGATAATAAACAGCTGTTTGCACAGCATGTTTGCACATGCTTTAATAGGATCACTTTGCTTATTTGGGTTTTTTCTCTACTAGTTGCACTGTGTTAACATCTGTCAAACAACAAAGAGAAATACCTGAAATGTATTAATATTAAGGAAGAAGCTATTTTCATCATGGGAAGGACATGAAAGTAAATCACATAAAACCCTTTTTATTTTAATATCACTTCCCATTTGAGGAAGTTTACCTATTCTCACATGATTTTTTCACCTATAAGTATTTATAAGTGGTTTTATCCCTCAACTCAAAAGCAGACTCAGCATGACTAACTCATAAATGGTTTTATGTTTTCATAAGTGTTGAGGCCACAGGTTGTGACTGTGCTGTAATATCTGGCATAATACAAGCTACAATTTCATTAAGTATGTCTTCTGAGTGACCTAAAGCATGTCTTTTGAGAAAGGTACAGCCAATATGGTTTAAAGAACCCAAGTGACAAAGAGAACACTGTATCCATAACAAGTTGCTCCTGTGCTTAATCACACTTGAAATTTAAAAACGTGCATATTCACTGTAGTTTGAATTTAGCTCTGCTTTCAGTCACTGAATGCTTTTTAATGCCTTGATCTGAGGATAATAAGTTAGAGCATGTGGTACGTGGCAATACTGTTAGAAGTACATCATAACATCTTCGTGCAGCTTTCTGGCATTGTTTGGCAAGTTTTAGAATTTAATATTTTACACAGTAAAATTGTAAAATTATCTTACTGTTCTGTAACATCTATAGTTTTTTAGAACTGACAGACCTAAAGTAAGTAAAACAACAGCTCTTTCCAGTTTTCGTGAGACCTCCAGTTTTTATTCTCATAGCCTCTTTACAGTTCTCCTTTTAGAGCAACAAAATCTGTTTGCAGCATACCACTTTCTTCCCATAACTCTACTAAACTGCAATTTATTAATAATTATTAAAGAGAAGTTGACACTTTAAATTTTTTTAAATGAAAAAGAAATTTTGATAATAATACGAAGGATTTTCTTTAATCAAAAAACAATACTATATATACATATATATATATGCACACACATAAATCTAGAAATGGGTTGAAAAATATTTTTTTCTCAGACTTTCCTCTTTTCTCAGTCCCATCATTTAGTTTTCTGATAAAGATCCCTGAAATTTTTAATGTAATAAATTATAATTAATATCATTTTCCCAGCATATCCCTTAATTATATACTTACTAACTCTGAAATAAGCATTTTTGGTCACTTTGGCCTTATTCGTTCTAAGACACCTAGACTGGTGATCCTTACCAGCTGGTTATTTCCAGCTGCCAGACTTTTTGTCATCTCAGCAATCTCCAAGTTAAATGTATCTTCTGTTCCAATAGACTTATCATATATATATGAAGTCGTGTTTTTGTTTTTTGTTGTTTTGGGTTTTTTTTAATATCTGTATTCTAACATGGAGTTCCATATATATTGTTGCAAGTTATTTTACATATTACTATACAACAACTCATAAATATGGTGAAAAATTTATTAGGCAGGAGTAGAGACTTATCTACACTTGAAATTTAGTTTGAATTAATTTTTGGATTAGGGTAAGGTGTGAGTTGTAAGTGTGATAACTATTTCTGTCCAGGTGCTGCCAAATGAGGGTATGAGGGGGCTGGATATTAAATGCCATCTTCTGGCACATCCCAGTATGATGGGATATAAAAAATATAGTGTAGTGTTTGGACTTTGTTTTCCCCCAGAGGCTAGGAAAAGTGGTAGAGATAGTTGTGATTGTGTGTAGAATGTGATATGGTATTTATTTGTACAGTCATTGTAATATATTCCCTTTCCCCCACTTTGAGTCTGGTGTGTTTTGTCTGGAAAAATCCATCTCACATTAGGCTGAGATGTGGGAGGGGGAATGGAGCTAGGGAATTGGATTTTGGGGCTATCTCAAACCATGACAAATGGCTACAACCTGATATTGTTATATTAATCACTACCAAGACTGTTATTTACTGCTTTATTTTAAAAAGTATCTTACTGCTAAAAGGATGTGATATGAACATCAAATTATTGTGAGATGGATATATATTTCAACATACATGAAGTACATTTAGCTGATGCCTGTGTCCTGTCACAAAGACAGCTTGCAATTGGAATTGTCTAGATCTTATAGTTATTCTGGGATAAACCATAAATCAGCATAAAAATTATATATAAGGGAAAGAAAGAATTTATTATTTTTATTTTTTTCTATTTATTTTTTTTAAATTTTATTTCAGAAGAAGTAGCAAAGAGACGTGTTTTCAAGGGCACTTAAATTTAATATTTATACATCAGTAATATATTATGATGGTGCAGCTTTACCCTACTTCTCAGTTTTGGGTTGAAGCTCGTGGAGTTAAAAACCTCATATTTCTAGGCTCAGTATAAAGATCAGGCAATATGACAATGACCTGCAGGTGACTCACATCAGAAGTACTACTTTTAACAGTTTGATTTCTGGTGAGCTTTTGAGTTTCCTTTATTAGGTGGTTTCTGGAAGTATAGTGTAACATTTCACAGCTTTGGTTTTGCTCTCTCACTGGTTTGTGTGTCTCTGGAAACTTTAAAGAACACGTAATAATTGCAAGAATCTTGATTAATCTGCCATCTTTAAATAGCAGTGCAATCTGGGCTAATTATGGGGAAATAAATGTCCTTCTGGAAGATCTTCAACAATGCACCATGTTGTGTTCAAAGTGGAGGTCTGACTCTAGCTCCAGGGGAGCACTTCAGAGGTGCCTGGCAGCTTTGAGTCGTCAGCTCTGGTAAGTCCACTACCAAAGCCAGATAACAGCTGCCTGCCCTCCTTGCTGAGCTCACCTGGCATGGTGGGTCCTGCTGCATAAGGGAAAATATCATCTGCAGGGAGAGAGGATGAGCGCTGAGGAGAGCTGAGCACTCCTGTGTTCTGCTGGGTATGGTTGATCCAATACCCAAAGCAAAATCTTTACTCCATCAGTGCCATGTGTTTCTGGCTTTCCAGGAAGCTCAAAGTAACTCAGGATGAAGTATTGGAAACTGCTGGCTGCAAACATAGCCTATATTTTAAAAGAACAGCACCTGTGGAGATGACAATTTCATAGTGCAGTGGGAATAACAGTAAAAGTGACCTAGTATGTTTTCCCTGAGTTTCTCTAGCTCCCAGCTTCAGGCGTTTGCCTCAGGGATAATGCAATCTGTTTTTATACAGGAGTAGTAGTCACCTAAACAAAGACCTGGAATCACTGCACACTTTCAAAAAATTATAGCAAAAACTCCCAGACTGTCTTGCAGAGTGTTGCTTCCACACATCTTGGTGTTAGTCTTAGATGTTTGTGAAAATTTTGCAAAAAAATATATAGACACTAATCTCTGAATCTTGGCTGTAGTCAGGCCATGTGTTTGAAGCTGACACTGCATTGTGTATAGAGTTTTGAAGTGTCTTCATTAAAGGTATATTTGGCAACTGCATGCACGAAATGAGCCTTTCAGAAAACATGATGACTGGATAAATTGCAAAATACTGTCTATGTCTACTCAGTCTGCCACGAGCAAAGAGTAATCCAGAGAGAAAATTATCTTTCCTAGTTTCCTAGAAGCTAAAGAACAATCTTCTGGCATAATAATCTCACTGATTTCAATGAAGAGGAAAGATGAAAGTAGTAAGTAAAGCCTACCTGCTTCTCCTGTGATACTATCTAAAGTGATTGAAGACTGCATTAATTTACTCTATTTTACTGGGATGAGACTAGGTAGAGTCTCTTGGCAGAGAATCTACTGCTTTCTTTTTTTACCTTGGTGCTAAAATGAATGTTACAAGTAGGAATTTATTTTCTTATTTGGGACATAACTTTGTAATAAAGAAACAAATAATTTATCTCTCATGTACAAAGGACTTTGGTTAAATATCTTTATTTGGTGCTAGGTGTCAATTTTCATTGTGTTTCTCTTCTCTTTGTCTAAATTGACTGAACTTACTTTTATCCATATTACATAATAAATTTCAAAATAATCATATTTTGCTAGAGCATTTAGTGCCAAGTACTTTTCTGCACAGTGCAGCCACTGTTTTTGTAAAAACTATGTCCCTACCCACCTGGCAGCTCATTCTCGATTCATGTGCATTTAGTTACAGCTGGCACAATAAGCAGAGTTTTCCAAGGACAGTTTGCAGACTTGCCAGTGGAAATTATAACCTCTATAAAATTGTTTCATGATCAAATTTTGTTTTCTCATCCCTGTTTGGTCAGATCATGGCCTTGGTTAGAAGTACTGGAGCCACTGAACTTCCAGTGCGACATGCCTAACTAGAATTACACTGAAGGTACCAAAACAGCTCTTAAATAGGACAGATATATCCTTCTGTTGAATCCATTGCATGGTCAACATTTAGGACATTTTCATAGAGATATGCTGCCCATGCCCCAGCTTTTGTTTTTAGATTTCTAAACAAAAAGTTATTTTGGTTTATTGGTGTTTTGGGAGTTGGTTGTTTTTTGGTTTATTTTTTTTTCCAGTTGCAGAATTTTGAATGATATATAAGATATATCTGATGGGTAGATCCAGAGATTTCAACCCTTGAGAGTGTGCCAGAAAATTAGAAAAGGTGTTTAACCAGTACAGAATATCAATCTCTAAAATAGCATATATAATGTAGTTCAAATTAATGACAATTTCTTTAAAAGATAAAAACATACCTTATGGCCACAGAATCTGTCCTTGTCACATTTAATAATGTTTATCTTCGGGCCTGTAACTGCAGTAATTCTGTCAGGCTGCCAGAAGAGTGAAACTGTTGTCCAGGAAGGTGAAGTGATTTGTACAGACCAGTCTGGAAGAACAGTGGCATCCGGAGGAACAGAATAGAGGCCTTCAGAGCTCCAATTGAGTGTCCCAGCATTTCAGTGACAAGAGATTTTCCACAGTCCTTTGGACTCTCACAGGAGCACTCAGGAGGTAAGACCCTGTGCAGTGTAAAAAACAATATGTTCATGGTGTCCTCATTAATTACCTAAAAGTACCAACAAATACCTACCATGTTCTGCCACAAGTATCTTCTTACAATATTTTGACTCAAACCAATTGGTATTTTAAAGTTGAGATTACTTGGACTGTTTTGTATATTAAAAGATATAATTTGAGATGGGAGCGGCGTGGGTATGTAGTCGGATAATACAGATACATGATTTGTCAGTCAGAAGGTTCTCAAAGTTGTACAAATTGGTCCAGCTGCTGGTCTAAGGTGTTGTTTTGTTCGTTCTGGTATTCTGAGATTCTTAAATGAGCAGCTAAAGTAGAACTTGAACTCACATTAATGATTTGCAGTCATGTGAGGAGTGTAAATTTGTGTTGCTCACTTGCAAGACAGTACAAGTAAAAATAGCACACAAACAAAAACACGACTTCATATATTTATGATAAGTCTTTTGGAACAGAAGATACATTTAACTTGGAGATTGCTGAGATGACAAAAAGTCTGGCAGCTGGAAATAACCAGCACACTCTTGTGAAAGAGGCTGCATTTACAAAGAGAGAGATGCAAGAAGTTCTTAGTGCTTCATAAATCAGAGAATAGAACCAAATTAAATTAATGGAACTGGAAAATGGTCCCATTTGTTTAGGTTTCCCTGCTCATGCTACAGTATTACAGTAATCATGACAGAAGTTTATGGAACTGAAAATTAGAGTGAAAATCTGCAATGGAATACATTTTCAAAAAAGGAAATTGTAAAATCAGCCCATAGTTTGAAGCTGAGCAAAGAAGAGGTAAGATTTCCTGCAAATTCCTTATAAGACATTGTTCTGACATTTCCTCCATGCAGGGAGTACTCTAAAAATCACATTGTATGATTATGTGATTTGGTCTGTGTTTCAGTATAATGAGCTTCAAATTAACAAACACCCAAATTAGCAAAGAATAACCATTCCAAGCAATATTTCAAATGGGAAGTAAAATATGTTTTGAGTTGCATGTTAGATTTTTTAATTTGAAATGATGAATTGAATTAAAATATTTGTATTGCTAAAACTTCTCTCAGTTACTGCATGTGAACTCTCAATTGATGTGGCTTTTTAACACTCAGTACTTTTTAGATATTATTTTTAAAACTATCTCTATATCAATTTCTCTACTTGGTTGCATAGATGTAAACCAGAAAGAATACAGATGAAACTAACAAAGCTCTGATTCTGTGAAACCAGCATAGAAGACAAAAGAATTAAGTTATGGAGCCCCTTTTGTCTCCATTTTATAATATAGTAAAACCTCTGCAAAGCTATTGAATTAACTGGAAATCTATGTCATTTACATGAATATGAATAGAGAGTGAACAATTTGTTTTTGTTTTCAAAAACCATGATAACTGTGGCCTTATGTTTTACTGTATAAAACACATACTCTCCATAACTCCTGTCCATACATAACTTGCAGATTACAGTACCAGTAGAAGTGAACCCCTATTGTATAGGTTACTACTGTAGACCAAGGGCTATGATCTACAGTCAAATTCTTAAATTTAAATAGTGACATGTGCACTGGGTGCATAAGTTCTCATTTCAGTCATCGGAAACTAGTCAGCAGGATCAGTGGATCCTAAAGAATTATTCAGTTGACCAGCCATCAGATACCCATTTTACAATGAGCAAGATTGCTTTTCTAGTCTGTTCTAGATCTGCACTGATAAATTATGTGCCTGTCAGTATAACAGGACATTTTACTAATATCAGAGTGAAATATTTCATAGACATGAGGCAGAACTGCCTTCACCTGATCTAGCCAACACTGGTCCTTATGAAAAGGCCATTTAAAAAGTAGCTAGAGTTGGAGCTCATGTACTTTTTTCTCCTCCTCTGACACAGATTATTAACTTTCTTATCAGTTCACCGTCACCTTGCCCAGCTGCCTTAAAAGAAATGAAACAGAGAATCCAGAGCAAGCACAAGAAGGGGAGAAGAGACTTTCAAAAACCTTTTCTCAGAAAGCAAGTCTAGCTTACATTGTTCCATACATTCTTTACTCTCTCCTACGGAAGAGAAAGACTGTCCCCATACCGGGAGTGTTGAGAAATTATTCTCTTTCATGGGATAGTAAATACTGATGAAAGGGAATCGAAGGCACCCTGGATATAACATTAGAAATCACTTTGGAATAAACAGTCTTAATGGTTAGGTATTCATTGTACATATAGCTAATAATGTATAGTGTTATTAATTATATCAAAAAAACCTGCATAGGATTCCAAGAAATATATGGAATTACAGTATTTTTATAGCTTACAAGCTAAATTTTAATGTGTAAGAAATATAAAGATTATAATGTGAGAAAGGCTCCAAAAAACTGAACGTGTTTACCCAAACTGCCTATCCCACAGAATTTCAGATTGAAGTGGTTAATTATCAGTCCATTTATTTTTAATAGGATTAGTTATTCTTGGTCAGGCTTCCTCATTCATTATTTCATGTATTGGTACTGAATGTTTTTTTCCAGCAGTATATACAAAAATTGCTGTATATAAAGTGATGGTATCTTCTTTTTTATTTTTTTCCCCTGTTCTAAGGAAAAAAGCTTTGATTCATGTGCTTATTTCATTATTTAAGGCTTCATATGTTCATTCCAGTTTACATAACATTTTCTGTAAATGTTATCAATGAGTTTTCAGTGTTCTTCTTCCAAATTATTTGCTATCTATCTCTTTCATAAGAAAGTTTCTCAAGACTGTGATGCTCAAGTCACACTACCAATAGAGAAGATTTACTTTCTACCTTTTCAGTCTTTATAAAAGCCCTGACATCGCTAAATGTAAGTGTTCAGGTTTATTCTTGTCTGAATGGCTGTTAACTAACTTAAGTATTGAGACTCATCTGTTTTCTCCAAGATAAAATTTAGCAAGCAGAGCAACACCTCTGCTTCCCACTCAGACTGCAGAGTTCACCAAGGAAACAGTACAACAACTAGTGCAATTGCTTTCTGTAACACCATCTCAAAGGATGAGAGATCATGCTGGAAACCTTAGATCGTGTCTTATCCTGCTATCAGCAGCATGCAGACCACAGGCACAGTACAGCCTTATTGACCATGGCTATTTGAGAGAGCATAATCTCAGTCTATGATTTTAGAGATCTACTTGTGTGGTGCTTTGCTCTTCCCTGATTGTGTTGATGGATGCTATACTGCACCCAAGAATGATGAATTTGTTTCAGATCTCTCAAGAGCCAATGCTTATAGTTTCTACCTGAAGCTGATTTTACATGCCAGGGCTTTCTGACAAATGTTAGGTATCACCTTGCTGACACTAAGATGCAATGTACCAGGAAAGTAGAAATAAGACCTCTTGTACTCTGTGAACATCTTTAAAGCCAATGGATACTTTAAATTGTGCTGAAAATGTTTACATTTCACATTGTAAGGATATCAGTAGGCGCTTGAAAAAGAGTTGTGGGTGTCACTGCGTAGACTCCATTCAGTCCATCTTGTTTGGGTTTAATCCTGACTGTGTCAAGCATTAAGTTCCAGTTGATCCAGGATACATCATGGTTTTGTCTTCTAATGTGAAGGTACATGAAAAATCTCATCCATGTCTCTCTGTGTCATAATCAAGATGCAAATTTTGGAAGAGGTAGAAATTTGTCCACATTTTGTGCAGATACTTTCCCATTTTCAATGCTGCCACTATTCCAGTGTCTTTTTTTATTTGCCCTAAGATTACTTTTACTTTATAAATAATAATCCAGACAGTTGTTTTGTATATAAAAGAAAAGGATTTGCTGTACCAATATAATATGGTCCTAATTGTATTAGGCTACAAAGTCGCAGACGGAACATGGTTGCATTGTTCAGACTCGAGATTAAAGTTCTCTTTCCTTTCTTATGATAAACCAAATGATATGGATATTTTGTGAATGTATTTGCCCTCAGCTATTTCCTTTTTTAAATTCATAAATACAGTGTACTGCTTCAGAAAAAACAAAGCAAAACAGAACAAAACCCACTTGGCCCGATGCCATATAGTACATATATAGGACAGAGGGTGCTGTGGAGGTCATCTGAAGTGCATAATCCATTTTGAATTTCTTCAGTTTACATGATTTTGTCAGGCTTAAACAGGTGATTTTGACAATATTTATCAACATCTTCTGCTGAACATTTGAATTTGGCTTCCTACTGCTTTTCATACTGATGCTAGCTCTCAACTTGATGAAATGAAGTTATAATTAAACAAAAAACATCTCATACATAATTATAAAATAGCACTCAGCCTATCATTCAAGCTGCCCTCAGGTATTTTTAGATGCTTGTTTTTATTTGTGTTATGTGGTTTTTCTATAATACTAATAACTCTATTTTTCCTGTACATCCTTCTCTAATTCCTCTCAGATGATGTCAATTTATGAGACTAGTTTAATTCTCTTAGATGTCTTTCCAGGACTCAGTGACCTCACTCTGCAGGAGTGGACACTTGGAATGTGCAAGTGTGCAGTAAACTTCCTGCCTCTTTGTACCAGCTATCCCAAGGTGCTTTCTGCAAGTCCAAATCTGCAAGGGAAGAAACTGTAATGATGCCAGAAAGCTGCTCTGAAGTCCCTGATGATTTCTAGAAGCAATTTTGCTTGTGGGATGATTAAATTATGGCTGAAATTAGCTCAGTTATTAATTTTGGTTTGTAAGTATAAAAATAGAAAATATTTTAAAATTAGGGGCAGTATGCAAAATGTAATTTGAATACGTTGAAGAATGGTTCTAACTGTGGGGTCTGGGGGCTGTTCCTTTTTTTGTAAGTGCTGAGACTGCAGACTTGTGTCAAGACCTCCCTGCTGAAAACTTCAAAGGCATTCCTTCCAGGCAGAGAGTTTATTCTAGAAGAGTGGAAGTTCCTCCTTGAGGTTCAAAGGGTCATTGCTAGAAAACTCATTATCTGTAGGGACTGGTGACTTGAGTAAAAATCTAAAAAATAGTATTAATACTGCCCGTGCTCACAAGGTGACAGGATGTGGGAATTAGTAAACGAATAACATGGGTAGAATTTTTCCTTTTCCTTTTTTTTTTTTTTCCTTGAGTGAGGGAGGGGATAGGATAGGGTGTGTAAATGTGCTTACAGAATAAAGAAAGATATCTTTCAAGTATGGCAGAATTTTTTTATCCAAAGAGTCTAAACTTGATCTCAAGGTCAAACCAAGGACTGGTGTCAAAACTGTTTTCAAAAAGCCATCAAAGAATGAAAGAAATTTCCATGCTATTGGAAAAAACTCCATTAGTGTAAAGTCAGCCAAGTATTTGTTAAACTTTCTTTTTTCCTGTACTTGTACAAGAGATAGGTAGGATATCAGGAGGTAGAGATGCTGGATGTGACAGGACTGGAAGAATGGAGTTGAGGTTAAAGACTTTCCATACTATACAGAATTTCAGTACCAGTAATACTTCTGCTTCACCAGAAAGTAATAATTTTCTCCTCAGTAACACTGTCTGCTTCAATATTTACAACCGTCAATTGCCTGTTTCTTGCATTCAGTGGGAAGCACATATGTCAAAAGATTAATTAAAGTTATTGGGTGATTAACCATGGCTGCTGGGTACCAACCACATACAGTTCCAGAACATAAAACAGGAGAACATAATTTTCTTGTGAGAAAAGAAAAACTTTCTCAGTGGATGATGCCAATCAAGAGCAAGGCACAGAACAGCTCCTACTGACCCAACAATTTGACTGTTTTTCTTGTGCATATTATATCATTAATACATTTCAGCAAATGAATAAGTATACAAAAGTAAAAAAAAGAAATCCTCAAAAACATATTCCACCAATCTACTTCTCACTGACAAGGATAAGAAAGTAAACATTTGGCAGGCATCAATCACAGAGCCTGTCACCTAGTAGAAGTGAAATCTGTGAGAACCTCTGGAGGTCAGGACCTATATATACTGAATGCCTAGACTGTATCTGTTCTCATAGAGCTACCTATCAGTACTAAACCTAGGCTACAGGTTATACTGACAGTCAGAATATTTATGTCATATTAGTAAGTTGAGCATTTACAGGTGCTCTTGTCAGTACCACAAAATTTCTAGAATGACTTCTGGCACACTTTTGGCCTGAGTGAACAGGCAATCTCCCCAGGATTTTGTTCGCAAAATCTAGGGTTAACATAGGGAAGAAACCATTCCCAAAAATCAGACCAGACACTCCATAGAGTGAGCAGTGTCTCATTTAGTCCTGAGAAGACACAGTAAGTACTGAAAGTGTGTCAGTTAACCAGTGGAAGGAGGTGTGTTGTGGGTATGCTGAGCTGCTGGCCTACTAGTAAATCAGAAGGAAAAATATGGGTCATTGTATTTCTTGCCACCTTCCATGTGGAAATGTGTATTTTCTGCACACTTACTTTATGATTGCAAAATGATCGAAATGGGTTTTTTTCCTAATATTTTCATTTTGTTTGAACATATGTTACTGCATTCAATAATTAAGAAAATATGAAAAGAGCTCGTTGACAAATTTATAACTCTCTGTGTGTATAGTTCACAATAAGTGAAAGTAAAGGTGTAACTGAAACTGTCTCTTCTAGACTTTTCCTGTTAATGCAAAATGGAAACTAAAAGGTCATATTTCAAAACAATGAGATTCGCTTTTCTGACTGTTATACCAGTAACTGGAGTACTAGTAACTAAATGGGAATGTATCATGTGGCTTGCAGATTTATGTTAGAATCTCATCCTGATAGTATCATAATTCGTTAAACAAGACATTGGATTGAAAGTGTGAGTTCTGATTGCAATTAATTTAAATATTATTATTATCATTCATGTAAGACTAGAAGGGTTTCTCACCATTTATATTTTGAACTGAGATTGAATTTCTTTTCTTCCACTCAAGTTTTCTTACATTATCCCTACATGAATGTAATTACACTCATGGCGATCCTTGAACCTCTATATTTTGGTCCCCCAACTGCAGCCATAAGTTTGATGCAATTTTAATAATATTTGTGCTCTGTAATGGCTTGTAATAGGCTCCAGAATGATTTTACACTCTAAAATGTGCTTCCCCAAAGGATTCAACAGCAAAGGGCATCAGCTACATGGAAAGTAGCTGCCATAGATTCTTAAGCTTTTAAAGTTTAAAATATTGGAGTATCTCACTTCATGACCTCAAAAGCCTTTATTTATAGTACTTAAATACTGGACATTTTTTTTAGTTAAATGATAATGGCTGATGCTTGTCGTTGTCGCCTGACTGAACATTTTACGTTATCTAGTTTTTATGACTTTTTATAACTTTATATTTCTCCTTCACCTTCTAAAGAATAAAAAGAAGTATAACTTAAAATCAATAAGTTAAAATAACTGTGCTATAATCCAACTGAAATACTTTGGATTCTTAAAGCTCAAACATTTCCCAAGTGATGTGGAAAGTCATTTGCAAAATATAAGTGCAAGTGTCCTGGATATAAGATATATATGTTAGCCACATCTTTTTATTTTTCAGTTTGAAATAGAAAATACTAAGTGTTGCAATATATTGTCATATTCAAAACAAAATTGGTTCTCCTTTATTTTATACAGCAAAACTTAATTCTCAAAATAAAGATCCTTCAAATTTAAAGTCAAATGGATCTAGACCTAGATATGGATTTAAATTTTACTGGTGGCATCACATGCTCTCTCACTCCCTCTCCTCAACAGGATGTGGGGTAAGAGGAGAAAAAAATATGATGAAGCTCATGGGTAGAGATAGAGAGATCACTTAGCAGTTACTACTGCAGGCAAAACAGACTCAGGAACAATAATTTAATTTATTGCCAAGTAAAAGAGATTTAGACAATGAGAAAAAAAAATAAGCAAAACCAGCATCTCTCTCCCACCTTTTTCTTTTTCCCTGTAAGGCTTAACTTTACCTGATTGTCAACTCCTCTACCACCCCTTTCCCACCAGGTGCAGGGGGATAGGGAATGGGTGTTCTGGTCAGACCACCGTAACTCTGCTCTACATTCTTCCCCTTCACACGTTTTCCCTGCCCCTCCATGTGTCCTTCCACAGGCTGCAGGGAAGCACCTCCTTCGTCATGGCCTTTCCATGGGCTGCAGGGAGATCTGTGCTCCAGCACCTGGACCATCTTCTCCAAGTCCTTCTCCCACCTTAGTCTTCCCAAGGTTGTTTCTTGCACTTTTCTAACCCTACTGCTCTCTGCCTTCTGGTGGTTTTGTTCTTTCTTAAATATTTTCCCCGGTGCCACCCCTTCCTTATCTGGGGGACTCAGTTGTGACCTGCTGTGGGTGGGTTGGAGCAGACTGGAAACAGTTGTGTTTGGCTCAGGGCAGCCTGGGCCTTTCCTCATGGAGCCCCCCCTGCAGTCCCTGCTCCCTGCTGCCAGTGCCTGGGCACCACAACCCATATAAATGTCCTGTTCTTTTAAATAAAGAGTTCAAATATTCACAAGGTTTTGTTTCTTAAAAATATCCAGGTACACTTGAAAGTTATTTTGCATTGTTCTGAAGGAATTAAATATCTCTATTCAGATTTTTCAACTGTAAAGTCTCTTCTTCTTTCTTCTCCTTTTTTAGAAGTTCATAAATTCTCTGAGAAAAAAAGAGACATTATTTTTGTCCCTAATTCAGCTAGGAAGTTCTGAATGATCAGAGGATCCAGAAATGGATGGCTTATACCACAAAGTGGTGTGGTGTCTAAAAACCTGAAGTGTGGTGCAGTCTATGATTCTATGACATTTTAATATAACTGTGTAAATACCAGCTTATCAGTTACGATAATTCTAAAACTTTCTACCCTGAGAACCTCTGGATGAGTCTAAAATCCATAGGTGCAGCCAATATCAACATAGCTGAAAATTTTATTGTAAAGGGTATAATTATGAAGACAGATTTAAGGGGCATCCTCTGGTTGAAGTCTCAAAGAACTGAAAAGAAGTAATTTCATGCAGGTACATGGTCCAAAATTGTAATCACATGACGTTTCAATTTTTGGATCAGTAATTAAAGGGTTTTGTTTCTTTTCATTCAGCACTAGTTTTCTTCTCAATGGCCTGCAGTCATTCAGATTAATCAATAATTTAATCATGTTATCCTTCCATCAGTTTAGTCTCAAATCCTTTTGTGGGATCTTTTGCAGTTTAATAGAGCTTATTTGCAGGTTAGAAAGATCTGAAGAGATCAAGATTAAGAACTAAGAAGACTGAGCATAGCCATCCAAAATTGATTTGCAGTCTTGAATGTTAAATCTCTGACTTTCATTTGAGATCTTTCTATTTGTTTTCATAGAGCCCTTCCCACTGAAAGGGGAATCCCTGAGAATCTTGTCTAGGGAGATGATTTTCTCCTTGCTTTATTTCTTAATTTGACAACCTTCAGTGTAGTAACAGCAGGATAAAATATCTAATGACATTAAGAAATTGCAAACTAAGTCTTCAGTTTTACTGTTTTCTCTGAATGTTCAACATTTCCATTTGCATCTCCTTCATTAAAGAACCTTGATAATCTTCTATCCAAATGGAACAAGGTGTAGGACTTTCAATTCACACTTATTTTTGCCAATTTTCCTGTAAACATTCTTCCTTAAAAATAGATGACGCAAGAAATGAGAAGTTATTAAACTGATGCAATCATTTTAAATAGAATGAAATCATTCTGAAATCATTTATGTGAGGCTAAACATTTTGACCGTAAGAGATATTCTTGGGTAAATGACTGCACAACTGTTTCTTACCTTAGGATCAGATCTTGCTTTTCCTAGTGTTGTAGAAAGCCACATTGGGTTTGACAATAATTTTGGTATTTTTCTGTATCTTTTTAATATTTTCTGTTTGTTTTCTGATAATCCCCGATGTTCTTTCTTGTTTGTTTGTTGGTTGGGTTTTTTTCAATTGAAAATGAACTTTAAGGTGCTGATTTTGCAGAACTATTTTTTATAATCTCATGCTTGAATAAGAATAGTAAGAGTATAGCCCATCTATATGTATATCAAAGCTTTTTTTACCCCTTCTGTGTTACTTTGTATTTATCACCATCCAGTCTTGGCTGCCAAATTGTTGCCCACTCACTCAATCATATAAGAAATTCCTGGCAATCTCTACATAGGACTTTTAGTTTTATCACCCTGAATAATACATAAATTAACTTTGTCACCTCACTATTTGTTTCTTGTCTATCTCAATATAATTAAAACAGGATCCAGGTATAGATCCCACTGGAACCTAACTGGAACCTATATTAAAGAAAACTGCTATTGATTCCTACTTTTTGCTTTATCCTTCAACAAGGAATCAATTCAATTAGAATTTTGAATAGACTCCTAACAAAATAATCTTTCAAGATTTCAGAGGTTGCTGTTGTTCATTGGATCATTTATTTCTTCCAAGAATTCTAACACACATGCAACAAGTTATTCTCCATTACAGAATCTAAGTTATTTCTCCCTCATCATATCATAGTTACCTAACCTCTACTAATTCTACTAATTCATGATTGCAATTTCAATGAACTTACTTGGTATGGAAGTTTTATTTCACTAGTTTCTTGTTCTCTAGGCATTACTTTACAATTCGGCATCACATTTGTTACCTTCAAATCCCCACAGAGTAATTGCTGTTTTAAGTGTTAATGTGCTCTGAAAAATTTAGTGTTTTGATAGTTTCTTCAAGGTTTTGGGGGACTCTTTATTGGCTCTATTCTTCATTTTTATTTAAACAAACAAAAAAAATTTCTGTTTTTCTTTTTGATGTTCTTCTGGCTAGTCAACTCTAGAGAATGATTCTGGTCTGGGAATCCCTCCGTATATTAAGGAATTAATTTAGATTTTCTAGTACGAATGTGTGTTTTCATTTTGTTAATTTCAATTTACTACATAGCTTGGTATATTTCAATTATGTACAGATCACAAAACTGCTTAGGTGTTAAACTGAAGCTTCAACAGATGAAATATATTGCCTAGACGTATGAAAACATTTAGTAAATTCAGTAAAAAGTTATAAATACACATGAAGGAAAGTTTCCTTCAAACTTAAAATCTGAAATGAGAACTCCAGAACATAATGATTTAGCAAAATAAATACCAATTACTGTAGCTTACACATGAACTTCAGTTTTGAAAAGAAAAAAAATAAAAGAAAAAAATTTTAAAAAAATTTAAGCTTTTCAATATTGTTCCTAAAGGATGTCAATTTTCTCTTTAAGGACTTCAAGCAATTAAACTGACTTTTGAGACACCTCTTAACAAAATATTTCCCACAGGTATTTTACAGAACTGTAGGTTTTTCAGGCTGTGGCATCTGCATTTGAGCTTTGCTCTGATTCCCTTAGGCCAAAAGCTCATGAATCATTATGTTACCTGTCTGCTGAGAAAGGCAAGAGGGACTAAGTAGTTAAGGGCTGATTCATCCTCTCCTTATTCTCTTTCTATAAATAGGCCCAACAGTATTGTTTACTCTAATTTCTTCTCAAATTGTCCCTTGTAATCCTACAGATTTGCTCTTTGGAGAGAAGGAAATTGAAAGGGACAAGAGGTTGACTTGTTGTGGGTTTTTTTTAAGAAAAAAATAGAGGGAGTTGTGCATGGTAGACTGAGTAAGAGAAGAGAAAAGCCAGGGATAATGAAAAACAGGAAATCTGAACCATGTGAATAGAGGCAGAGATAGCTGGTCTCTACAGGTGGTTTCTATGCAAAGTTTGAGTGCTCCAGACAGCACAAAAATGCTAGGGAAAAAAAAGGGGGGAAGGAGGAAGGGGTGGGAAAGAGGGATGAGATCTCTTAAAAATAATTTAGAAAAAATCTCTTTATGGTTTCAGTGAATGTTTTTCAATACGTGCAGACAAAAAAAAGCCTAATCCTTTGCAGCATACATTGTATTGTCTTCTGCATTTCACTTTGTTTACTAAACTCTTAAAACTGTATTTTGTTTTCTGTTCCTCAATTCAGACACATGGAGGGAGTGACTGCTAAAGACATTGTGAAAGCTTTAGTTGGTCATTAGAAAACAGAGATAGTTTGAAACAACACCTATTGGTTGTTTCTGTCTTTTTGTTATTTTCTGCTGTTCATAGTTTGATTTCCTATATTCATCTTCCATAACATACACAAAAGTTCCTCTTTTTGTCTTGAAATATTTTTTTTAAATAAATCTTCCATGTTTCATACAAATTATTATTCAAAGCCATAGTTGGTTTCTTCCTGTCCAGTTTCTGGACAAAGATTTCATCATTATCAGATGAATACAGCTGTGTAACATTAATCCTATTTCAATTCAGAGCAAGAAGGCAAAATTCACTGACTTTTACAGTTGCTGTTTTTGAAGGTGTTGCTCTGGAGTGTCACTGAAGTCTTTAAGAGTGGTTTCACATATGCTTTACCCTGCATCTTGGTGTCAGATCATATTACCTTAGGTTTTCATAAAAATTACTCAGTCAAGTAAGCTGAGAGTACATCAATAGTCCAATTCTTGTATATCATTCAAAACCTGCCAGGTGGATTCAAATATGTTTGAAAAAGACTTTTTATCTTTAAACATGCAAATAATGTCACAGATTTGTGCAGAACTAGTCCCGTATATAATATTAGAAAGCCACAGACTGTTTTTCTTCCTTTCTAGGTTTTGCTCTGATGATGCTGAAGAACACTTGAAAACAATTGTTGAATGCAACTTTGTGCATCTTTTTCTCCTTCTAATTAATTAAGAACAAACATTTTGCTTGGTAGACAACTGTTAACACTGATAAATAAATAGTACTCCAGATTTTTCATGCTCTCCAGTATATCTCATTTTAGGTACTTTTAAAATTATATACATAAATGTAATTTTTCAAGCACTAATTTGAATCATTAGGTTTTAAAAGTCCTGTGAAGACAGCTATTAACTATTTTTTTGTTGCAAAACCATCCCAAATAAAACCTATGCATACGCTGCTTCTCTTTTTTTGCTTCTAAAAGATTTTACTCCATAAGTGTAGATTTTTTTTCAACAGAAATTATTTTTAAGAAATAAAAATGGCTTGAGGGTTTTGTGTGAACTGTACACCACACTGGAATTTTATCACACTTATTAGCTCAATTTGAATCTCACAAATTCAGAGAAACCCACTAATAAAGAAAATATTTTCTTCTTTAGAAAGAACTATGTACAATGTACTATTACAGTAATCTTTTCTGGTTTTAGTGCCTGTTGAATATTTCTGGTAAATGATGTCATTAGAACCATCTGAGCATACTAATGATGAAAGCTCTTTGAAACAGTGACACTCTTGTCTTGTTCTCATCAGCCTCCTGGAAAATGCTGTTGACACAAAAGTCTAAGTTATTTCTTATGCTCATTTTTCTGGAATATTCAATTTTCAAAAAAACAAGGCCATATTCTAACCTTCTATTTTTAACATTAAGAACAAAGGTCAGCTTGAAGTCACTATCTGAAATCATATTTTACACTTTAGCAATTGTAACTGAAATTGTTAGAAGGAGTTGATTTTGGTTTAACATGTGTTGGGGGTAAAGGACAACAACAAGTGCTTGGAATTTTCTATTAAAATTATCCTAAGCATGATGTGTGATATATATCAATGCAGAAAATTGACTTGCTTTTTCCATGTATGCAGATAGGATGTACCTAAGAAAAAATATACACAAGCCTTCTGGAACTTCTATAACTCAGAAGATCATTTCAGACTCTGCTCAAGGTGACTTCCCAATGAGAAAAAGATCTGTTGTCTTGTAAAGACATTTAATAGGTTAGCTGCCCACCTTTGCTCCTTTGTAAAGTTGTTGATTTTAAAATCTCTCGCTTTGATGCTAATCAGTTCTATCTCCACTGAGTTTAGTAGAAATAGTGTCTCCACCTCAAGGCTGCCAGTGAACTGAGAGGCAGAAAGATGTTTTGTTTGTGTTAGTTGTCTTTCCTACAGGATGAAGGTGTCTCAGCTATGGGAAGTACATAGGAAGAATTCTCAATATTGAGGAAGGGCTACAGCACTGGGAGAGCTGAGGACCATCCCAAGAAGGCTGCCCTCACAATGAAAGAGTGTTCCAAGGATGGAGGAGTGAGAATAGAGAGAGTATTTGGAGGATGGGTAGCGTCGATCAATTCATCCTGCCTTATATTGGGCACTTATACGAGATGTTAAAGAAAATAGTCCCCTCATAGTCAGTGTATCAAAGTGCTGAATAAGCACTTACATGGTGTGTGGTATTAGGAGTCCCGTTCTGCCACATTTCCTAATGGTCTTTTTTTCTTTCCCACAGAAGTGAAAGACACTTTTATGTAAATAACCGTTCTGTGGGAGAGAATTGTATGAGGGTCAAATTGCAGGTTATAGAATAGATTGGAAAAACCTCCAAGACCATCAAATCCAACCTTTGACTGAACACCATCATGTCAGTTAAATCATAACACTAAGTGCCACATTCACTCATTTCTTGAACACTTCCAGGGATGGTGGCTCCACAAGTTGATGAGTTATTTTTGTTTGGGTTCTTTTTTTTTCCCTCTCCAGGATTCTGTTTCTCGTAAATTGTTCTTAGGCCCATCTGCCTCCCTAAGTCTCTTTTCTGTCTGTCTGAGATGACTGTTAATCATATGGGACCTTGCCCAAGGTATTGTGTATCACAGCTCATGCAAGGAGGCAATTCCTGTTATCCAGAAAGGCTGTCTGAAGAGAGGGCTAGTCATGGCTTCCAGCTCCTCAACCTTCCCGGAGGCACTGTCAGGCAATTGTCCTCACAGGGCACAGAGCCAACTTTTCTGTTGGCACAGCTGTGTTCATGACTAAGGAGCAAGATGCAGAGATGAATCACCAGTGTATCCTGGCAGACAAGAGGACAATCCACATCCTCAGACACATCACAGTATCACCAGCTGGTCAAAAGAAGTGATTGCCCCACTGTATCCAGCACTGGTGCTGTCTAATCTGGAGTGCTGTGTGCAAGTCTGGACTCCATGTGACGCCCTGGTCCACCCAGTGGATTTAGGGGAAGGTAGTTGTGTTTACTCTTGGTGATGAATAGGAGAAACAATAAAATTCTCAGGAGGTTCAATAGCAATATTTATTTGCAAACTTTAGAAAATTCCAGTGGAATAAGGCACTTGGCAAACTAAAAAATGTTTAAAACATCCAGACAAAGTAAGACACTTTGCAAACCTTAACTTGACAAACTTTAAAACTTATTTTGAGGAGAAGAAGGTAGAAGAAGAGAAGAAGAAAGAGAAGGAGAAGTAGGAGGAGGAAGAGAAGGAAGAGGATGAAAATGAGGAAGAGGAAGAGAAAGAGAAACAGAAACAGAGAAAGAAAAATGAAGAAAAAGTTAGACAGTCATCACCCTAGGGTTCAGTGGGGTCTCAGTAGCTTTTAAATCCAGAGTAACGGAGCACATCATGTGGTGCATGTGTCACCATCTTTTTGTCTGTTCTGGTCCACTGGAGGCCTCCCTCAGGTGAGTTTATGCTGATTTCAGCACTAAAGTGTCATGTCTGTGCTTCGCAGGGAGCCAGAATGTTCCCAGTCATCCCATGAAGCCAACCACCCTCACTGAGCGCCGACCAGCAGCTGACTCTTCAAATGTGCCTGTGCTACGTAGCACAATGTGAGAAGGCTCAAGGGGATGGGAGGGGAGAAATGCGCCATCCCACCTGTACAGAACTCACCCTGTTCCCCCACCACTTTCCACCTGCTTGTTTTGAGCCAGCATCATTCCTCCAGTCTCCTACATCATACCATTTAAGAAGAACGTGAAGGTCCTTGCATGCATCCAGAGGACAAGAAAGCGGGTGAAAAGGCTGGAAGGCACATCCTGTGAGAAATGGCTGAGAACTGTGAGAAATGGCTGAGAACTGTGAAAAATGGCCTCCCTCCTATGGCTTCCTTAGGAGGGGAAGTGGAGAGGGAGATGATGGGCTCTTCTCCCTGGTAACCAGTGACAGGATATGTGGGACTGGTTCAAAGTGGATGTTCAAACTTGCCATTATGAAGCATTTCTTTACAAGCAAGGGTGGGCAAACACTGAAACAGACTTCCTAAGAGGTGGTCAATGCCCCAAGCCTGTCAGTGTTTAAAAAGCGTTTGAGCAATGCCTTTTACAACATAACTGTTGGTCAGCCCTGAAGTGTTCAGGCAGTTGGACTGATGATCTCTGTGAGGACCTTCCAACTGAAATAGTCTGTTCTATTCTATTCTATTCTATGGGTAGCAGCTAAATCCCAGGCAAAAGCCACGTACGTGCAGGTTATGGTGAAGTAAAGCCTTGACTAAAGACTCCTGGAAAAATGAAATGCTGTAACTCAACTGTGAGTGGTTTGTTAGCAATGTCAAGTCTACAGACCCAATTAATACATTTTAGTATGTTTCTTGCTTGATGGGAAGGTTTTGTTTTTTAGCCAGCAGAGACTGAATGCTGGACAGACCTGTTGTGAACAGCAGGAGTGAGAAAAAGGCATCTGATTCTACAACCTGTCTTTTTTTTAATGGGCAATACCTACTTACTTCGGCCACAAATACCTTCCTGATCTTTTGATACAAACTCATCCAACCCTAAAAATTAATGAAAAATTTGCCTAAATTCTCTGTCTTTATTTTCTCTTTCTGGTAGAAGCCAACAGATATTACCCAATGGTGGCTGAAGAAAATATGCTTTTCTCTTTTTTAAGAGAATTCACAACTATATCTAGTGGAAAATTGGGTGCATGTTAAAGCCTACTGCTTCTTTTGGCATTCAGCAAACATCCATATTTCCTGTATGTCATCCTGTACACATGCTAGGGCACTTCCGAGTACTTGCAACTCAGTTAGTCTGTCTTGCTTTCAGATACTGGAGAATCAACACCACAAAAAACCTCATTAAACTCATTACAATGCTAGATTGCTAAATGTAAAAAGATTAAGTAGGAGGAGACATTCTGGAGGACGTTAAATCCAGACTCTTGCTCAAAGTGGGACTACTTTCACAGTACATCCACAGGATGGATTACTCAGACAGTTTTCCAACTGAGTATTGAAAATCTCCAAGAATGGAGATTCTGAAACTTCTCTTAGCATGCAATGCTTAATCAGTCTCATGTAATTAATTTTTTTTCTTACATCTAATTGGAACTTCCACTGTTGCATCTTGTAATTCTTACCCCTTGTTTTTACTTCTGAATCCTCTATAGATGTTTCTTGAGCACTCTGTGATGGAATAGGCTCTGCCACTTGGCTAAAGTGATGTGCAGGGAGTTAAATGACTTTTTCAAGACCAATCATCAACTAAAAGTCAGAACTCAAGGTCAAGTTATGTAATTATCCAGTAGACAAATTGACATTTCTCGTTCTGTTATAAAAGAAGGAAATGAAAGCAATAAAGAAACCACAACACAAGTGACTTTTGTTTTTCTTGAGACATCTGTGATTACTTATGGTAAGAGTTGCTCAAAGTGTAGTTGTCAAACCAAAAAAATGTTTGAAATTTCACTTTTTTTTTTTATTCAGAATAATTTCCAAACCATTCCTAGAAGCTGAGAATATATTTGGTATTTGTAAGCATTTGCTAAGTCTCTTAGACTTTTCAGACTTAGCCATTTGGCCAGACTGCAATTTGTTTCTGAACTGTTCTGAACTGAGCTTTTTATTTCTGTGAATGTTTGATTGTTTTTTCTGTCTGATGGCTGTCCAACTTTGCAGACAGTAAGATAAGGCCAGCAAACAGACTACAGTGAATAGGAAGGCAATGACATCCATTACAAATTCCTCAAAGTGGCAGGATTCACAAACATGTTAATGGATGTTAAGCTGTTATCTGAACATCTACTAATTGTATACAGAATTATTCCATAAACACACTAAGCAGAAATCAGTCTGATTTTCGTGGTCAGTATCATTACTGTCACCAGCAGAGTACTCACTTAAGGTGCTGGCTGATCTCAGACTTGCCCTGAATGCAGCTGAGCCTAAGCTCTAACAAGGGTGAGAAAAGGACTCAAAGTTTTCTCCAGGAAAATAAAGGAAATTTTGATAAATAACTTGCTCAAAAATATCTAGGAAGTTTACCAGATCTGGAATCTTAATTCTACTGATCCCAGTCCAGAGTTTTGCAAGAAATTTCAATTGCAAATTATGTTCTCCCTAATTTTTAGTAGCTTTCTCCACAATAGTAGACTAGTTCTATTTACAAATATAAACACAATCAACATATTTCCTATGGATTGTACCTAGCTTGCTGAATTTGTCAGACAATATGTTAGGCTCGATAGCACAAGCCAGCAGCTTCCAGTCATTTACATTTTAGGACTAATATTGGTTTTGTTGTTGTTGGGTTGTGGTTTATCTGTTTGTTTGTTATTTTTTACTAGGGAATGGGAAGGAAGCATTACAGCTGCACTTGTTGAGATAGAAGGATGGAGATCAGTGGTGAAACTATGCTGCCAGGCAGAGTACTTAAAAGCAAACAAAGACACTTTTCAGTTTGTTGGGTTGGAATCCAGTGTCATGTCTCAAAAGTCCCTCAGGGTGGGGCAGACATACTGCTGCAAAATCGTTTTCAGGCTGAACACCATATAGCAAAGAGATATTCACAGAAAATGAGTAAAGAATAGAAAATTAAAAAAAAAAGGTCACAAGATTTTTCATAACCAGGGCACCTTCAGGTCCTGCTTCTGTCACATCTATTGCAACACGGGGCCTAGAAGTTTAATTTTTACTGTATCTACATTAATTCAAATTCTGTGATGAATTTCAGTTGTGGTTAACTGTATTAACATGTAATTCAGAATTAATTTTTTTTGCTCCTTCAAAAGACATGAATACATACAATAAATTAAATTGCAATTGGTTTAATTCTGGTCATAGAGGAAATTTAAGTCCAAAACCAAAGCAGACGTCCAAGTGAATTCAAGCTTTGTCTGCATAAAAATCCTAAATTATGGGTAGTAAAATATAAACAAGAATTTTACTTCATATTCATATAAATAATGTTAACTAGTAATATAGTTTTGTAGTGGGAATACTATTTTTCTGGTTGCTCGCATTTCTTTGATATTCTGCAAAGTCATAGATATTGCTGTCTAGGTCACAAACATTTCCAGGCAGTATCAGAATCCTCATTCCTCAATTGTAAAAAAGATACAAAAGCAAGCCTGAGCTAAAGGATGTTCTAAGTCAGCAATATCAGTTATAGGTCACTTAACAGCTTCTGTTGTCGAGACGAAAGAGGTCTGAGTCACATAGACATGCACAAGTGTCATGTCACCATAACCTCTTTATATGCTAAGTCTGGAATGAAAAATAAATGTGTCCATAGTGCATCCTTTTTCTTGAGAAAATCACAAAGGGACCAGAGATACTGTTAAGTGAGAAACTATTAGCACTGCTAGGTAGATTTGACTTTAAACTCTGCATTTCTTTAATATCAAATTATTCCTATTACTATGATAAATTAATTCTTCTCTTTTGATGGCTTTTGCATCTCTCAAATATTTGTAAATCTATTTCCCTGCTCAGCAGTCTGTAAGGCAACCTATACATATTTAGGCATGGTAATCATTCCTGTGTGGAGACATGAGAAATGAGATATATCAAGCTGCCCTAGGTAAGGCTGCTAACAGAGTACTGATGTATGGTGACCCACATAGGGAAGGTCATCTTATGCACAGCACCTGCACATTTCTGCTTATCATCTGAAACTGAAATGGCTGTGATTTTTCCCTACTTCTCCACCCTGTCTTCTGTTCCATGTTTTTCTCTTACTACAGGGAAATACATTATACTTCTTGATATTTTGAGTCGGATTTGTTTTGGTTTTAATAAATACTACCACCCCCAAACACCAGTGTTACTCAGGGTACGCTGTGCTGTGTCTCCTGTTCTCTCACTGATGAGGAGGTGCCTTCAGCAGAGATGAAGCTTTGGAGGGGGTACCACACAAGAATAATTTTCCTGAAGATGGTACTCACTATCTGGTAAAAAAGGGGAGAAAAAGAGTAAATCACTAGCCAGGGAAAAGCAAAGCATCTCAGCTGCTTGTCCCTAGCCACCTGCCTATTACAGCAGGGAGAAAGCTTAAAAAGAATAAGAAAAGCAAACAAAATCAGGAAGAACACATTGTCTGGAAGTAAGGGAGCTGGATGGCATATGTAAAAGTCTGAGCATCTGGCTGTTAGACAAATGTTAGGCATGTTGGCACCTGATGCAGATCAACTCGTGGAAAAGAAAACCTATCACTCTACAGTTTAAGGAAATATAGCAGGCACCATCAGGCTTTGCATCATGATGTCTGGAGCCCTGGTTCTGATGAGCTTCCATGGCACTGCGAGGAAGCATTCTGTTATCAATTTGTAATCCTGTACTGTTATTTGTAGCTCTTGCCTCGGTCTGTTTTGTAGTCGAGTAACAAGCTCTGGGGTCATCACCTTGTTTCTGTATATTTGTGTATTTTCTGTACAGCATCTGAAAGTTTTTCAAGTGCTGCAAAGCTGTGTAAAATTATTAACATAGAGGTAGTAGTAAACTCATTTGTAAAGAAGGGTAAAACTGAGGAAGGAGATAGAATCTCACTTTAGGACAATTTCACTGGTGGTGACAGGTATAACATTCTCATTTCTTAGCCTTGGCCCCTGTTACAAACATTGGTGACATTTCATAGTATGCCCCAATTGAATAAGGCCTAGGGAACTATAAGATATATATCTAACAGAAATCCGAAATATTGTCTTATAATCTGCTTGCAATAAATGGCTGTTCCAAACAAAATCTTTATTTATGAATTCTCTATGTCAAAGTCACCATCCACAGATAACTGATTTCCACATCTGGATTTCAGTTGCAGCTGAGCAGTGAAAGTAACCTAAGCCTCCTTATATTATTTTGAAATCTATATTCCATGGCACCATACATTTCTTTATAGTTTGTTTACTGGAGAAATGGCAATTATTACCTTTTTTTTTTTTAATCTCTTCCATTCAGATTCAATTCTCTATCCAGGGTATTTTTCCCTCTTGTTCAAGTTGTCTCATTTGATCAGCATCCAAGTAATCAATACAGCAAGAGACTTTTACAGTATCCACAGCTTACCCTGATGTTTTTCTCTTGGCTGGATGCAAATTAGCTAGTTTTTTTCTTTTCAGTAGAGTCATATGAGCTTAAAAAGGGTACACTGCCTAGAATCAAGTTCACTGGTTGCACTCTCCCCATAGGAGAAAATTATAATTTTCTTTTCAGGATCTATTGCCTGTTCCTTTACATATGATTTTCACAGTCTAAATTGCTGTTTCAATCAGCTAAAAGTAGTGATGAATTTATGTGGGTTGTCTAACATTGAGCTGAGCTTGTTTCTGGAAAAGGTTTCAACAAATAATATTTTTCCACCTTTACTTGGAATATTTTATGTGATGTTGCCTTTAAATATACATCTATGTCAGGTATAATGTTATTAAATACATATTCTGCATACAAAAAAATCTACAAAGGAGCAAATGGGTAGCAGAGAAGCATCCTCAGGGGAAAAAAAAGTAAAAACTGGAGCAGAGAAAGGTGAGCAAATAGAAAAAAAAATTTAAAAAAATAATTCTGATAGTTTGGACACACAAACACACAAACAAACTTTTGTGAGTCAGCATGTTTGTGGTAACTGTCCAAGTTACCACAAACCCAAGCCCCACCAAAAGCAAATACAGTTTCAGCAAAAGAAGACCAAACCTATTTGAATTAACTAGGAGCTTGAGGTCACACACATGGTTGGTCAGCAAAGCTTAGCTGATGTACAGAATTTTTTTCCTCTCTTTACTTATTTACATATTATGGGTTTGCCTAATCCTCAGAGGTAACTGGCACTAAGATGACTTAAGAGTTTGCATTCTGATGTTGTATGAACAGTTTATCTGCAGCTGAGAAGCTCCAGAAATGCTGCAGTCTGTGAATTGTCATTTTGTAAGATCAGCAGAAGTTTACTTCGGGTTGTTCCTGCTTATTATTTGGAGCTTAGTGGATGCTGTGTGAGGAGATGGCTAAGCTTGTCTAGTGTCTTTTTCCTGGTGAAAGGGTTGTTTTTCTTGCTCACAGTGATGTACTCCTGCCACTCCATTCTGCTCTAGCACTGCCTGACCCTTTGACAAGCTAATTCAGGTCACTGGTCTGGCAAAAAACAAATCAAGCAGAAAGAATGGAATATTTTTCTGTTGGCTTAATGAACAAAATTGAATCAGCAAAGAATCTGCTGAGTAGAAGTAGAGCCAGTGCAGCTGGAGAAAAGAGCAGGATCATGTAACCAGGAGAAGGGCAGAAGAGAGAAGGCAACTCTTTTTAATTGATAAATAAGCTCAGTTTGTCTTATTGAACTGCGTGGTGAGTCATCAAGAAGCACGACAAAAGAAAGGGGGAAACCCCCTCTTTTTGCTGTTAGTTGTGGATACTAAAAGTGGAAAACTTGAAAATGAGACTTGGCAGATACTTGTCTCCCAGAACTTGATCAGGAGCAATGCATAGGCTATGTTTGGTTTAACAGAATTTCTGCAAAATACCAGTTCAAGTCCCCACCACTTGGTTATCAGTGAAGTAATTTTGTCCTACTAACAAACATAAACTATATTGTTTAACAGGTGATTGCTTTACTAAAAATAGTAGAAACTCTATAGATACATTTTAGGAAGTTTTTATTGTTTCCTTGTTTAACTACTACAGCAGTCTCTTTCTTGGAGACACAACTGCAAAGCTGAACAAATTGCTTTCCTCTTCCTGGCTTAATCTTCCTTCACTTCTTGAGTTTATTACCATGTCCTGAGTAGCAAGGTCTGATTCATTCTGAGATAATTTTTCACTAGCTGTTCCTGCTAGGAACATAGTGTAGTACCTCCCATGCTGGCCACACCAAGTAGCTGTACCTCATGCCATTCTTTACTTTTAGCTTCATTAGTAAACCCCTGCAGCTCTAGTTTTGTTATTTCAGCCTTGGAAATGTACAGACAGCAATGAAACGGGGCAATTTTCCATCTTAAATGATGTTCATAAGTAGTTTCTTCTCCTGTCTCTCCAGTTACAGAATTTCTGTAAAGAAATGTTTCTCAGATTTTTCAGGAGACCTTGGAACAAATCCCTGATCCTTTTTTCCCCACAATTTTCTAGGTGCTAACTTCTGCACCTTACTCTTTATCTTAAATTACACTTAGTCACATTTAGGCAGTTGGTTGACCATAATATCTACTTACTATTGTAAATACAAAGATTACAATATGACTCTTTAAGAGATATGTCTCTCACACAATAGCTCATTATATCTAAATCAAGTTTGCTTCAGGTCTGGTGACTGATACCTTCTATTTGTCTCTTCTTCACTCAACCAAGTGTCAACGGAGCATCCACTCTTTTTTCAGCTTCCCTCCCCACTGCTCTTCCTGGAGGGGTTTGCTTTCACGTCTGGCTTTAGATATCAGAAAACACTGAAAACACTTTGACAAACAGAAACCTCTGAAAACACTTTGACAACAGAAATCTTCCATTACCTTGGTATTCTCTTTCTACAAATGAGATATTTTAATAACTGGATTGTTGTTTCCAGTTTTATTTAACAACTGGATTATACCACAAGAAGAAAGAGACAAGAGAAGTAGTTACACATTTATAGCAAAGAACACCTGCTTGCGATCAGCCAGTTTTAAGCAGGGTTAGTGGGCTTCAACTTCTTTTCTTCCATGCAAGATTAAAATCATCCTGGAAAGGGTATTTCAGTGCTCTGAGCAGAAAAAGCTGGAGTTTCAAGTTGCAACAAATAAAAAATAAAAATCACTCAGCTTTTTGAATCTGACAGGCACTCCCCAAACTGGATAAATTTGAATTGAAGTAATCTACAGCTTTTTAAACACACTCAGTAGTATTCTTGGATGACAAAATTTGTCTGTATTTTACATCGCCTCTCCTTTCCAACTTTTCATTAGGAGATGTCTTTCTTTTGACTTGCCTGAATACAAATTACTTCTCTTATGGTGAGAGAAAATATGTGGCACTTTTGGTCATATTAGCTGATATTCACATGTGTGTAGATGATGTTCATGTGGGAAAGAAAATCACACCTGTGCAAACTCATTTAGCTTTTGAGCTAATGGGTTTGTTGACCTAGAAAACTCCTTCTTTGGAGCTCAGCATTGAACTGGCTACATATATCTATATATCTATATATCTCCAAGATTCAGGAATAAGAGAATTAAAGAGAAATATGCTTTAATACTGTGCAAAACATTAGCTAAAGCCAAAACAAGTAGCACTATCTCCAGAAGAACTTCCTGCTATGGTGTCCTATGATGGTATTTTAGAAATTAGCATCTCAGACTTCTTAAATAGAAATTTATCTGGACTAGAAAATATCCAATTGCTAATTCCCTTCTTAGACTTCTAAGCATAAGTGGTTAATTTCTGATAATTTGTGATTTTTCAGTGGTGTTTAACTCAGAACTTCACAGATTCCTAAGGTGTTATAAATTGGCATAATTTCACTGGGGAAAAAAAGACATATATGAACAATACTGATTGATTACCTTCTCTTTTAACACACAGGTGATTATTGCCATATATGTTTGATTAAGGGAATAAATTTGCTCCTAATTGATTTACCGTTTCACCTGAATATCCTTATCTAATGCAATCACTAATATAACTCAATCCAGGACTAGATCCAACAGTGCTTGCTGGACTAATGGCTGAAATCCCATCAACTATAATGAATTTGGAAACAAGCCCATGAAAATTAATAGCTGATTTCTTAAATCATTACCATTTTACTAAACAGGTACTTTTTTTTTTACCCGTCGTGCATTTATCTCATGTAATTTGTATCAGATATATCAGATTATTATAATTCTGCAACAAATTATGAATCTATTAGAAAAAATGTCTTCCTTTTTCACCACTTGTTTCACTCTTTTGCTTAATATAGTAGAGTCGAGGCTGATGCAAATGTCTGCCATCTTTTTTTTACATCAGTATTTGTTATATATTTCTGAATCTCCTTCATTATTCCTCTTAAGAGTGCTGGAAGCATCCATCTCTTTTGTCTGTTCCACCTCTTTTTACTACTTCTACTGTGAATCTGAATTGGAAGGCTAACTCCTACTCCTGGCAAATGTTGACCCCAGGGCTAAGCATTTGAATTTGCAGCACTGAGTGTTAGAATGAGTGTGAGACCAACCTTCACACTTCAGAAACTTGCCAGTTGGCAGGTTATACTGCCTGTCTGTTTCTCATTCTGTTGTGCCCTCTGCAGTCTGCCACCCTACATCCCATAGTCTCTTTTGTCAACAATTTGTCAACCTAATAGTTTGTACCTGAGAAACTGCCTTATGACCCATCAACAAGTATTGAAATCCATAGAACTGTTTTTTCCAGTGCGATAAAAGTTTTCAGTATGTTTGGCCAATGAAACATGATTGGAAATATTTGATGTAGGTTAGCAGACACTTATGAAAAAAAAGGAGTATGTGGACATGGATTTTCTCCATGTAGTTCTGTGTTTTTGCTATGAGTTATTTTATAAAGCTTATGAAAACAAATTGAATATAACTGATTTAGGATCAAACCAGAAGAATTTACTAAATTGTTTCAGGTTCTTCTAGCTCTATATCTTAATGATTTTAAGCAATAACCTCAGAAAGTTAAATCTTATGGGATATTGAACCTCCATTTCTTGATGCCACCTTCTCTACAATATCTTCTGGAATCATGAAAAGATCCTTTAGGGGCTTCTAAGTATTGCTGTGAAGCGAGCAGCTGGATAGGTTTGTTGGAGTTTTTTTAGAGAAAATTTAAGACCATATATGTATTAAGCTGTGTTGGAGCTTGGGGAGTGAATCAATTCCCCTTGTAGAAGGTAAATCTGAAGGTAAATCTGAAAATACCTTTTAGCTGATTCACTCATAAGATTCTTTTGACTGTACCTTCAGCTAATGGAGTGCTGATGGAATCTTTTGCAGTGGAGGTGGCTGAAAGCTGGAAAAGGCTGCCAAGAGATTGAAGTTTCCATTCCTGAAGATACTCAAAACCTGACAGGACACGGTCCTAGGCAGCCTTCTCTGGCACCTTCTGCTCTGAGTAGTGGGGACTGGATGATCTCCACAGTTGCTCTCCAACCTAAGTAGTACTATGATTCTGATAATCTAATCTGCTTTGTCATTTCCCTGGCCTACACCAAGAAATGCTGTGTTGAGACTTTTAGTAGAATGGGTTTATTTGCAAAAAGCAGAGCTGGGCAAGAATTTTTAAGAATTTTCCCCAGAGTGAAGGATGATGGTGCCACTGGAAATCGAGACCAGCATGACGAAGCCGTTCAGCTGAGGGTTTCTGTCTGCTTGGCTGAGGAGAGCCCTTGGAGATTCACCAGGATGTTCAGGGGTTTCTGTAATTATTTTTCATCCTTACTCACAGCACCAGAGTTCATTTGCCATCACACTAAAATTATTTTTTTGTTCAGATTTGTTTTCATATTTCAAGTTTGGTTCTTTGATTTTTGTTTTTTTTTCCAGAGCGTACTCTGTAAATGAAGATCAGAAGAACAGCTCTGCCTGTTCTGGTCTGAGGGAACAGCTCTTGCTGTTTCTCTGCCAAATGTGATTCCTGAAGATTTCAACAGGAAGCTGAAGTTTCTGAAGAACTGCAACTGAAGTGAGGGCTCTTCTAGGGAAATGGTTTCTGAGGAGTTCTTCTATTTGCACCAAATGTAGAAAAACTGCATCTGCAAATGCCAGAAAGAGACAAAGGAGTAAGAGTCGTCATGGCCTTCAATAAGGACTTTTGTCAGGGGTTTCTAGTGTTAGGCAGAACTTCCTGAAGCCTTGAAGAAGTGTGCACAACCATGATAATATTTCAGTACAAAGTGTCTTGCACCAACTCTGTTTCTCCTACCCTGCTTATTTTTCCTTTTAGAAAAAGACCGGGAAAAATAATCTCCTTGATTGCATTCAAAGCAGGTGATATACCAGATCCAGCCAGTTATAGAAAACATTAACAATCCTTTTGTTAAAAGAGCCTATGATCTGAACCTTTTCATTCCTTTTCATTCTGAAATTCTCTTAACAAAAAGATTGAAAGATAAAGAAAGGTAATTGCTTGGTTGTGAGTACAATACTTTACAGCCGTGGCCCTTGTAACAGTGAAGTGTGCTGCCTGTGATGGGTGTACAGCTTTATTCCAGGAAGTTGGCTGAAAATACTTAAGCATTTTGCATGGGCAGATGGAATATGTAGCCATTTTTAAAGCAGGAACAAATGTATGAATTTAATTACAAAGTGACTTGACAAGTACTTGTTCACTCATTGCATAATTTTCTAAACAAGCTTGGAACAATTGTTTGTTTCAGAGATGATGTTAACTAGATTTAATAAATGTCTTTTTTTTATCATATCAGAAATCTTATTAAAAACTTCATGTAAAGTGTTTTGAGTTTGTTCTGCTATTGTATGCTGATCACTTTGGCAGCCTCCAAATGCACACATATTTAAAAACAAATGGGAAAAAAAGCAAGCCTAAAGACAATTTATTGTACATTTTACTCATTACACATGTTCTGCCTATATAGGGCTCACTGGTGTATAGAAAAACCATCCAGACAATCATGAGAGTCCCTACCTCCAGTGGAAATCGATGCATTTGTGAGAAATGTGTCAAAGTTACAATTTGACATGTATGTAGTTAAAATCAGATTTTTTGAAGTCATTCGTGCACGTACATAAGCAAAATGGCTGCATTATTAAATTCATCAGTGTTCCATTAACACCTCAGCCTCTGTTAGGAATGCCTGAAACTGCCCAGTCCTACACTGAGCACTAAGTAATCAGAGGTGCTGTTCAAACATTTCCTCTCATTAACATTGGTGGTTCTGGATATTTTTTCTTGTCTGATTTTAAAATCAAAACATCAAAATATAATCTGTGGTATGCTCATCACACTTTTGAAAGTGAAAAGGGATTCCTGTTTTTACCTTGCAATAACAGGACAATGCTTCTATTATTCGTCACTAAGACTCTGTAAGAGCTTATAAGTTATTTTCATATATGTATTAATTAGTTTTAATATCTTTACCTTGTTATTGTCCCTAAATTAGCCTTTTTTGCACAAAGCTGATGGCAACATACATTAAAAACTGTTTGAAAAATATCTGGTCTGTTATACTGACATTTGTTTTAATTCGTTTTCTAACTGAGTGTAATCGGGAAAAAAAGGAATCTCCATAAACTTCTTCCTATTCTATCAACATCTTCTCATTGTCTTTAGCAATTTTGGTTTCATTGTATATTTCATGTGTACTTAGTAATGTCACAAGTGAATTAAGAGTTCCCTTTAACCATATATCAAAAACAACAATGTATTTTCCCATAGTCATATTTAGGCCATGTGTTAAAATATTCCTGAATTGACTTTTCCCCAAACTATTTATTGGCAGATCATCTCAGTCTTGACCTTGGTAATAGCAACGGCTTTTCAAAACCTTCCCAGGGAAAGTTGAAATGATGCATACTTCTCTTACTTGGCAAGAAAAAAAGAAAAAAGAGAAGAGAAGAGAAGAGAAGAAGAAGAGAAGAGAAGAGAAGAGAAGAGAAGAGAAGAGAAGAGAAGAGAAGAGAAGAGAAGAGAAGAGAAGGAGAAGAGAAGAGAAGAGAAGAGAAGAGAAGAGAAGAGAAGAGAAGAGAAGAGAGAAGAAGAGAGAGAAGAGAAGAGAAGAGAAGAGAAGAGAAGAGAAAGAGAAGAGAAGAGAAGAGAAGAAAAGAAAAGAAAGAAAAGAAAAGAAAAGAAAAGAAAAGAAAAGAAAAGAAAAGAAAAGAAAAGAAAAGAAAGAAAAGAAGAAAGGAAAGGAAAGGAAAGGAAAGGAAAGGAAAGGAAAGGAAAGGAAAGGAAAGGAAAGGAAAGGAAGGAAAGGAAAGGAAAGGAAAGGAAAGGAAAGGAAAGGAAAGGAAAGGAAAGGAAAGGAAAGGAAAGGAAAGGAAAGGAAAGGAAAGGAAAGGAAAGGAAAGGAAAGGAAAGGAAAGGAAAGGAAAGGAAAGGAAAGGAAAGGAAAGGAAAGGAAAGGAAAGGAAAGGAAAGGAAAGGAAAGGAAAGGAAAGGAAAGGAAAGGAAAGGAAAGGAAAGGAAAGGAAAGGAAAGGAAAGGAAAGGAAAGAAAGGAAAGGAAAGGAAAGGAAGAAAAGAGAAGATGCAGGCTAGGCTTGTCTAAAGGTATAAAATAAGGTAATGAACTTTTACATTCAAACTTGGAACTTATTTCATGTTAAATAAGGCACAGCTTGTGATGTAGCAAATTCGTCAGCACAAAACTAATTCAGGTCCTCATTTTCTTCTCTGCTTTTGGCAGTTTTAGCAAAGAGCTGAAAGTGTTGGGACCCTGGGAGGACCAACTGGCCTTTGCTACCCTAACTAACCCCAAATGGGATACACACACACACAAATGATGTGAAGTCCCCGAGAGAATGGACACACTACTGCAGGCTTTCTAAAGTGCCTTCCTGAGGACACAATCAGTTTTGGGGCCAGGGCTTGCTTGCTCCCACTGACTCACAGTGCGGGCAGAATAAATGTGTACTGGATTGCACCTTACAGTGCCAAATACTGTTGTTATGCAAGTTTGCAAGTGGAACTAATCTGATTTTTTAAATGAAATTTAGCAAAGAAGCTGTTTTCTAAATGCCCCATAAGTAAAGATTGACTTTTCAATAATGGCTTTCTTTATTTAAAAAAATCAGATTTTTACAAAAAAAATTTAGATTAACTAAAAACAAACTATATGCTTTCCAATTTTGTGGCTGAATGCCTAGAGAAACCTAATGATTTGAAGAGACACTTTTTTGACCCTTATTTAAGAAAAATGTTATTTAATCAATAAGTTTTGGCAAAAGTTTTTCATTTAATTGTGGTAGATTCTGTGATAATTTTTTTTTCAACAAATGAAAAATGCGTTTTTTCCTTTTTTTTTTTTTAGGGAAACAATGGGATTTTTAAAAATCAGATAATGGCTTTTTATGTCAAAAGACCTTTGTATCTGCCAACATGGATATAGAATTTCCCCATGTGGGTGGTCGTATGCATCACTATCAGAGGGCTATTGTTTTGGGAAACATAAGATCTTGACCTTCACAGGTATTTAATTTGACATATTGTATAATGCAGAACACATATTTTCCCAATATTAATTTCTATATGAACAAAGACATCCCTCTTTAAAAAGAAACAATGTGTATTTGATTAAAAATAAGATCCAGAACAAGCTTTCCGGTAATGGAGTACTCATGGAAATCAACACTAAATATTTTTAATTCTTTTTAAACTCAAGGCAAAGCAGAATCATTTCTTTTTTGGAATGGGTATGAGTTTAATGTGACTTACAATTTTTACCTGATTCTTTTGAACTCTCACTGATTTACTATTTTTATAAATCACTCCAGTGTCATGTTGTGGCACTAGTGACAAATACAGAGGGAGTGGCTCCATTTTTCTATTTTGTGTTCTGTTTATATTTTTGATGATCATGCTTTCTTGGCTGCAATATTTTGCATAAAGATCTCAGGTTCTGCACGTAATGCACGAACATCCCTGAAAGTCTTGCCATCTCACATAAGGACAGGGTCCCTACCCTGTGTGTTTGATCTGCACACTTTGAATGACCTCTCTTTTTTGTTTGTAGATGGATAACTTTACACTTGGTAGTAAATATGTCAAATGATAGCTAATCCATCACACCTTTAGGTAAACTATTCTAATGATTGATTACTACTGATGTTAAATGGTTTGATTTATTTCCAATCAGATTTGATCTGCCCTTAGATTCCAGCCTCTATGGATTGTCAAATGACAATTCAAAAATGCTGTTAAATCACACCTTTTTCTCTCATGAACAACTCGTAGAGCATTCAAAAGACATCTTTTGACATCCTCTTCATTTAAAAGCGTTTAATGAGGGATTTTTTACCATAATCTTTTTTTTCTACCCTCATTTCTGCAGACTTTTCTGTTTGTCAATAGCCCTTTCAAGAAGCTGATAGTAGAACTAAACACTGCATTCCAGTAATGATCTTCTATATATAAAAGTGTCATATCTCTCTAATCCTGTATATAATTTCTCACTCACACTGAGAGATGGCAGTTGATTTTCTGTCTGAACCACTCCATTGCAGGTTCACGTTAAGTTTATTATCCAACATAACTCTTGCATATTTTTCAATTGTTGTTTTCCAAAAGGCAATATACCAAATAGGGGTGAACTGTAATCCTTATTTCTACATGTGGCAAATGACTGTATTAAACTTTATGAAGAATTTGAATGAGGGCTAGTCTTTAAAACTGTTATAAGACACTAATAGGATCAGGCCTCTGTACATGCAATTGTTTTTTGAAAATACATCAGTGAGTTTCAACTCGCTCAGTACCTGTTGATTGATTTTTTTCCTTTATTTTAAAATGTTAAAATACTATGAGTTACTAATTAAGAAAAGTGTTTATTCATGAAATTCTAGATTTCATTTAAAATTTTATATTTCTTGGCTAAAAACTAATTAACAATTGAAAAAATCCATAATTTAAATATATTCTGTCTTCAGGTTGGAACCTGATGGTTTTAGCTTGCAAGTTAAGTTACTTATCTTACAAGTGCATTGTACACCTGTAAACCCATTTAATAGTATCACTTTTTTGGCATCTCATTGTCTAGAATTTCATGTGTTTTCAGCTTTCTGAAAGTCACTTTAACAGCATGGACACCTCTTTTTCCTAGTTCTTCCTGAACTCTTGAAACTTATTAGTAAGATATGTTGATTTTGAATGGAACTATTTTTGTCTTTGTTGCAGAATCTGTTTTTTGGCTCAGTCTTAAAGACTCGGATCCCTCCTGTGTTGGAGGTCTGCTGCCAGTAAGACATGGCAAGATAAGAGAGCTCTTTTTGACCTTCTAATTCAGTATTAGCCTAGTCCTTGTGTCAATTAAGATAGGCTAGAGGGTCATTTATTTCATCCTAATAGCACGATTACTCTCCTATCTGCCATGTATTTGAACTGCTTCCAGTGTATTTGCTCCTTACTGCATATTACAGCAGAAGAGAGGACTAGAATTTGAAGTCATTCCCTGAGCAGGCAGTAAATCTCTATACAGTTTCCTTGTTTACTGTTTAAGGCCAGAGATTTGTTCTTTCAAATGTCCTGACTACACGGACAAATTGTCTGCTCGTATTGAATTTAAAAATTTAAAATTTGACAAGCCTTGTTGGATATGCGCTTGAATGATATCGGACCTTGAAAGTTGTGTACACAAAATATGCTCATCCCATATTCTTCCAACAAGTATATGAGTAGCTCTGAGCAGGCAAACAGAAATTTAAAACATAGTCAAGTACAAAGAAGAAGCATATTTTATTCACAAAATGAATGATAGATGCATAATAGTGTAAAATGTGAAGATTTGATGTGACAATAAAATGAAACTTCTGGTAGTATTCGTTCTCTCAGAATTAATCTGCAGTGTGAAATTAAAGTCAGCTGTCTGCAACCTGTCTGTTCTGCTGATTATTTTAATTGTGTATTGGCTAATGTGAGGAATTAAAAGGACATGTGGAGGCAAAATTCAATAGTCAGGTGAGTAACTTCTTTTCTGTGATTTAGATGACACAGTGGAGTGAGTGATGATAAGTGACAGTGAAGTGACATTTTAACAATTTTTTTAATGTTAAAATGTCCCCAAGTATGCTGGATTCATACATACTCCTGGCTGTTCAATGTCTCTTTTGTGAAAAAAATCTGTGGTATGACTTAAGTGGTGAGAAAGTTGAGTTTAGTGTTGTCTGGCATCACTGCTGCATTGTAGTGTGATTGAAATATGGTAGTGAATTTGGCCCTGAGAGCGCATATTTGCTACAGACAGTTTAACTGGACTGAACCAGTCTTCCAAGAAGGATTTTTGTGCATCCAGAGCTTGACTGACTTCATGTACGCTTATCTACTTCAAAAAAGTCACCAACAATCAAAGTTCACCAACATGGACTTCCCTCTGGTGCTTACTGTATTTATACTTGGTTTATGCAGGTATGACTCCTTCAGTTGTAATACGACCCCACGCCACATTTTTAAATTATTAATGAAAAAATTTAAAGCTTGAGTGTGGAGTTTGGAAAGGGGTCAAAAGAAGGTGGGCATGAATTTTTCACAGTGGTGATACAAAGAAGTGATTGTGCCCCTTTTTAGATGGGAGTGAAGTATCATCAAATTGGGAAAGTTAACTCCTTGTACTCATGAAGATCTTGTTACTGCACTGCTTCAGCTCTTATTGCTCAGACCACCAGGAAGGGAGCTCCGATTCACTGTCCGTTGGGCCCTTTGACCTCCTGTCTGACTTCAAGTGAGCCTGTGCTTTCTACATAGGATCACAGATTCAGAGAATATGCTGAGTTGGAAAGGACCCATCAGGGTTATCCAGTCCAAATCCTAGCCCTGCATAGGGGCCAAGAATCAGACCACGTGCCTGTGAGTGTTGTCCAAATGTCTCTCAAACTCACAGGTTGTCATAAGGCCACTCTGATCTCTGTTTCTGCCTGCCCCTCTCCACCCTAAAAAATGTTTGTCTATGATAAGACAAAAAAGAAAAGAGGGGGCTACCCCTATAATACCTTTAGCCCAGCAATCATCTGCAACAGCTGAGCAGGTTATATGCATGCAGATGCCTTTTATTAAATATATACACACTAGGAAGTAAATGGGGACTATGATATTCTTTTTAGTTTTAGGGAACATTGAAATGAGAAATAAGAGAAAGAATTATCTAGATTAATTTCACACTTGATTTCACAGCTTGATTTAAGAAAAGAAATCTGTGTTTAAAAAGCACTGAGATTTCTATTTGAAAATTATTGTATGGTAGTTCTTACAATAGGTCATTATATTGCCACTGTAAATAGCAAAAATAATGTTGAGACAGAAGGGGCCAGAATGGCAGACTAGAATTTCCTCTGCCTATAAGTCACATTGCCATCTTTTTTCTAGAATTTTTGTTTAATGCATTACCCTCAATATATGACAACACAGTAAGAAAATAATTCTGCAATAAGTGAAAAATAATTCGTAAGTATCTGCAGTGAGGACAGTGAAGCAATGCCATTGTTATGGAGCTAAGAATCAGGCAGAAAACACCTTCTACAGGAAGGTGTAATTTTTTAGCCTGAATATTTATGGTACAAGTAGGAATATTCATATGCATGTGGTTTTAATCTTGTAGCCACGTTAATCTGAATGAAATCTATTGCATGTGTAGTAAGCATAGTAAGGGTAAAAATATTAGATTCATTAATTGTGTGATTCATGTGAAATTAGTTAGCATTACTGAAATCACTGATAGCAGACTGAATAAAGGAAAAGGGAGATAGAAACTGAGGGAAAGATTTTAAGGATTATATGTTGTTCATATTTCTATTATTTCTTCAATATATACTCAACAATTTCTGCATTAAATGACCTTTTGATGACAAGTTTGACTAACTCTTTGTACGTATTTGCAAAAGATTTTCTAACCTTTGCTCACTTCTCCAAAAAATGTGCAAGGAAACAGAAAGAATACTTTGCTTTGCTGAATATACTATCTTCTCAATTTCATCAACTTTACAAAACTGTATTAGGTACTATTTCTATGCATACCACACAGTATTTGCAGTGAAATTTGGTCTCCCTGCACCTAGAATTTTCAGTAAACATATTTTCATTCCATAGTTGACAAGTGCTATGGTATTGACTTGATGTGACCTTCTAAACTTTGCAGGTGATTTCTTTGCCAGATACCTAATATATTAGTAGGTACTAGATCTAAAACAGCCTGGATTACTAACATTCACTGCAAACTCTGTAGAATATTCCCAGTGTAAAATACCATATAAGACAAACATTTAAGTGTGAATAGAGTACATGTCCATTTGGTTATTGTGACCTTGTCCTAGTTCATTTGCATTTGCACATGTGAACATTTATACAACTACCTGGAGTGCTAAGTTATCTGTTTATGCATCCTTTTGCCCTAACAGTGTAGCAGTGAGTATAGTTTTCTACTTATTCGCAAAACAGGCAAGGACTTTTCACTGGCACTGTACTTTTGTACCAGAAACTTGCAGATGTATGCTAAGCATTTTTACTTCATTTTAAAAGGCACTTTTGAAGTGTTTGGAAGTTCACCCAGGAAAGAAAAGATTTTATCAATGCAGCTGGATGTTTATGAGGACCTTATGCTACATTCAGATTGAAAGGTACTATGTTATCTTGACTCTGGAAAAGTTCTTGTACATGTAACCCAGCATGAAGGCCTCAAGAGCTGTCTGACAGCAAAACCCTCTGGCATTAAGAGCACAGAGCTCTCCATTGTCTGACATCCTGGAAGCAGCCTGCTGAGGATGGAGACTCAAGTACCCTTTAATTTCGCAAAATTTTTTTCCCCTTTTGCTGCTTCCTGCAGATACTTTTCTGTCTTTCACCCTTGAAAGTCCTCTAATTAGTCATGGAATGGAAAACTAAAAATCCAAATATAGTCAATGACACTATTCATACACCTTGAAATCCTCCCACACTGTTAAACATCATTCTCTTCCTTCACAAATCAATTGATTTTTGTGGCAATTTTACCCAATTAAGGTCTAAAAAATCCTGCTTAAGGATCTCAATATCTTGTCTTATTTGCTTCTCTGCAACAAATGTTTTGGTTTAATGACTTCTCAGTGCTGTCAGTACACGTATATTTGTTATTAAGACCCTTCTTTCCTTCTCTGGCATTGTGCATGCAGTATTGACTGAAAGGTGAGTGGGGATTGTGCTGTCTGTCACCAGAGATTTTTGTGGATGGTCAACTACTTTTCCATAAAAAAAAGTTCTATTAGAAAGTAGAAGAATTAACACTGGAGTGAAGGTTAAACCCTAAAAGATGAAAGCAAAACAAATTATGTTATTTCTTTGCTTGTCACTATTTTTTCAGACCTAGCATCATGAGAGCTGGTGAGCCTTACAGCTACCTGAAGTCAATTACTGCATGAATTAGAGCCATACTGCAAAGGAAGAAGCACCATCAGAACGAACTGCAAAGAATGGTAGTTAAATGTCCTTGACTAATGGCTAGTGGTGAAATAAACGCCTTTTTCCTTGTCTCATTCTCTGCATATTCCTTTCTTATGAAAGAAAACTGCTTTGCATGGCAGCCAAAGGATACAATGTGTTTTGCTTTTTGTGGCTGAGGGATCATTTTCATTATGTGCATCTTCACTTAGAAATCCTATGAAAGTACCAGGTATTTGCTGAAGGTGAATAGAAGAAAATCTGGCAGAAGAAAACCTGAGAAGAGGGAGCTTTTCATGTTTAGTTGCTGCTTACTTTCCTTACCTACAGTGTCTGCAGATCCTCTGCAGATCCATATCTGAATATCACACTAATACATTTACAAGAATTTATGTTTTATTATGCTCCAGTCAGCTTACAGAGGATCTGTGTTGCAGTTATAATAAAACCTCTAATAACTTTTAAGACCAGACTTTTAAAGCATAGTAGGATTTTGAAAAGTTCTGTCTTGATTTTGATAGTTCACTTCCCTTGGGATATATAGAGGCTGTCACCACAAAGGGTTTCAAATACTGATGTCTATTGTGATCCTCAGATTCCCAAAGCTACCTGAAAATCTGATACTTAATTACTCAGGAATATTATATGCAGCTGTTGCTGGTTTTGTTTCATTGTATGTTCACAACCTTTATCAATAGTATGGTAGCTCATTGTTTGCCTTCTTTAAGAATAAAGGCTCATTGTGCATAATTTATTGTATAATTAAAGAATGGTGTTATGTTTTGTAGATACCTAGAAAAACTGAGGATTCCATTAACCAAGAGATGTATGTAGTTGGACCTGTAATATAAGAAATATGTTATATTATAAGATTTGGTGTTTGTTATTTTTTTTTCTTTAGGTAAAAAAATATCAAGAAATAAGTTTTGTCAATCCCTTCCTCTTTTAAAGCAATTAGACATGAAAATGCATGAAGAGGAGCTGAGACTATAGTCTGACAGGAGGGAGATTGCACTATAGTTGCATAAAATGTGTATGTGTGAGCAACTGGGAAATACAAAGTACTGTTTGCAATATGGTGAAATAGATTAACATGGGAATATATCAAAGCAGTGGATGCAAAGAAGAGAGAAGGGAAGGCAAAAAGAACTACTAGAACAGAAGCCTTCAAAATACTGGGAAAAAACCCTGGGAAACTGTGCATGAATGTTTTATGTTCACTCTGTTTTGCGTCTCTTTAACGGATGGTATTTAGTGGACAGTTGGGGCTGTTGACCAGGGCCAAAATACTTATGATTTTCTTTCTAGTCAATAAAGAGCTTCCTCTTTAGGCTTGCTTTCTATTCGAGTTATAATGAAGCTACAGTGATGCCAAGAAGTGCCTAATTTGCATGTGCAAATTCAAGATTAATATGAGTGAACTTTGTTAGATTTATTGGTCTGTTGTTGCCTATGTAGAATGTATTGCCTTTTTTCCTTTCTAGGATTTTGTGTTATATACTTAGATGATTTAATTATGCAGGCTTTTTGTGTCAACTGTGATTATGCTGTTTTTCAGGATTTTAAATCAAGTATTAAAATTAATTTTATTTTAAAAGAGTTTATAAACATTCATGTTTTCCCTTCTTTTTCTTTTTTTTTCCTTCTAGGCTTCTAAAAAAGCAATGATATTTTTTGTGTTCAATGAATACACAATATTTTGAGACTCTGTCTCTCAAAATAGCTATTCAAATTGGAATCCTGTAGAATTTCATAATTGCTCTGGACCTCTGAGTCATCTACAGAAATATTTTTAATGATCAATCGACCATAAAACTCATAACTTTTATTTGAGGTCCCTCAAGAACAAATTGATTCTGTGTTTCCATATGATTAAGGAAAATATCCTTCCAGTTAGAGACTTGCTTTAAAAGATAAAGGAATAGTGAAACAAAGAGTGATTCTTATTTGGAAGGGTGGAATATCTTTTACTAATAGTGCAATAAGATTATTAAAAGTGAGAGTATTTGATTAATTTTCAGTGTACTCCTCATATATATGATCACAGCTTTCACCTTAGAAAGTGAGGGGTAAAGCAATTTCTTCCCTTGCCTGCAATTCCCTCTTAGCACACAATTAAAGGCTTATACAAAGAGGCAGGAGAAAATTCATTAACCTGGCAACTACACAGTTTTACCAAACCCTACTGATGCTAAAATATATGCATGCATGACTTAGAAACAAATTTCACATTTTAGCATTAGTGGCAGGTGAGTTGCATTGGTAATTTTCATTGGTAAATTCCATCCACTGCAGCCTGTCTACGATAACTGTACGCAGCTATTCATGCATGTAATTCAGCTACCTGATTCATTAACATTTAAACAGTACGTTAGGCAATGACCATAAATTAGATGCCTTGCAGATCCTTGGCAAAAGTATGTTTAACACCCATTGATACACTAAAGCCTCATCAAGAAAAAATTACGTACATGCTATGCAGTAACAAATATGCATGTTTTATGTTATTCCAGAGTGTGCCCTTTCAAGGATGGCATCTAGGATCATTGGGGCCTACCACAGAGAAATATTGTGATTATACAGAAGGAGGGCAAACACACTACACTTAACTAAGTTTATATTGAATTTCAATACTTTATTTGTCATCACAGACACGAACTCTGGTATTTACAAAAGTAGTATTTTAAAAGAAACTGCATCGCCATGGAATAGAGATGTTCATCTGCAAACATCTTTTATTTTTTAGCTATTTTGTTGAGCATTTTAAATTCTCTGAAGGACAATTGAACTTTTCTGGTTTGCATCTAACTGTTGATAGTTTTAGAAATGTTCCCATAAACAGTGCTTTCCTAGTAATGCTGAAATCTCTGAAATTAAACACATTTATTGCAAGAATAATTCTGCCTAGGCAAAAGCTAGCATATTTCTAGTGGAAATAAGAGGAATTTTGCAAAAATGCATCAGGCAAAATGCTTCATAATTTGCATTCCATAATGTTAATACAGACCCCTTTGTAATGAAATATTATCCAGTTTCTAAAGTTATTGGTCTTGCATGATGCAAATCTAACATTTTTTTAGTCTGTCCTTCACTGTATGAAGAGAAAGGCATTGACTATTTATTATGAGTGTTCTTGTTAACTCTTAACATATTACATTTGTTGTATATATAACCATTATGTATAGAAATACATCAAAATGCCCCCAGTTTCCCATAAATAAAAATATTATTTAAGCTATTGAAAAATAAAAATCACATGAGAATAGAGTGTGGATATCCATAGGATCTGAACCTTATTCCATGGGAATGCTTGGCTTTTTGCGTCATCCATTCAAAATTCCCAGTTCCTTGGAGAGTTCCCTTTTAGTTTGTTTATGATGTTGACCCACAAGGCCTGTCTCTGTCTTTCCTGGATTGTTCTGATTTTCCCATGTTTACCACTTGAGAAGTTACTGTGAGTTCATTAAAGAGTGGAGGTCAGACTTTAAACTGAATGATGATCATCCTCAAAGCATTGCTTCCAGTATAGTTCTCTGAGCTCACTCTATTTATAGAAGCTGTATGTCTTACTGCTGTGAACATATCATGTGCCCTACAAGTAAGCACCATGGCAGCTACTAGTAATGGGAAAGAAGCAGTCCTACTACACATCTCTGTCTTGTCTTTCATGCTCAAGAGAATTTGGAAATCTTTAGTCCATGTTCATTTAACCCTAGGTTATGGGCCAATACAAAAAAACATAGTAGTGCCCTGTGACTAAGATCAGGAGTCTACTGTGGAAGAACAGCAAGAAATAACAGGTCCATGCAAGTAAGAGTATATGTTTAAATAAGTTTAAATAAGTAGGAAGAACAAAAGATAGAAACAGGGGTTCAACTTTGAACTGATTTGACTATTTAGCCAGTGGAGCTTGATAATCCTCATCTAATATTGTTGAGTGCTTCAATAATTTATGTTTGGATAGACTGTAATTTAAAGTTTCTTTAGAAACTATCACATCCTAAATTCTTCCTCATTGTGTCATTGGGACTACATTGAAGTTTCTGATTAATTAAGTCTTGATTTAAATTTCAGTCCACATTCATCTATGACAGCTTAGCTGTCTCTAGAGCTCATGGGGTTTTCCGAGTAGTCTGAGAAAAGCTGTATGGATTTGCAGTTGTTGCGTTCTTTACTTAAACACTTCACCATATTTGTAGTTTCATATTTTAAAATGATATGTTAATCAAAAGTTACTTGTAAAGTTGTTTTAATTTTAAAGCAAAAATAGTTTTTCTCTGTAAAAAATCAAATAAATAAATAATTAAAAAGTGGATTCATGCTTATAACTGTAAGGACAATACTTCAATTAGCAAATAGAGATGTAGTCAGCTAAAACAATGAAATTAGGAAAGTTGCTGGCTTTTTTCCTCCCTCTCTCCCTCTTTTTATCTTCAAATCTTTTTCAAAGCTACAATAAATGGTTTTGCACAATGGCTGAGTCTTAATTTATTCCATTTGAATTATTTAACATTCATTTATACAATATTAGAACATTTTATTTCAGGATACAGCATTTATCATGGATTTTTTTTTCAAGAAGAACCATATAAGTATCAAGTTGATGTTGTTACACAGTTTTTCCATATTTAGCTTGATAAATCAGGCATTAGTGGTTGATAGTTCTAGTAATACAGGCTGCAGGGGCCCTACAATATCAGATTACTTTGAGTTATGTCAAAACTCATGGTGTGCAGAGGAGTCCTATGCAGAGTGTAAAAATAAGGTCAGTGTGCTAGCCATATTTGGCATTCACTACAGGAGAACCCATGTAGCATAGAACAGAGTGTCTGCAAAGGTAAAGTTTCTTTTTGCTTTTAGACATTTCTTGAGATATGGGAATTTATTGAAATGTATATTATTTCAAGTGGTTAGAAAGGGAGACTGCTGTTAATGTGGAAACAAGACAAATACTGAAGGAGAAAAAAAGGGGGCAGGAATATATTTAGGAGAAAAAAGAAAAAGCAAGTAATATTTTTATAACAAAAAATGATGGAAACCAGTAACAGTACCTGGCTGTTGTATCCATGTAGCTTAAGGGAACCGAGGGAGAGATGGGACTGAACTTGTCCCACACTTGTGAGCAAATCAAATCCTGGTACATTTTCATCAACTGTCAGAAACAGACAGATATTTCTTTGGGGCCAGGCAGGAAATTAGGCTATTAAGTTACAGCTTTTTCACAGAGGTCTTGTCATTCTCTTCTCCTATTCTACAGATGTTCTATCAAAGCAAGTCATTGTAATCATTTATCTTTCCAAACTTAAAATACTTTTTCCACAGCTAATTTTTCTCTCAGTACTTGAGGTCTTTGTACTCTGTGTCTTGCTTCCCTGATCTTGTATGAATCTAAGATTAATTTGCACTAGCAAGGAGTTCAACAACAAAATCAATTTCAATTGGGTCAGGTGAGGTCACTCCCGGCTCAGTAGTGTGAGGAGAAAAATAGATTATTATCATTCTGGGAACACTACTACTTCAGTACGGAGGGAAAAAACCTGTCCATTAAAGACCTTTACAATAATTTTCATAACATTGAAAACTATTTACTTTTTGCTTACATTCTGCAACTTTAGTATAGCCATCTATATGCAAATAATTTGTGCTACAAAATGTTTTTGTATTCCATGAGAAAAATGGAATAGAATTTGTTAGCTGATTGGTAGTATTTCTCTAAAAACCTGGCACTGTCAAACTGGTACAGAAATACCTTTGATAGATCTTTTTATATCCTTGGCATGTAGCAGGTGTAAATTAAACAGCAACATTCTCTCTGTTAGGTATTCCATGCACTATATAACAAATGGGCAGTTATAATGGGAATTTAATTTACAGCTTTAAAGAAAATATTCTAGATTAAAATAATGTTTAAATGTTTCAAATTTAATTTACAAGGAAAGAACCCCCATCCTGTTTACAGAATCTGTTCTTTAGTGCCTATCTTATCTCATAGCTTTAAAATACCAAAAAAAAAAAAAAAAAAAGCTACATCAGCTTAAAATGGTTAACAAACCATTAGTATTTAATGTGCACTGAATCTTAATTATTATTCCACTAGATACAGTTAAGAAAATGCACATGTGTGTGCCTGTTCATTCATACAGGCTCAGATTTTCAGGTGAGTTAGAACTGTATGATTCCTTTAGCTTCAGGATGGCTATGCAAACTGGTATTACCTAAAAACCTTCTACTCTGTCCCACACAGAGTAAGGAGAAGGACATTGCTGGCCCACGTCCTTGTTTCTGCTTTGTGCATCTTAAATCTTTGTGAAGAGTGACATGTGTGATTTCAGTATTTTTGAGTTAAACTCTGTATCCTGACGTCAGTGAAACGACATTCTTTGGAGTCAAAGTTTCTGTATATTTATGCTGAATACAAAACAGGAAGTGGAAGTGTGTTAAGAAGATTACTTTATGGAAATACAATTGTTTCAAAAATTAAAAGAAAGCTATTGGAATAATTGTGCTGCAGCAGCTCTGACTTCGGGTCTTGACTTTAATCAGTTTCATTATACGCATAAAGATTCAGATTTTCTGGGTCAAATTCTCCCCAAGTGTATTTACCTTAAAATCTGTGGAGTAGCACCAGTAAAAGATCTGGCCTATTGATCTCAAATTTCTTTCATTTCCTCTTTGTATGATTAAAACACGCAAAATGAAATAATCCTACTAATATTTCTTTGGAGGAAAAAGATATTAGATAAATGTTTATTTATTCTAAGCATTTGACTTAAATCCTCTGTCTATATATACACAATTTTGCTCTTTGTGCAAGTATGGGTTTAGATGATTTACTACCTGAACATATTGGAAAAAAAAAATAACCTGAAAAGTCTATAGACAAAGTTTATTTTATTAAAGAAAAAAACAATCCTTTTTTCCCTTAGTCATAGCCAGAGTTTTTAACTCTCAAAAAAGCTCTTGACTGACTGTGTGCTGGTAATAGGCAAGGTTTCTTACAATCAAATTTGCCTTCATTACCCTGTTTTCAATGCTTAACCAGAAACTTCCCTTTCAAGACATCACTGATTGCTACTCAAAGTATCCCTAAATGCTGTGGTATTTGGCAACAACATATTTTAGGCTTTACACTTACATAAGACTTTTAAATTTTCAAAGGGTTGAGTGAAGATTCCTTCATTACTTTCTCATCACTGTGAACTATCAGTAGTTCAGAATTAATCTTTCAGTAATACAGATAAAAAAAAGGAAGAGTGTAAGGTCTGGATCTGCACACATAATTGCCAAATTGCCGTTTCAGGCCAAAACTGTTATTCTAATGGTTCATAATACAAGGTACTCCTAAATTTCCACTCTAAAATTATATAGGTCTTCAAAGTAAAAGATTTGCATCTACTCTGTCAGTGTGAATGCCTTGTAAGCATATAAAATTAAGACAAGCATGTATCACTACTTCCAGAGAACACTTTTCCAATTTATAGCCAGCTGTAACCTAAGGGCTTCCTGAGAAAGCTTTAAATAGCACTTATAAGTGCTCTTATAAAAGATAATTTTATAAAATGTATGTTTTTATATAATTTAAATTTTATGCTAACTTTATAATTTATAAAGTAAAATAATCTAAAATTTATATAATTTATACTAAATGTAATTGCAACTTTAGGCTGCAGTGGACATTGCATACTGGCATTTGTAATAAATCTAGATTAACTGATATCTTTAATTGTGTCATTTTTCCTTTGAAGCTTAATCCAAAGGCCATTTAAAGTTATTTAGCTTTGTCTTAGATGCAGGAGAGATCATTGCATCTCCCATTATAGTCAACAAAAACGATCCTCAGATTTTATTAGCGGTTTGGTCACATCTACACAGAAGTAGATCATATAACAAGCTTCTGGGGTAGGACACTGATGGCAAGAGTACTACAGGTTTCCTGTAATAAAAAAAAAAAAGGCTATTTTGAAGCTTAGAGCTGAAAGCTAGTGATGAGTTTAGGTCTGTATTAATCATCTGAAAATAACCAGACTAGAGTCTGATGAGCATGAAAATGTAAAATGAAGTTTCTGAATAGGTCAAGAGGTTGTTATGATAATCACAACTATTTGAGTGATGGGTACACTAGTGTACCTGCTTTTTCACAGCAGAGATCTGTGTTAGAGACAGAAGCTCAGTGAGATCTTTGGGTCTCACTTGACTTTACATTGCTGAAATGCAACTGGGTTAAATGAAGCTATTCTTTATTTACACTAGGGATCACAGATAGAATCAGCCTTCTATTTCCAGCAAGTCATGAAACTGTAGACTTGATTATTTGTGAGCAAAGTACTACTTGGATGAATAAGCGTGTTCACTAATGGTCTGGCTAAAATGGCTAAACACAGATGAGATAAATTTCATCCTGCTCACTTAATTTTTGCTGTTTCAATTAGATGTGTTGTTTTTCCTCTCTGTCTCAGCCCATTCTATTACTTTTCCTATTTAGATCACACTGCATCACTGAGCAGCCTACACAGCTATCAGTTTCTCTTCTTGAAATGAGAACACTGCAAAAGATGATGGAGGTGACTTAATATCAAGTTGATAAAGTATATAAAGTTCTTTTGCATTAAATGGACTGTAGGGTTACTAATAACATCTGTAAATTTTTCAAGATATCTGGTCTACTAAAAATATTGAATAAACAAATCTCTACTAACTCTGCATAATGTTCATGAATTAACATGTTTCCACATAGTGAAGAAATTTATGTTTCCATTAGAATACATTGGGAAAATAGCATCTATTTCTTTGGGACTAAATTGCTTAACCTAATCCACCAATTACCATTTGCAGAAGAAAGAATCCATTTATATTTTTATGAAAAGATTTCTACTCCCCAGCAGATGTTTGTATTGCCAGAGTAATACTTTACCGTCAGAGTATAGCTTGATAAACTGGTGACAAAATTCCACAGAATGATAATGGAAAGACATGTTCAGGGGAATGATATGGGACACATCTTGGGGGAAATACACTTCAGGGATAGTTTTACTAAAATTTGACCCCAGGCATGGCAGCAATACAGATAGATTAATCTACATACAAGTAATCAAATCCATCTACAGTTATGTGCATTTTAGAAGAATTAAAAATCTGTGAATGTTTCTGATGATGGGAATGATATCTATCCAGTTGTCAAATTTGAATTCATAGCTTGTTTTTTCAGGATTAGTGTTTTATCGTTATTTAACACGCACTATAGTATTTCTTGCTTTACCTTCTCTTTATGTTTAATTTTGATTTTCAATTTAATTCACAAATTATTGCACTTTTTATTGATGCAATATTTGTTACCCACTCAAACTACTTTTACTTTCATCTAGCATCACTGCATTCAAGATCATGTAGTAAAACACTGAATGTCACAGATCTCTTATTGCTATTGCTCTAGGCCTTGGTTTCATCTCACTTAACTTCAGTAATATTTAGTAATCTTATAAAGACTTCAAAGTTAGAATTTCCATTATCTGTTCTAGCATCCATAAAAAGAGGTAGATAGATTCTAGGGAATGTGAAACTCATTGATCTGAGCAGTTGGAGTGGAATTTATGCATCTATACAAAGAGAATGACAATGGAGAAAAAAGGTAGTAATGAACACTTTTCCATACATGTGACAATTTCTGCAATGAAATTATTACAAAATTGTTAGAATGTATGCAAAAATAATTATTGTTGGAAATTAGAGTGATTAATAGCAATGAGCTTTTAATGTACTTTCTCATCTTTTGTCTTATCTCAACTCTGTATGAAGAAAACAAATTATGAGACCAGTAATGTTAAAATAAATGCAGTCTCACATATATGTTATGTAATATGGGTAAAAAATACTAATATTAGTTTAATTTTAGAAGTAGAAATCACTTGGATGCAATAGAATTATTGACATATGTTTTTTCTGTCCATATACTTTACATAGAAAATTTTGAAGGCAGATTTGGGGCTGTGTTCACAGGGGTGTTTCTCTCCTTTCAAACATTGTGTTTTCTCAAGTTGAACTCAAAAAGCTGACTTTTGTTGATGCAAATGTCAATTTTTATCAATGATATTTAGTAACATTTCCTTTCCTGAGCTCTGACTCCAGTCTCCAGATTGTGAATTCAGCTCCTATTCATCTCTTTCATGTCACATCAATAGACTTTAAATGACCTTCTTAGGATTCTTATCCTCGCAAAGAACTTGGCAGCCATCTCCTATGCTAATTTCCATCAACTTCTATTTCTTTTTTTTATTATTATTATGAGCTTCCATAAGAGTTCTTCTCAGCTGATCCATGAAATCTCAGTGCAGCCAATGACACTTGATATATCATAAAGTATAAGAGACAACCCCAGAGATCATATCACTTTGATAGGCTAAATAAGGCGTTTAGAAAATAACAACTGTTTAGCTGGAACCTTGTTGATAAGATCCAGTTAAAGAGTCTGAAGACTTTCAATTGAGGATATTGCTTATAGTTTAACTAATTTAAATTTTTTATTTTTCTGTTCAAGTTACTGATGCTGAGATTTTAGTCGTGCACTACTACCGTATTCTGACATTAAGATATTAGATCTTCTCATCTTTGCATGTTGATAATGGAAAATAATTTTCTTATAGATAAAAAATTAATGCAAAAGGACAAAGCAAAATTTATTTTGTCTTATGCTGAATTGTTTTCTAGAATAATTTTCTTTTAGTTATGCAACATATAGAGATGGAGCATATTAACTTGTCACATCTTTTTACCCTTTTAAGACTACTCAAATGAGTAGTTTAAAACATATTAATTATTATTATTATTATTTTGGTTTTATAATATTTGTTTCTCATTCACAGTTTCCTCTGGTTTGATAAATAAAGTGAAACAAACTGTTTCATGCCAGTATGTTTTGAATATTTGTGTTTTCTGCTTTCTTTTTCTAAATCTTTCAGAAAAAGTAATTTTTTGTAACTTTAATCTGGGGGAAGAATTGACCTTTCATTGACTCTTGAACAATAAATGGAGAATTATATTCAGGAAAAAAAATTCCAAATCTGATTCTGGGTCTGTCTTGCTCCAGGCAGTATCGTATGCTTAATGTCTGGTTTAAGGCAAGTCTGATATTCATACTGTTTAGTTTACCTTCCCAGCTAACTTGTCCACTCCTGCCAAAAATATGTCTCTTCACTTATGCTTATGCTGGACACTATGTGGGTGCACTCAGTTTTCTCATCCCCTCATTTGATGAAAAACTTCAGGTCAGGGCCAGTTCCCACCAAAGATACAGCCAATTTTGAAATAGATGAAAGCAAAGTAACCACTCATTTCCTAACTCTATCTCACATAAATAAGATGATAGGATAAAAAAATCCAGTGCTCTTGAATGTTTGAAAAATGCCTAGTTCAAATCTTCCCAGAATTTCAAAGGACTGTTGTGTGATTGAGCTCTGAAAACCAGAGTAAAGCCTGATTACTGGAAATGGAGGTCAGAATCTTTTACCTAATAGGCTTTGAGTAAAGCCTCATTTCTAGCGCTATGAGGATATTTGCTTGTCAAAATGTGTGTCCAGAATTTATTAACAGTATACCAATATTTTTCTGCCTCTTAAACATTCAACTCCTTATACAGCCAAGTTCAGCTGTGTATATGAATTCACTATTTTCATAAACAGGAAACGTTTCTGCTAAAATGTTAATCTGAGAGGAAAAGACTGGAGCTTGTTCAATGTTGCAGAGTTCAACCGAAGGCCAATAATCCAATATATGTGTTGGGGAAGTGAGAGGGGAGGAAAAGGAGATAGAAACCTATCTTTCCCTGGAAAAGAAATAAAAATAGCAGCAAATGTTATCATTTTCAGATTGTTAGTAGCAGCAGGGAGACGTGATCCAAATAACAAGTGAATGACTGCATACACTGGTGTGAGATAAAGACCACAGATAGGAATTTGATTAAGTATTATTATCAGTCACTGCACAGAGAATGGCAGCCAGCCAGCAGAACATTCAGTTTTCTGTCCATCTCTGCCTCTGCAAGACTGCTTATGAAAGTTGTCATAAAGGTAACCTGGAGATAAGACTGCATGGCAGATAGCAGTCATTTTCTCTATGCAGGGTCTCCTTAAACATTACTCTTACTGTTGCAGACACAAAATTTGGCTTGCAGCTTGACCTGCTCTGCTTTTTTGTTTTTTTTTTTATATTCTCAATTTTTGATTATTACTATTCTTCCTCCTAGAAGTTGAGATTTACAGTATAAACTTATTCATATCTACCTTGTGACCTTTCTGCCACAAAAAGCAAAAGTCCTCATGCTGGAGTGAGAAAACACAGATAGTTCTTCTCTACTATCCTTTATACTTTGTACTATTTGACTTTTTTCTAAATTTGTATTGTGAATAGCACTTTGAATTATGCATAGAATTTTAAGTTATGCTGCATACTTTCTCTGATGGAAGTGAAATGGGAAGGGGTAAAAAGCATTGATGATTACATGGACCTGTGTTTTCTCCCCTTTCCAATGCATATATCTGTATATACTGTAAAGGACAAACAGAGATAGGAAGGACAGAAAAATTGCATTTTTCCTGGAGAAAGTGGATAGAGTACCCTAGGCTTTGTTTTTGGAGTATTAATGCTACTTAGGTCTTGTACTTCATTTGTTTTGAGCCTGCCATCACAATATTTACAGGACATGTGCAGCAATGTCTGTAATCAAAGATAACATAAATTCCTATGACTTAGACACATTAAAACTGGAAAGAATAAGAACAAACTGCAACAGTGAGAACAAGCATTGTGCAGACATTTGCTCAGAATATGGCCAGCTCCAGGAATTTTTGTCTACTCTCCATCATGTTACAAAACACCTTAGGAACAACTATTGAACAGTGATGCAAATAAATGTTCTAAACTAATGTAATATCATGGCTAACCAAATAATGATGATTCACCTTTGACAGAGATGTTTCCACTTACCTAGTTAATAGAAATCCAATGGGATGTAGGCAGCTGTAAGAGGAATCTATTAATTCCATCACATTAAACAACCAAAATGTGTCTGACGTATATATTTCCTCAAACTTCTAGTTGTACAGACACATATGTATTGTGTTACTATGAGTTCTTGTTTGAGCAATTCAAATTAAAAGGGTTTTCTTAATTTAGCCATGTACATTTGAAAATAAAAAATAGTAGAGCCAGTTTCAATACATTTCCTAGCCTAGTTCTGGGTCATTCAATCACACTTTTTTTCATAGTATATGAAAATATGAAAAACAAAACCACGAATTATTTGATTATTTTAGTTGGATGCAGGTTCATTGGTGAGAGATTAAGTTTGGACTATTTTGACTACTAAGTTTGGCTATTGCCTGTTCATTTCACAGAATCACAGAGTAACAGAATTGGTCAGGCTGGAAGGGACCACAGTGGGTCATCTGGTCCAACCTCTCTGCTCAGGCACAGTCATCCTAGAGCACATTGCACAGGATTGTGTCCAGAAGGTTCTTGAATATCTCCAGTGAGGGGGACTCTACAACCTCTCTGACCAATCTGTTCCAGTGTGTGGTCACTGCACTTCCTCATATTCAGGTGGAACTTCCTGTGCATCAGTTTCTGCCCGTTGCCTCCTGTCCTATTGCTTGGCACTATCAAGAAGAGCCTGGGTCCATCCTCTTGACACCTTCCCTTCAGATACTTATAGACACTGATGAGGTCTCTTTTCAGTTGTCTCTTCTTGAGGCTGAAAAGATTCAGCCTTTCTCATGAGAGGTGCTCCAGTCCCTTAATCATCTTTGTGCCCTCTGCTGGACCTGCTCCAGGAGCTCCATGTCTCTCCTGTACTGAGGAGCCCTAAACTGAACACAGTACTGCAGATGTGGCCTCACCAGAGCTGAGTAGATGGGCAGTGTCATGTCCCTCCACCTACTGGCAATGCTCTTCCTAATGCAACCCAGGGTACCATCAGCCTTCTTGGCTACAAGGACACACTGCTGGCTTGTGGGCTGCTTGTTGCCCTCCAGGATCCCCAGGTCCCTTCTTCACAGAGCTGGCTTCACCAGGTCAGCCCCCAACCTGCACCAGTGCTCAGGTTTATTCCTCCCCAGGTGCAGGACCCTGCATTTGCCCTTTTTGAATTTCAGAAGACTTCTCTGCCCATTTCTTCAACCTGTCGAGGTCCCTCTGAAGGCATCTCTGAGGTATCGACCACTCCTTCTACTTTTGTATCATCAGCAAACTTGCTGAGGAGACACTCTATCCCCTCATTCAAGTCAGTGATGAACAAGCTAAACAGTACTTGGCCCAGTACAGAACCTGTGGGACACCACTAGTGACAGATCTCCAATCAGACTCTGTTCTGCTGATTGTGGCAGTCTGGGATATGGCACTCAGCTAGTTCTCAATTTCACATCCTGTTCTTCCCTGCTGTGATGTGATCTTTCTCTCTACCTTTCCTGCTCTGTATTCCCCAATAGTTGATGACAAGAATTTTTCCAAATAAAATTAAATGTGTCTGGTAACTCCATACACAGTCAGATGATGTCTACCAAAAATGCTTCAAAACTTCGAACTCCAAAACTAAGTGAGTCTTCAGAATACACTGCAGATGTGATCTGAAGAACAAATGCTTAACTTTATTATGCATTAAAACTGCCATCTTCTAATACAAGATCTACATTGTCCCTCAATGTAGATGACATTCTGAAAACTCTCTCTCATCCAAACAAATTCTTCATGACTCTGCAAGAAGTTGTCATAAAGGTAATGACTGATAATATGAGAAATTGATCAAGCAAGGTCTAATGCTATGTTCTGTCCCATACAATAGCAAATTTCAATTTAAGCCAAAATCTCTTATGTTTAAGCTGTAATTGCCTACTCTGCATCTCAAGCAATTTTGAAAAGCAGACACTAACTTGCAAGCTGTTACCTCAACAAGAAAACTGCTAGGTATAGCATTAAATTGCAAATTTATCCATTACATAAGAGATATTTATCCACTCTTTGGGACACAATTAATGAACTAGTACCTAATTTTTTTTCTGAACATGCTCATTTAAATATGACCAATAAAGCAGGTGAAAAGTTGTAAAATAATAATATTTTCCAGTGAAATGAACCAGACTCAACATACTTACACAAACATATGGATTGAAAATGCTTTTGTAGTTGTCATAACACCTTAGGACTGACCTGGTGCACTGAACATTACAGTCTTTCCAACAATCCCTGGCAAGGACCTAGTTCTCCTAAAATACTACCTTTATCATGATTCTGGCCCTCAAAATGTACTTTGTTGCTTAATATCTGGTACTCAGATTTGTGTGATATGTCCTGAATAGTACATATGAGATAGAGAGCCATGGAAAAATCTAGTCTGGAAGGGGATCTTCTCAGGAGATCCCTGGACTAGCATTTTTTGATCAAAGCAGTGTAACTAGAAAGTCACACCAGGTTAGATACTCAGCTCATAGAACAGAAAAAAATAATTATGATGGCTCTGTAGAGTCTGCTAGAATAGACCAAATCAAAACTACAAACACTGTTTTAAATTCAGACTTTATAGAAATCAGAATTTCATTTGGGCTGTGAACTACAGCAGCCCTTCCAGATGTCCCTGCTTATGCCAATTAACACCTTATATATCAAATACCCTGTGTCAAGCACTAAGGAAAATTTCTGAGTAAGATAATGCTTATTTTCAGAAAAAAATTCTACATTGTTATTACTATATTTTAGGCAATTCTGATACATTCACAGATATCAGCATGGATTTCACCACTGAAAAAGCACAATGGATGGCAATTCAGAAATGAGTCGTCAAATGAATGCAACTCAATAGTTTTTGTTTTCCTTTTGTTTCAGCCCAATGGGCACAAGTTTTGTTTAAGGGGATTCACCACTTCTGTCACAACATTTGTGATATCTTTAGTATTCTTGGAGAAACTACTTTCATGTCGCTTTTGAAATCTGTTCTTTTCCCTAACATGAGACCTAACTACCAGCTTCTGGCCCACAAGTTCTTCTGCAAATAGCACTCTTTGTGGTATCAGAATGTTGTCCAATGCTTAAAAGGAGTCCCCAGCAATTGGTTTAATTAGTAGTATTCATGAATATCAAAAGATATCTAGAGTGTGTAATTTTAGCTGCTTTATCTTGATATTCTGCACTGGATAACTAATCAGAGTAAGTTGCTTCAGAAGTTGGAAGGCAAGTATGAGGACACTCAGGACCTTGATGCATGATGGCCATACATTACAGGATTCTTTTTTTCTTAAAAGGATATAAACTTTGATGTTAAAAAAAGAAAAAAATTAGCTGTGAGGTTTTTACTAAGTATCAAGCTTGGTATTGCATCTTTCTAGAATCCTGCTCTTAGAATTGTAATTTGTCAGCATTCCCTGCATTGCTCCACAGATTTGTATTATACTGCTTTCAGTCACTTAATCATCCTTTTATTTCACCCTCAATGACTAAACTCAAGTATTGAAAGGAAGAATACACAAAATTCTCTCTCTCCTCCTTTCTTTGTATGTGTATTTCTGTGTATAAATAGATAGTAATTTTTAACATGGAGAAAATTATTAAGTCATTATTATTTTGATCAAGGAAAGGAATAAAATTGATGGAATCCTGAAGAAGATCAACAGGAAGAAAAGGCTGAAGCTTACTGAAACAACAAGAATATTTATGGTAGGTTCTGATAGCAGAGACCACAAAGGAGGTTTATAACACTTTCACTGCAAATTGACCTAATTCTCTGTCAAAATCTACTTAGGTTGATGAGGTTTCCACCTATCTTCAGGCATAGACTGTAGTCATTCTTTTCTAGCTGATAATCAGCAAGTTTATTACTCATTCTGTTTGCTTGAAGACAGTATTTTCCAAAATAGTCCTGCAGTACTAATGTCATCAATGATTCTGGAACAGCAAGAGGATAACCTCTGTATTTGCTATGGGAGATATTTAACAGATCTAAAAATTTTAATCATGTTCAGGGCATTGTCACTTCCAGGGAACAGCGATTATTTTTCGTGACGTGCCCAGAAGCAATCTATTTAGTTTTCTTTTCAAATAAAATTTGGAAATAATGAAGGTTTTATTAAATGAAACTTAATTCACCACAATAGGGACTTTAGATGTACCTGTTCCCACTACCAAGGGATGAAGTGTAATTTAATAACAGTCTCTTCAGATTAGCTCTGTCTATTTGCATGTCACATTATTAACCGACTCCATGTGAGAATGTATAGATTTCAGACACTGCTGTTTCAGCCTTTTTTTGTTGTTGTTTTTTTTTTTTTAAATCCTGTATTGATGGTTCGTTAACTACATTATTACAGTAACAAAACCATAGGAAAAGAACAGCTAAAAGTGGTGATCTAAGCTTTTTGGCTGCAGCCCAAAGCACTAAGACTTAGTAGATTGCTAATTCTGTCTAGCGATGGTGTGTTTTTCCTGTCACGATGACAGCTGCTGAGATATTTTCTGTTATTATCTTGCTATTTTTTTAAGCATTAAAGTGTAATGATTTACTAGCCTATAATGTGGTAGCAAAGTGTGAATTACTGTGACTGCATTTGTATGCTCAGCAACATCTGGTTTACAGGTGTAATATATAGATTTTGCTAATTAATACCTAGCAACACAGTCTAAGTGAAGGTATAGAGATGGAAATAGAGAAAAGGTCTTATCTATACAATGCTATTTCAGGTCCTTGGGAAATAAAAAGCAGGCAATACACACCTGGATTATTTTTTATTATTTTTTTTACTGCTTAGTTCTTTGTTTTGTTTTATTTTAACATCTTCATAATATCTCCTATGCCAGAAGACATTTTGCTGAGTAGAGTTGTAAAGAAATAGTTGTAATAAAGTAGTTTAGTCATATATGACAGCAAAGCTGTGTGATTTTTAATAAAATATTCAGGTTAAGATCTCAAGCACATATTTAAGTACCATAATCATAAATGATCACTTGTCAGATGAGTCCCTTTCTGGGTCCACATGCATGTTCTCATTTTTGGGCAGTATGTAGGACTTGGTGAGCCTCTCTAATGTTGCAGGCTAAGGCTGAGGATGAGAACAATTACCAGGTCCAGCTCCTGTATTGCAATCCAGACCTGCTGCATATTTTTCATAGTCTGGTCCCCCCATGAACAAGTCATCTCCCCGGGCTTTTTCTCACTTTGAAACTCTAACTCCTTTGGTGAACAATGTTTAAGAAGTTTTAAAAAGAAAGAGATGAAAATAGACAAGAAAGAAACATTGTCTTAAATCTTTCCCTTGTGATTAAACTCCTCCATCCTCTTGAAGAAAATATATTAAAATATTTTTCTTTTTCTTTCTTTCTTTCTTTCTTTCTTTCTTCTTCTTTCTCTCTTTCTCTCTTTCTTTCTTTCCCTCTTTCTTTTTTTTTTCCCCTGTGCCTGTAGGATTTAATGGAGTAGCAGATTCCTATGGTACACCTTTATAGAATAATTTAGAAAAGCCATACAACTCTCTGCTAAAAAAATCTTTGCCTTTTAAGTACAGTCCATTTGGTTGTATAGATTTAGTCTATATTCAATTCTGTGAAGCAATATCTTTCAGTTCACTATTTCTGAAGCTATGAACCTTACCCCATAGACAGTGTTTCTGCGATTTATAGATGTAAATGTCTAAAACGGCAAAGTCATTATCCAGAGAAAACCATATTTTATGGCTTCCAGAAGATTAGCTTGTCTGCATCACACTGGATCAAAAAATTCAGTTGAAAAAGTCAAATTGATTTCTTTACACTGAGAACGTGGATCACAGACTCACAAGACAGTTAGTTTGGAAGGGGTCCCATGGGATCATAGAATCATAGAATGGTTTGGGTTGGAAATGACCTTAAAGGTCGTCTAGTCCAACACCCCTGCAATGAGCAGGGACACTTTAACTAAATCAGGTTACTCAGAGAGCCCCATGCAACATGACCTTGAATGACTCCAGGGATGGGGTACCTACCACCCCTCTGGTAACATGTTCCAGTATTTTACCACCGTTATTGTAAAAAACTTATTCCTAATATCCAATGTAAATTGACCACCCTTCAGTTAAAACTTTTATGACTTTTCTTGTTGCAACACTCTCTACAAAAATGTCTGCCCCATCTTTCTCATGGACCCCTTTCAGGTATCGCAATCAGGTCACCCTGAAGTCTTCTCTTCTCCAGGTTGAACAATTCCAATTTTCTTAGTCTTTCCTCATAAGAGATCATCTCTGTGGCACTCCTCTGGACCTGCTTGAACAGGTTGAGAGCAGAGGGGCAGAATCACCTCCTTTGACTTGCTGGGATATCCAACCCCTTCTCAAAGGAGGATTAATTTAAGGTCAGGTTCCCTATGTCACTGTTCAGGTGAGTTTTGACTCTTTTTAAGGATGGAGAGATGAAGCAACACGGACGACCTGTTCAGGTGTTTGACTAGCTCTGAAGAATTTTTTTTCCTCTCTGCACAATAAAAAAGGTAAAAGAAATATTTATTCTGGCAACCCCCCCCCCCCCCCCAATTTGTTATAAGCAATCAGTATTTCAGAAAAGGAGATGTAACATATTTCCAGAACCTGAAATCAAATAATTCTGTCAAGTGTCATTTTACAAAGGAAAAGTATTAAACAAATTGACCAAAATAATCAGTGGGAGTAAGAAATACCTGATCTGAGTCAAACTTAATAGTGAGTTCTTCATACAAAACAATGAAGTTTAATAGATGACCTTTTTATGTGGAGTTATGATAAGTAAATTGGGAAGGGCCCAAATACTGTAACTGTTTCCCTTCAGAAATTCAAACATAAGGGAAGGTAGTTATAGAGAGTAATAATGTCTCCTTTGAGCCTCCTTCAGGCTAAACAACCCCAGCTCTCTCAGCTGTTCCACATAGGATTTGTGCTCCAAACTGTTCTCCAGCACTGTCGCCCTTCTTTGGACTTGTTCCAGCACCTCAATGTCTTTCCTGTAGTGAGTGGCCCAAAAGTGAACACAGGATTTGAGGTGCAGCCTCACCAGTGCTGAATACAGAGGAATGATCACTGCCCTAGTCCTTCTGGCCACACAGATTGCTGATACAGGCCAGGATGCCACTGGCCTTCTTGGCCACTTGGGCACACTGCTGGCTCATCTTCAGTCAGCTGTTGACCAACACCTCCAGATCCTTTTCACTGGGCAGTTTTCCAGTCAGTCTTTACCCATCCTGTAGCGCTGCATGGGTTTGTTGTGACCCAAGTGTAGGACCAGGCATTTAGCCTTGTTGAACCTCAGACCTCTGGCCTTTGCCCATCAATCCAGCCTGTCCAGGTCCCTCTGCAGAGCTTTCCAGTCCTCCAACAGTTCAACACTTCGCCCAACTTGGTATCATCAGCAAACTGACTGAGAGTGCACTCAAACCTCTTGTCCAGATAATTGATGAGGATGTCAAATAGGACTGGCCCCAATACTGAGCCCTGGGAACACCATTTCTGACCAGTAATCAACTGGATTGAAGTCTATTCACCATCACTCTCTGGGCCTGGGCTTCCAGCCAATATTTTTACCCATGAGCAGCCAGTTTCTCCAAGAGAATGCTGTGGGAGACAGTTTTACTGAAGTCCAGGCAAACAACATCCACAGCTAGTCATATTCTGTATAAAGAATGAATTTTTTAGAAGATGAACAAACTGGTTTGAATCAAGTAAAGATTTACCTTTTTCAAACAAATACCTTTGCCTTTGCTGGCATCTCCAGATGTTCCCTCTTCCTATGCAATCCTTTCCTATGGCCTCAGGCTTTCTGAACCAGCCCTTTCATACAGTGTACATCAAACCTATTTCCTTTCCAAATTACAGAATCATAGAGTGATAGCATCATAGAATGGTTTGGGTTGGAAGGGACCTTGGCAGTAACAGTAGAAAACATTTGATAGTAGAAAATGTCCAGTATCAGTTAGGCTTATGATTCAAGTGCAGTTTGAGAGACTATTTCATAACTCCTTTAAGAAATAAAAATGGATATGTATGAAGTTATTATTAATTCAACCTTCATTTTGAATCAATGGCAGTGAGGAGCCATAATGTTTAAACCCAAAAAAAAATCCTACTGTCCTGACTTTATCAAGATATTTTCGGAAAGAAAAAAATGGAGTTATATTTCTTTTCATTTTATGACTGTTGTCATAGATTTAAGAGGGGGGAGTGGTAAACAGGAAGGGAGGAAAGGACTTGTTTTTAGTGTGCTTGCTTTGAAATCAGAAACACTAAATCACTGAACAAAAGAAAATATCTAAGTTATAATGTGTAGAGACTGAAATATCACAGCACTGGTAAAGAAGAGTAGAAGGGAACTCAGTGGATTTCCACAACAGACAAGTGAAAATGATAGTCATGAAATGGAACGTAAATAAAAGACAGAGAGCTGCTAACAGTAAATGTGCAGAACTGACATTTCTTCCAACGTGACATGCAAAGAACACACAAGAGAACTGAACAACAACAAAAAGAATTCTTGGTTATATATTTTTGGTATTTTCTTCCAGACTGGTACCTTTTCCTGACTGTCAGAAAACCCATGAGAAGGCAACCTTGCAAAATAAGAGATTTTTCCTAAGACATGCTGAATGACCTTTCAGGAGAGCTTTCAAAATTTGTTAAAATGAGTCAAGAGTCAGAAACATGAAATGTGATGGGAAAGGGGCTGACATAACGCTTCCCAATTTATTCTTGATAGTTGAGATAAAACTTAATCTAAACATTGCCTTCTAAGTCAATAATGAAACAGGACTTGTTCATTAGAAAGATTTTCATGCTGAATTTTTTAGCAACCTCTATCTTTATGATATCTTAGTGCCTCGTAATTTGTACATAGAAGACAAAACTTATATCTTCCGTTTTGTTGCCTAAATCTCACATAACTTCAGATCTCAGTAAGAATCGAAGTGTCTTTGAATAGCTGATTTGAAACAATCTACCTGGTATCAAACACAATGCTTGCAGTTAAACTGTCAAGGCTATGGGATTCTTAAAAGGATCACTGACCATAAGGATCTCTATAAGCAGAAGTTCACCTGAAGATAGTGATCCAGACACAGATGTTGTAGAGCTGTGATTATTATACAGTCAACCTCCATCACTGCTGTTGAATCTGGCCCAAGTCTTTCAAGGAATGGGAAATTTATCATTCCAGGAAGTCAGGCAGTGAACACGCAAGAAGGAACTTGATTCACCAACAACATCAAAGAAATTACCTTACTATGACAGAAAGGAGGCATGAGGAATATTTGCTCCAGAGGCTGTTTATGCATTTTATAGAAAAGAAAAAAATTCCAGAGATGGTGTGAAAGCAGGAAGAACGGAGATAAGAACCCAGGGCTACCCTTCCATATGGAAAGAGAACTAATCCAAACTTGCAATTTTTTTTCTTGTTACTGTCCTGGCTATGCAATGCTTTAGGCTGTGAAGGTGGAAAGAGTCTAATTCTATTCCAAATGCCTCAATAAGGATTACAAATTCCACTTTAACAGCTAAAGGCTGAGATTTTGGCTTATGTTGTACTCAGCATATGTCTACCTGTTTCCGAATTTGGGGCTTGCTGATTTTGACTAAATTCTGCTCATTCGAACAGTGTTAAGTCCATTGACTATCTTTTCTTTCCTTCTTTCTTTCCTTCTTTCTTTCTTTCTTTCTTATTAGCATTAATTTTTAATGTAACAACATCTGGGAATAAACTTAGCATATCTGTTATTGCAATTACTTTAAATGCCAGAAAGGGCCCGAAGCAAAGAACCCATAATTTATGGTCTACAATGCTTCAGAATGTATGTTTATTCTGTTGACATATTCAATATATATTTCAGATGATTAGCACAGATATTAACTGGTTTCTCTCTTCTGAACAAGTTCAGTCTTACCCCAAATTAAGTTTTACTAAACAGCAGATGTGTTAGTGCAGTGGAGTTGTACACACACACACCCCCACACCCACCCCAAACACCCCCTGCACCAGCTATTTAGCATTATTCTTGGCGGGTTTCTTTTTTGAAAAATGGCCCAGTGCTCAGAACCTCTGATTGAGGATAGAGCCACATGACTGTGAGGCTACCTGGGAAGCAACACTGGACAAAGTTGATGAAGATAGCATAACATTTTTGGCCTATAATATAAGGAAAAGCTCCAAAGGTGTAAGGCAAGAAGAAAAGACAGGGTATTTTAGCACTAAAGACTCATCTATGCTGTCAATTTTCTTTTAGGGTTTTTATATTTTAAAAAGCTTTAAGGGAGGAATTTTAAAAATTTGTTTCAAACCTGGATAGTGAGAAAGGATTAAGGATGAAGGAACTTGTGATCTGGGAAAGGTAAACGATAACTAACTTAGTGTCATGAGTAAGAAGTGTATGAAGTTATTAATTTGTGTCAGTCAATCATCTCATAATCATTAAATTCAATTTGAAGTAATGGTTTAAATTAATTCCTCGTAAAACTTTGTCAGCCCAAAATTACTTATATTTCATCTACATTTAGTTTACACGGATCTTCTGCAGACAAATTTTAATCATATGGTTCTGTGAAGGAGGTATAAAACTAACAATTACCTGCACTGCTGTTGACAGTAAAATTAATGGCTTATTATTTTCTGATTGGAGTTAATCTGGTTTTTGAATAGGATGAAAGAATGTTACTGAAAATGAAGTGAGCACTACTAGGACAGAGAATTCTTATCAAGAAGTCTCCATCAAGCCTTTCAGAGGTTATTTCAGAGGGAAGACTTGAACAATCTATATGTTGATTATCTTACAGTTGCCAGTCTTGAGACTTTTGTACTAAACACGTCATCTTTGTTCGCTATTTTATTAAAATGGTAAGGCTTTTGCCATACAAACTGTGCTTTAGAGGGGTGGAGGGAGGAAGCCTTCCATGTTTATGCTTTGGAGCATTTGTAATGGATCATATTGAACTGAAGCAGAAGTTAACACCTCCTTCAGAGCACAGTAGGCTGCAGAAAATCTTGCTGCACAATTTTGAAGAGTAGATTGCTGTAAAATCCTTTAGGATGAACCAGCAGCAGAGAATTCAACACTAACTTGAAAAGCATGGAGGGACATGGCTTTTTACAATGAGAAGTATCTAATCTGACTTGAGATATTTGTTATGTAAAATTCTACCTTTCAGCTTCCCTTATTGTCCACAGAGACCTACAGGATATTCTGGAGAGCAGTTCACCTAAATACTGTTTTGTATGTGCCTGGTTTGTACCACTAACTGCAACGTATGTAATCAGTTCTGGTATAAATATGTAGGTTGTAGCCTTCTCTGTCTGTACAAATATCAGTTGTTGCAGTTGTAGGATCATGTTGGGGAAATGATACCACATACACTATCAGCAAAGAAAATCAAATTAAAAATATTTGAACATTTATGATAACATTTTCATATATGTACCTAAAACAAGTTTGTAAAAGGTTCCATAGACTGCCCGGGGCTTGGTAAGCCAGAAATCTGACATCAATATTTTAAAAGAAAAACTTTCAACATGTTTCACTGTCACCATTTTGCTCTACTATGAATCTATTTTTGCTTGTACAACAGTCTGAAACAAAAGCTAAAGGTTTACTTGAGGTATTGCCAATAAAGCAATATTTTAATGCAATCTGAAAAACAGTTCATCTTCTTCTTGTATGAAGATGGTACAGTGAGTATCTAAACCTAATAATCTCCTTTTTTTTTTTTCTTTTTCCAGAAAACATGAGTGAAACTGAGGAAAAGCAACAGAGAGAGGCTGCAAAGACATTAGTACAATGAACAATTTCACAAAGCAAACTAAATTCAGGGCAATAATAGATGGACCTGTTAGGTAGCCAGGCTTGTGAAGAAAACAGACATGCTGTCAGGTACCTATAAAATGGGCAGAAATATGTAGTTCATTCAAAATGAGAAAGGAAAGTATTTCTATCTCAGCTCCTAGACAGTTGTCATCACTGGTAGTTTCCTTTAATTTTCTGCAGTCTGTTGCAGAAAACTGAAAAAACAAAGTGAAACACCGAATGTTAGAAGAGGTGATAATACTTTCAAAGATTAGCTAATGTACTGAAACTTGCAGAGAAAAAAAGATAGCAGAAGTCAATGGAACAATAAGTGAACACAGTAAGAATTTTAAAAATCTAAATTTGTATTAATTTAGTAAAGAAATCAGACAAGATTGAAATGAAGGATAGCAGAAAAAGAAAATTTTTTGCCATATATTTTCAGATTTGGGAAATCACAGCTGTTCTACAGGTTTTCCCCTGATTAAAATATGAGAAAAAGAATGGATCTCACTTCTCACACATTAAATGTCATGTGGAAGAGGACAGACCACTTGTAAAGTATTTGTAATACTAAGAAACCCCTGCCAAGACTAAAAGAGTGAAACTGAGAAGTCAGTAATGTTTTGTAGCTCTAAAATACATGGACAGAATCTCATTTTAAAGCCTATTTAAAGCTAGATGGACGAAAGGAAGAAAAATTTTGCTGCACTAATGAACACATAGATCTTTCTCACCTCTGGTGTATGACTAGATGATTTATCATAATGAAGTAATGACAAATGAGAAAGAAAAGTAGGAAATATGAGTGAATTGTCAGCTTCATAGACTGAGCCTAATAGTGCACTATACTAATACGAAACTATTTCATGAGAATTAGTCACTGTTGCTGTCAGAATGTTAGTCATGTTTACCACAACTGGATATAGAGGAAGTCCTTGCAGTAGTTCCACAGGTCCAAGAACATTTGCTAGTTATTGTCTTTAATTATAGGAACAAGTAAATCCAGATTTATAATTTATCTACCAAAAAGTTAGTCACTTGGGGGTATCACACACTGATCAATTCTGGGCAAAACCATGGGGTAGTTGCCCTGGGATTTGGCTGAAGTGTTCAGAGCAGCATACATTCTGATCACTGTGGATCGATCCTGTCCTGTAGAGATCTGCAGGGATTAGTGTGAGACCCACTGCTGCCCAGTACTGGCACTGAACACCCAGCAGTGACACAAATCTGGGTGATGCAGGGGTTGGTTAAGTAACCGATCAAAAGAGGATCATCAGGGACAGCCAAGTTGCTAAAGGAGCACCCTTTTAAAAATTGTGTGCTCTTGTGCTGCAAATAAGTACATTTAGACTCCAGAACATGCATGTTAATCCCTATCGGAAGGGTAATGGTATTTTAGAAAGCACTGTTTTGAGAAGGGTTTGAGTTGCAGGCTGCAAGCTATACCTGAGCTAGTTGGATCTCTGAGTGCTGCAGGGGAGGAAAAGCAGAGGGTGGGAGGGGGTAACCACCTTCCTGCACGGGGTATGAGAAGGACAAGGTGCAGAGTACAGTGTCTCACACTGTGTGAAAGAGATCTGGAGAGGGATAGAAGCTTTCAGAGAGAGAGAAGAAAGAAGCTGTCGACTGCCTTATCAGAGGTGAAAGAGCTGCCCAAGTGGGTAAAGCTGATCGATGTGCACTTATTCTTCCCTGAGAAAAAATACCAGGTACTGACAGAACTCCTGAGTGCCTCAGAGAAGAGCATGAAGAGCTAATGATTGATTAATTTGGATGAGGAGTGTGTTTTTACAGTGAGAACAACTGCCAGGTAGATATCCTCAAATA